>NC_134037.1:160637473-160957830 GCF_965140245.1 Athene noctua
TACATTGACTCTGTCCTGCTTACCTTACTTAGGGTAAGCAGTACGCTGCTTGTAGCAGCAACTAGTACTCATTGGAGCCACTAAATAGGTCTAAATTTGGCCTCTTAGGGAGTATTCATGTGACTAAATCCAGATTTTTTTAGACCCTCTTGGCACTCACTGAAGGTGACTTAGGTGTTTTTAAAGCCTGATTCTCTAAGTTCTAAGGTAATCACTTTACCTATCTAGTGGGTAAAAGTAGGTAGGTTCACCTAGCAGGTAAGACTAGTTCAGAGTGACTGTGTCCCAGGAACGATCATTTCTTTCAGATGACACTGACAGTCCAAGGTGTGACTCTCCAGAGTAGGCATCTGCAGTTAACAGGAGACGAACTCCCTCCCTTCTGCATCCAGAGGTGCAGAACACAGCTTGGCATTCGCATACAAACAGAGAAGCAAATTGCACAAGAAAAAATCAGTACACTTTTGAGGAGAAAATACTGCCTAGGAAATAATGTGTCTGTGGTGGCCAGATACAGTGGTGGTACAGATACCTGTAGCACTTAAAAATTCAGTGCTATTCATCCACTGGAGCATGTTCAAGGAGCTGAAGAACAACCTGTATCCCATGAGGCCCACTAAATTCACGCTGACACACTAGCATTGTGAACAGATGATGCAACTTCTATCGCTAACGTGTCTTGATAAAATGGCTGAATTAGCCACATCATGGGGACAGGCGATATGTCATAAATTTCTTGCATAGCATCACCATGTCATACAAAGTGGTATTATGCCAGTCCACAAAGTTGGAGATGTGGCAGAACAGACCTTTAGCATTACCCCAGCATGTTAGAGAAATGTTGAGCCAGAAATGCCACAAAAACCTCAGGTAGCTAAGACACTGTGGTTGGACATGAACGCTTACACAGACCCGTGCCTGCATCTAATCCAGCCCTGACAAAATATTTAGCAATATTCTCTGGACACTTCTGTCTTAACAGCCTGGTAAATTCAAGACAGAAATACAAAAGATACAGCTGAGCAAGGGGATATTGTTGAAGCACAAAAATCAGCATCAGCCAACAAAAAGGACCTAGTAATAGCCTGTAGCCAGAGCTGCTAAGAGAAAAAGTATTCCCTTCTGTGGCAATTTTAAGGGGAATTCCAGGAAAGGCAGCAGCTGGTCACAGGAGAAAGTGGTGAAGCAGGGAAGGAGCTGGTGCAGCTGGGGAGCTGCATCCACATGGGGAGCTCAGGTTAGAGGGGTCAAACCATAGGAGGAAGCACTTCATACTAATTCAGGCTCTCCTGCAGTTTGCTATCTCCCATATACAGGCATTGGCCTCCCTCGCTATTAAAGCACCTTCCTCTCTGGAGCAAATATACATACTAATTTTCATCAACCCCTGAGAAAACACAGAACTCTCTTAATTGCACAAAGGGGAGTCAGGCAAAGAAATTTACAGGTGATGCAGTTTTCTCACAACACAAGCCCCACACTGCTAAGTCACTCTAACTAATCCCTCTATTTTTAATGTAGGTATCTCTCATAACATTAGGTAAGGAAATATCTATAATGCATTGATGACATGTGAGGAAGGTGTGGACAAGTTTACCTTGGATACCCTGTTCACTTATTAGCCACCATGTGCCATGCTCTGAGACCATCTGGAAAAGTCCTGGGCAACTGATGGCCATGCCATACTATGGCAATCAAGACAATTAATTTTAAAAACTGGCTCACATGTGTCTTTATGATTACAGTCATACTTCTTCCAACTTAGACTCTGTATTCTGCTAAAAAAATAAATAATGCTACAGCTTCCATCTGGTTTTGCACGGAAACATCTGGCAAAGTGCTGTTATTTTGCAGAAACTACCCGCCTTACCCTTATCTGTGTCTATTTAATCTACTGCTTTTTTAATTCCATTTGCATTTCTAATAATTCTGATGTCAGTTTGACAAACATGATAGTTCTGTCATTAACCAAAAATGCAACATGTCCAAAACCAGTAGATTCCATTGTTATCATTTGCAGAGCTGTCAGTTTGGTCTAGTACATTTATCTCCCTTTCATTCTCTGGTGTTGGCTGAAGTCAGACACTGAATACTTAATTAACCAAAATGATTGTGGGAGTGCACATTTTCGTGATGTATATAAGGCACAAAATGTTACAAGTCAGTTTCCAACCTCTAATAGTTGGCACGTATATGTGCAACTCCGCACTTTTAGAAACATAAAGGAAACCATAGGTTCTAAGAGAGAGGCAGAATGGTATCTGAGTTCCATCACTGAAGATGGGCAAGACATTTTTGCTTGCTGCAGTCATAATGGCCAAAAGTGCTCAGGACATAGTTCTGACCCAAGAAGAGTGCTTTGTCTGTTTCTATTAATTATTTTCAGAAAGCCGTAGTCAGTGGTCTGGTACCCTGTGCTATATGCAGTATGAGGAGATGGAGTGCAAGAGGAGGAATTGCTTCAAAGGTTTGCCCCTCCAGAACCCCACAAGTCTTCAGCATTGAGAAGAAATGGATTTGGACTGTAATGTTAAACATTCAGAACATGAGTCCAGGGAACTGCAGGGTAAAGCATCACATAACCAATGCAAACATGGGCACCCTGTCCCCTTGGACTCTGTCGTGCTGACAGAGAGAAGGATCATCTCTGTTACAGCCCTGCTCAGACACCAGGGCAAGGGAAAGAGCTGTGCTCTCCGCTGACCCTCTGCAGGGTTCAAGGAGGCTGTACCTCAGAAGTCCACCCTCTCCCCTTTCTCAACCAAACGGAATGTCCCGTGCCTGACACGTCCAGCTGACAGGACAGACAACCAGGTGCACCAAAGCCCCATTCGGAGGGGTAATCGGATCTCTCACAGGGTATTATGCCAGAGGAGCCAGGCAGGACTAGCTCCCTTTCCAAATGTATGTAGCCCAAAGCTATTAACGAATGCTCAAGCTGAAACTAGTTCATCCTGTATGTAGTGTAAATCAACAGGGGAAGGTCTAAAATGATCTGTAACACACAATTTATGCTTTCACAGTCTTTTATCTTTCTCATTCCCTAAGGTAACAGAGTAATTTCAGATAATTACTTCAGAGATTGTTATCCAATTCATACCGTGAATCTACACGACAGACACTATTAATTTTGCCAACAAGCCAGCTATTTTTAATTCCTATCTAGTCTCAGTCCAGTCTTTCAAAATAAAATAGCTCACTACTGATTCCACAATACTTCGTGCTACCGGCAAGGTACAGAGAACACTTAGGCAGATAAAATTATGAATGCGCTTTAGTAAATTTGATCTCCAAATTAACATTAAAACAATGAGTATATTCACATTGAAGCTTTAGCATTAAGAAAACAAGCATGAATATATATTTAATTTCTGACTCCTGAAGGCAGAAATAATATATTTATTTATGTCTTTTCTATTTCTGTTCCAGGCATTCAGATCATGTTGGACACTTCCTTCATAATCTGTGTTTTTATTTTTTTCTCAAAAAAATTATTTATTTTCATCTAGAACTGAAACTCATTAAAAAATTATGTTACAACTATTTTAACTCCACTTCCCAGCTGATTGAGTGGTTTGCCATACAGAAAGCTTTTGAACTGATGAATTTACTAAATATAAATAATAATTTAATTCATTTTAACAGCTTTCTAATTATGTGATGGCTATTTTGGATGACTCAGAAATGTTTACTTAGAAGTCTTAAAATGTGCTTAACTTTTCTTTTTCTGATTACAGTTGCTTCATTGAAAAATAATTCCTTCCTTTCATGGGTATAAAAGCTACCCTTAAGTTTCCCTTCATATCTCAACTGTGAAATGGTATAAAAATTGAAATAGTCTTACATGATGAGGAAATGCAAATCTCACAGACCTATGAATAGAAACCTATGCATATTATTTCTTTATTATTTTATAATATTTAATTATCTATATTAGTTCTCAGTAATTTAAGGAATAACAACACAGTCCATTTACTCTTCCATAGTTCTCAAACTGATTTATGATTGACAGTGAATGTTCTTTCCCAGACTGAGATCTCCCAGAGTCCTAATAGCAAAATAATACATAATGCATAAAGTGCAAGTAAGATTTATTATTGAACATGAAAGTGCATTTCCTCCAGAATTGCACCTTTGCTAATACTTGTACTTAGCATATCCTTCCAGTCTTATTCAGCCTTCAGCTCCCCAAAGTCTAGGTTTTGATATTCATGTTTAGCTAGGTTCACAGCTATATATAGCAGAAATGACAACACAATACTGCCACCACAGTAGTGAAACTGAGATATGAAAACCATTGCTGGTTTTCCATGTTTCTATCCATATACTAACCCAACAGTAGAAATGTGAAAATGAATAAATGCATTTTTTAAATTTCTTTTATACTTCCTTTTTATCTTTAAAAGTTGACTTCACTGCAAGACAAGGCTTGGAGTGCTCCCAGACTTTATGGACTGAAAAAAAACATTATTAGTAAAAAGAACATTTATAAAGCAAAAGTCTGACAGAAATAACTGTTCTCCTCATTTACAATATGCCAGATAATTTGGACTGACCGTCACTTTTAAAGTTATTTTTCATTGCTTAGACTGCTTATTCACTTTTTCCCCAGTCACTCAGTGAAGAGAATGTTACTTGGATTTAGAGCCGTCTCTTCTATATCTGTTATAGGACTTGATCTTAAACTCACTAAATGCAGGTAGGAAGACTCCCACTGGCTTCAGTAACTTTTGATTATGCCCTGCTTAGGTCACTGACTCTCACAGGTTCCCGAACACAAATATATGGAAATTCCTTGGGGAGGCGGGGCTTGTATTTCTGACCATGCATTAAGACACTACAATCTGCATGGTTAGCCAGTCAAACTTTCATTGCAGAGGGAGCTGGGATACTGTCATTGCCTCTTACCTTTTTCTTTCATATTTTATTTTGAAAAATCATCGGGAAGGCAGCTCTGTATTCTCCTAACACAAGAATAATTTCTGGGAGACAGAAAAAACTCTATGTGCATCTTTGTAACATGAGTCATCTCCAGCACATTTATAAGGTGGATATGGATAAAACCCATATTACTTTCAAGTCATGTTATAGCTTTTGTGGTTCAGTTCCTCATGCTGCTTTTTTCTTACTTGAATTTTATCCTTTACTGATAGGTGAATGAAATTAGCATTTCAATTTTAACGAGGGAGATCCCTGAAGCAGCTGGGAGGCAATTTACAATGACAGCTTTTTGCAGCATTGACATGTATTTGGGAATACTCTTAGAAACACATTAGTATTTACACATTTTATCAATTAATAAATTAAGGATTTAGTAAACAGGTACATGAGAAATGAACTGGAAAAGCCATGTCAGTCTCTGCTTGCTTTATAGCATGAGTAGCACAACACTGGAGTAGACAGCACAACATTTTTTTCCAGGCTTTACACAGTGAGTAGGACAAGGTGCTTTGCTGTCACAGTTTACCAAATACCAAACAAAGCTTCAGTTTTTATGGATTAAAAATTCAGTACACTCTGCTCAGATGTTGTGGTTCACTAAAATTAACAGTTTCCTGGCTTCCCCCTCTATGGAACTCATATTTCTGACACAAACATGTGTGAGCCCACCCTTCTTCCCAACCTCATCTAATTATCACAGTCAGCAAAATCCTACCCAAATAAATGGCCTGTTGGCATCTTGCCAATTCCTTGAGGGTTGTATCTTGCTTGTGCAAACGAAAGCCCTGTCATTTGAAGTAAGGGGATACAGCCCAAGAGGCTGCAAGTTTCAGCAAGCAAGACTCCATCTTGGACTCTGCAAGATAGATATTTGTCCTACTGTAGCTATTCCACTCAGTATGGTAATGGCCTTACATTCTTCAGGAACGCAATTCTTGTTGCTCCACGTGATTTATTTTTCTATTTTTCCATGGAGCTGTTTCCTAGTCAAGGTAAGTGTATACTGACCTTAGTATTTGAAAGAAATGGGAGGTATCTTACTATAATTTTTGCTCACTTCACATTCCAAGCTCAGTGAGCAAGTGCAATGGCACTGACAACTTCTCATAAAAGCCATTTTCTTCAGATTGTGTTGTTTGTGTCATTGATTTTGCAATCAGATGAAATGGAGATGCTTGCCAAGAACTTTCCAGAGCCTGCATTAGCTTTCTCAGAGTTAGGCAGGCAGTCCAAGGCATGCACTCTGATCTCCCCTCCAGCCGTGGGGATGATGACACCTATCTGAGGAGGGAATGTCAATGCTGCAGGGAAAGCACGCCCTTTCTCTCTCTGAAACTGAGGAAGCCTAGACAAGATGCCTGACTTCCACACACATGAGATTGGGCAAAAGAAGCCTACTGGGTCCTCTGCTGTCTTCCAGGGGACATCAACATGCATTAAGTGCATAATAGCCAAATCCCCTGCCCTCAGTGCTGGCATGCTTAGGTTGTCATGCACAGACAGGTGCTGATGATCAAACACACTGAGAGACTCAAGCAAGAGGACGTGTCAGGGAAAGCCTGATAAAGGAAGAGATAAAGGCTTTGCAGAAGGGTAGCAGAGTGGAGAAAGCTCACACGGGAGCAGGTTGCTACATGTGTTGCCACTACACGGGCTCCTGAGCAGTTCGCACAACTCAGGCAACGGTTGCAACAACCAGCATGTCTTAAGGGAAGAAGGGTGAGAAAAGACAATGATGCCCAGGAGGGAGCTGCAGGAATGCAAGCCAGAGACTGACACTTCCAGTGTTTTCCGGGGTGCTGTCTGGGATGTAGCAATGGCTGAACACAAGTAATTGTGTTTGAAGATCAGATGAAATGGAAAGGGTGGGAATGAGACCAGCCGTCTGCAGGACTGTTGCTGCTGCTGAGAAAGGAATATGCTGTGCCCTCTGTGTGCCTGACATGGTCTAATGCACCAGGAGACATCTCAAGTGAAGGCTGAGCTTGAGTAACATCAGCAAAATAACAACACCAGGCCAAAGAAGTACATGAAGGCAATATGAATCAGCTATCCTTGGACCACAGGACACCAAAAATACCCTGGATCTGAATCATACCACTGGGACAAACACCGTTAATTAAAAGAGACATAACACCTGCTTTTAATGATACAATCTTTTAGACTAGCCCTCGAGGGAGGAAGCTTCCCCTGAAAGCTCCTGGTATGTACTTGAAGATAATATGGTTCTTGTCAGGATAAGAGTGAATCTGCTCTAGGGGAGCCAGGGTCCCCAACACACATTAACTGTAACAAGTAAATTGCAGAGCTGTCCATCTGTTCTGCTCCAGTGGCATATATATGGCCTGTTGAGCTCTCAGGCTAACATCAACCCATCCCAGGCTTTCCCTACTTCTGCTAGCGTGCCAGAAGGGAGCCTGCATTAAAACATACAGTTGGAGCAAAAAAATAAATTATTTCTGCAACACAGTCTCCTTAGTTCTGCTTTTATCCTAGGCTGGAACACATCCTGTGCTAGAAAAGTTAAAAAAAAAAAAATCTCGGCTCAATGCAGACATTAAAGTGATCTGGGACAAGGGTGCAGCTCTTCACTGTCCTACATTGCACTTTGAGGGAGGAGCAGAAGGCACCAGTAACGCATTTATTTACACGTGCCTTAAAATTACTTGCAGTTGTTGTTTACCAAATCTGTAAAGAATTCTTTTAACTAAGCATCATTTTAGATTAAGAAACATGGGCTCCTCTCTCATTGTGCATGTATCATGTAAGTCATAGCGTTAAAATACCCAAGAGTGTGAGTGCAATACGTCTCCACATATCTGAAAGAATTTGTTCCTCGCTCATAAAGCTATAGGGTAACTCCATCAATGTCCACTAGATAACTAAGTAAAATGAATTTACTTGTTACAGTTAATGTGTGTTCAGTTTATAAATTATTATGGTACCTCCTGAGAGGAGAATTAGGTTTTTTCTAATACATAATCTGGTCAGCACCAATAATGGCTTGCAAAGCACATTTCTGGGAAAATAACTCTTTACTGCATTTAGTTAATTCTGTCTACAGCTCAATGGGATATTGGCACATTTTATTTCTTATATACATTATTCTTTTTCAAGAGAGAAATAATTTAAAGGAAATTTTTAATTTTTTTAAAACTTATTATTTTGTCATTTATTTTTGTAGCTTGAAACAGTGTTTGACAGCATGTCTTTTGGCTTTCATTGTCTCATAAGATGTTCAAGTTATTGTTCTTGTGGAAAAAACAATTCAGTTAAGGTTTTACAACCACATGGGCAATTTTTTTTCCTCTAAACAACACAGAGGCAAGCATGTAAGGACATGTTGGGGATACATTGACAAGAAATATAAACAAGTTCTTTTCCCATCAGTTACATAAAGGCTTCTTGCTGTTTTATATTTGTTTCCCACTTTATGTTAACTTTGCTTATCAGTGCACATGCTTTTAAATTAATTCATTCTTCAGCTCATAATTTACTCATTGGAATTTGCAAGTAGCGGTAAAATGGTATGAAAAATCTGAAATAACATCCACATATATTCTATGTCTCTTCCTATGAGTTCAACAGCATTTGTACATGTGGTATTTGTAAGAGATTAATTCTATCTAAAGTTTTGTTTTAATTAACTGCTTGAATTTCTCTTATGGTTTATAGGATGTTCCTGTCTGGAAAGCATGCACAAAGACATAGCAGTGAAATTACATAAGAGTGTCTAAAAGAAATGAATCTGAATTCAGTATTCATTAAAACAAACACTTTCTATAGTTCATCTTTTTTCCTATAGTACTCTTCATAAATGTTCCTAGGCCAAGATTTTAACACTGAGAAACTTGAGGTTATTCTGAAATTTGCATTTATGCTTCCAGCTAGGTCACTTTATTGACCCTCAGTTTTTGTGTGCTTAATAGTTTTTGAAGTTAATTCTCTTTTTAGGTTATCCAGGCATGGAAGACTTTAAACTTACACTGCCTTTTTTGTTGAGTTCTGTATATTCAGTAGGGTAGAGAACATCCCTCAGTTCCCCATTCAGGACTGTGTTTACTGGCATTATTTCAAAAAGTCCCCCACAAAATCAAAACAATACAAAACAAGAATTCTGGTTACATTTTCAACTGTTAATTGTAGAAGTTACTATAAACAACATACATTAGGCTGAGTTTGCTTGACTTTTATTTATAAAGCAGTTCCACACACCACTTTACATTAAAAAAAAAAAAAAAAGAACAATTAGAAGGAAGTTCAGCAGTCTAAAAGATCAGAAGATACATTCTAGGAATACGAATCTGGAACTTTTTGAAACATTCTCGGGCTTTCCCAGCAAAACAGACATTTCATCACAACAGAAAAATCTGCAAACCATGTTGGTTTCTAAGAGTTTTAACAGAGAAGTTCATCTCTTCCCCTCAAGTTTGGTGCTCACAGTCCCTTCCTACCTACATCCATGCACCAAGACAATGTCTTTAAAACCTATGCAACCTATATATAAACTATATGGTATATGTGTTATAAAAACTTTCTATTATAAGGAAGAGAGTATTAAAAGGGTTTAGAAAATATTTGGTCTCTAAGCTCTTTTTATTGTCAATGGACAGAGCAAGATTTTTCAGAGCACTGTAAGATACACTTACACGTGTATCACCTCTCCTTTTGAAGAGCTTCTCTCTCTCCACTGACTATGGCCTCCCTCTCCCTCCTTAATACTGAAATGTTGAAAGATTTCCTTTTTTTTTCCATTTTTGAACAGAAATAAACTGTGAAATGTCTAAATTCCTTGCAATTGGAACTGTTGTTTCAGGACATTCCGGGAGTTCAGATGTTTGTAAGTATCTTATCCAGCGGTTCCAGATGTCTTGACCTTGGCTAGAAACCTCAGGAACACACATTTTCCTATTCATTCTTTCAGCTCTCCTGATTATCTTGTCATTCCTCCTTTTGCATTCAGATAAGAAAAAGGTAAAGATAAGTCTGATTTCAGGTAAGAGGTGGCTCCATTTTTTTTTTTTTTCCCCAAAAAAATTTGGTATTTACTTCATTTGGTCTAAGGTGGTTGCTCTAATTCTTAAGTGGTGAGGCTGATGAGAACAGAAACAAAACAAGCTGATGGAGAGAAGTTACTCATTCTCTTTAGGTTTTGAGGAGAAAGACATGTTCTAGTGCAAAGTTAGGAGCACAGCCATGGGAGCTGAGCAAGGGGAACTAGGATCTCTCTCTCCTATTCTGCCACTTTGCCTTTCAAAATTACACACAATCAACATCTCAAAACCAAAGTGCATCAGAGTAGAACATGTTGAAAGGGAGGTCCCAAACCTCATGTAAAAACAACACCATGATATACTTTAATTGCAGTTCCCTAGTATCAACATTGCCACGATCGTTTGTAGAGACAGATTAATAATCAAGATCTGGGGGTATGGGAAAGTCATTCTATATTTTCCAAAATTCACTTAGACATTTTAAAACACAAAATGCAGCAAGTTTTCATGTTTCACACACTTCTATCTTTAACCTAACATTATAATTTTTTCCAAGCTGGCTTGTTTCCAAAAGCACCTTAGGTAAATCTGGGCAACAGCAAAACAGCTCCACTCCCTTAGTACTTAGAAATTCAAAATGCAGATGAAAAGCCTTACATATGATATCAGTTGAAGAACTCAAAAGATTTAGGGAACTCTTGGATGTGTGGTGACAGCACTCCTGGATTGCTAGTAGTGGCTCAGGGAACCCCAGTGACTATATGGCCTACTAACTTCAAGGGTGAATTGAGAAGACTCTAAAGCATTAACAGCTGCATTGGTAATTTACTCTTTTATTAATTCCTGAGTTCCTGAAGTGTACAGTGCATGTGTGTGTGCACATATGTACCTAATTTGATATCTCTCTTTCTATAAGTATATATACAAACAAGAATATATACAAAAAAATACTGTGTATATATACACACATATATCCAAAGTATTTTAATCATAAAAAGTTCTTCTAGTTCTAGTAGACACTACTGATAAAGAACAGTCTACCATGTATTATACTACACTATATATTGGACTGTGTTTTATAACTATTAGACCATCTCTGGTTAAAAGTTTGAGCCAGAAACGACCACTGGTTTTATTTTACACAGTTTTGCTTTTGATTTTAGGGAGCTCTTTGGGATAGGAATCATGTCATTTTCTATGTTTTATTTCAGTATAAACATTTTGGAGCACAAGGCCAAATTTTAAACAAATGCAGGGCTTAAGTATTCTTTTGGACAGCATGATTTTTGTAGCTGATGTTAGCGCACACCCAGGCAGCAGGACCTACAGTGATATGAAGATCGAACACTTCTAGGACATTCCCTCTCGCTATGTGACTACTACTAGAGGCTTAAAAAGACCAAAGCATGTTGTGTAACCAGGTGCACAGCTCTTGCTTCCTTCATCTGCAAATAAAATCTAACATCTTACTCCACATGGGTTAGGCAAAAAACAAGCATACAATCCTTCATTTCTGTGGCCCACCTGACAACTACTAAGTCATTAACTACTGCAACTCATTAGCTTGCAACTGTCTGTCCACTGCCTAACATTACTGATTTCTGGAGTACTTTATAGGCTGCGATTTCAATCTAAATAATATAATTGCTGATAGTATGCAGGCTCTCTTTGTTTTCTCTTTTCTAGCCAAGAAGAATCACTCTCCACAACTTAATCTGTCAAGGAGTCACACATCAGAAAAATAAGATGGAAACAATGTATAATGTAATGCAGACACAAGAGGTTCCAGATGTCTTTCTTCATCAGTTCAAAGTATTTTAAGTGTGTTTTCTTAGATGTTGTGTACAGATAAATGAGTGTATTTAGTGATGATGATAAATTGCTTATTGAGTGGTATCATTTTTTAATGTGTAACAATAACACACACTTATAGGATATGCATGCATCAAGGCGCACGAGTAACTTCCCATGCAACTGCGTCATATAACATTAAAAAGTTTGACAAAAAACTTATTTGGGGGAGGGTGTATTTGCATAACACACTCTATGCCAATATGTTGCCATTTTTCTTAGTCTGATAGCTCTTGAAGGACGTTGCTGAAAGGACATGGAAGGTAGGCACACATGATCAGAGCTTATCAATTGTGTTGATGCATTTTTTAATTACTTAAAGACAGAAATGTGCTGAAACCAATATAGATCTTTCACATGATCTGCTCTGGAAGTAAATCAAAAATGTATAAATAGTTACATTTTTACATTTTATTTTTAAACTACACAAAGCACTTAGACCACTCAGCTTTCTAGTTGAGACTTAATTCCCAGTTTTAATCACCCAGAGTTGAAAACATAATGCTTCACACAAACATCTGGTGACAGTGACTAGAAAGAAATGAGGAGAAAATGAAAAAGCATATGAAACTTAGAGTGCACAGAAAACCTTCTGAATCACATTTCTTTTAAAATTTAATTTTGCTTTGTGCTGAAAGAAACCAAGAGGTATTCTCTAGCTGTAAACAACTGTGGTTCCAATATAGCAAAGATGTCCTCAATTTGCTAAGTGTTTTTACCAGAGCAATCTACCATTTAATCTTTCTTACAGCCCTGTTGTGAAATTCCTGCTACACTTCACACATAAGTGTCACATTTACCTTGTTCACATCAGCAGGAACGTATGACCTTCTTTCCAGACCACCATCACCCCCAGTAAAAGGAAAACATTGTATTCAGGGTTTTATGTTTTGTTGATTAAGGCATTATTCATGGAAAATCACAGCCTGTCCCTTCAGAGAACGCTACAGAAACTCTAGATATAAGACACATTTACAGCTTCTTTGGGCAGTAGGTGAACTCCTTGCAGTTAATTTGTTCTTTGGCTAAATATGTGTTGGGCTATCAAATTCTCTGTTTTGCTTTAGAATGCCACCAGCACACTGACAAACAACAGATGATTACATTTTGGCAGCAAATTAGAGAATAAGGATCAACATGCACTTCGTAGCATCCAAGGAGTGTTCATGGGATTGAAACCTGAAACTCTCCACATCTCAATATTATGTTGCAGCAAAAAAAGTATTGCTTTAGAGCACTGACAAGTACCAGAAGAGTTTCTAGAGACAAAAATGACTGAGTACATCATTAACAAAATATTAACCACAAAAAAATCTTATTCGACATCAAAGTTCCTACAGCAGCCTTAATTATTATCGCTATTTTTAGAAAATCTAGAGGCCCCAAATCAGACTTTAGAGTTTTGCTAGCTATTATGCAGAGATGGTTCAGTCCAGCTGTAGCGACAAAGGCTAGGAAAAAGCAATAGATTATCCTTCTTTTTTCAGCGGGAATTGGCCCACAAGGAGACCAAGACATACACCTGTGGTCATGCAGGACTGTGTCACAAAACTGGGAGCTAAGCTTTCAACTTCCTCCTTACATTTGCATGATAAACAAATGCCATCTCACTGTGTCCCCACTTCTAGCACATATGAATTTGCTGTGCTTGTAGTCCAAAGTGACCACAACTACAAGACTGCATTAATGTAGTGCTGAGAGAAGAATAAGAAACTATCTCTGTCACAGGTGGCACCCCATGAAACTCAAGACCTCCAGGTTATACCTTTTAGGTATACGCCAGTTTAAACATTCTTTTTCTGTTTCCCTTACCTTTCACATTTGGTCTATTTCATGATACACATGTAAGAGAGAAAAGCAAATATTTTGCTAATTTTTTATACAATCGTAATGTTGAACAATTTTGCAAATCCTTTCCAATTACGGATTTTGCTTGTTATGTTTGTTCTTCATTTATCAAGCTGTGTACCTCTTTATACAGACTGTCACTGCAATTAGTTTTTCAAATAATTAAATGAATTATTAACAAATTTTAAAGGTGATTCAATTCTCTAAAATTGCTCTCCTTCGAGACAAGATTTTGACAAACTAAAATAGTGCATTCCCAAATGCATAATCTGCCAACATTTCAATAGCATTATCCATTAGTAGGAATAAAGGTAGTCTTTATTAGTATTGTGTGGTTTTTTTAATTACAGAATTAGAATGTGCTTCCCAGCTATCAACCCCTAGGACTTCTATTTGAAACAAGCTATTTCCATAACTGTTAAAATAGAACGATTTTTCTCCATTATGATGGCAATGATGGACTTTGTGTATTGTTGACGTGAGTCAGTTCAACAGAAGGTAATGGCCTCAGCCATCTAACAACTCCCAAAGAGTGAAGCTATACAGCTAGCTCACAGCCAATGGTTATACACACTGTATATTTTTCATAGTTCAATAGATACCTGAAAATAAAGACCAGAAACCCATCACTTCAGGTTAATCTTAAAAAAAAAAAATGATGGGAGAAGAATATTTTGTGTTGTTCCAACAGTAGGACAACATACTATAAGTTCAATTTAGCTTCAGTCTCTTCATGTAAACAGCATGTAACACATTACCACACCTTTCTTTTCTCCTCACATAAATTCAAAAACATCAACCTTGCTTGACAAAATTACATAATTTTATGCTATAATCCTTTTTCTTTTCTGTTTTATTTTTAAAATCACCATTCAATACTGTAGATAAATTAGGGGCAGTTTACACTGGACAAAGGACATACTTAGAAAAGCCATTTTTCTGTATTGCATATTTCTTCTGCATTAACAATCAAATTTTTACTGCTGGTTGGGTTTATCTAAAGCTATTTTTAAAATATTTTTCCTCCTACTTATGAAAAAATGATGCTATTGTTGGCCAGAACATTTGCTGGTAAGATACATGCTCACATCATCATAAAACATATGACTGGTAGATTATGTGCTAGTGAAAGAAGATATGGCGTTTAAGTATAAAATTTAACTGTTTAGTGTTGCAAGAAATAATCAGATCATAATAATATTTTAAATTAAAGGAGTTTGAAATCACTGATTAGACTTTTACTGATACATTGACAGGATCACACTTCCCCTTTTAATATTTTGTTTAATTCCCATCTTTGCCATTGGGAAATTGCAGAAAAAAACTATTATCATGAAATGCTTGTTTATAAGATGTTGACAGCATTTCTATAGCTAGTCATCACCATTCCACCAACAAATTATATTCCTAAATTAGAACACTAGCGCCCTCGCTGTTAACTCAAACACACACCAGGGACAGCAAAATACCATCCAACAAAGAGAAAGAAAAAACCCCAAACTCAGCCTTTTTTCTCTTTCTAAGACTCATAAAAATGAGACTTGACAAAACTGAAAAAGAAGTTTTATAAAGTTGCACTAAAAGTACTTGAAATCTCCCTGTTAAATTTATTGATATATCTTAAGGTATATGTAAGCAGTTAAACCTCTGGAGGATGGGAGGCTGCAGAGAACTCAGCACACACATTGACAGCAGGTGGGACCTCTTGCAGCCTTCTGGATTTTCTTCCATGACAGCATTTGGAAGGTCTGTGCCCTGACAGCTCACAGACAGGCATGAGATTGGCTGCAGAGACAGAGCCATGCCACTGGCTACATGCAGCAGAAAGTGCTGGCAAGGTGCTGGGCTGTGCCCGTCATCCTGGTACCACTATCCTATCGGTCTGGGCTCTGCGTGGTCATGCTCCCTTCTCTACCTGACCACAATTAGCCACAGATCATGAAGTCTGGTTTTGCACACTAGCAGATACAGCTTAAACACTAACAGCAGTCCATGTCTCACTTCACACTGCTACGTTTTCAACCCAGTTTCCCCAGAAACACTACACACACACACACACACACACACTCGGTGCATATGTTGTTAGCCACTTTCAGAAGTACTGTACAAGAAACATACAGTTTGTTATGCTGACAAGCACAATTTGTCATTTGTTCAAGTGTGTCCATGTAGAGTTGCCAGAGGTTTAACAAAAACGTTATGTATTCATTTGAACTCTGTGTTCCTACAGCCTTTGTTGGACAAAAAACACGGCCAATACTATGTGTTCCAGCTGCAGGGATTTTTATTCTCAAAATATACGGAAGGATGACTAAAGGGTTAGCTATACACAACACAGAGAACTCAACAAATAGGATCACAGATTCTCCATGTTTAAGAAAACAAGACAGTACGCATAATTTATGGCATCTCTGAATTGTAAGCACAACACATTGAAAGGTAAAGTAAAAGTACCAGCCCCTCCCCACACATTCTCCCCTCCTTGGCAAAGACAAAGTTATTTCCAACAGGAGCAGGCTTTCCTATGCATCCTGGTTCTCTTCACATCTTCCACTTGCTGGGCCTCAGACCGCAATGACCCTTCAGCACATCCTTAATATTAGCCCATAACATTAATCATTAAGCCCATCAGTACAAAAAATCTGCTTAACTCTCATTTATTAAAAAAGGAAAGAAGACTTGGGAACATACATAGGTGCTTTATGAAGTAAAGGCCATAGATTATAACCTCAGAGAACTGGAGAGTTTTCTTCCTTCCATTAAAGTTAAAGGAATGACGAGGAAAAGAAATTCAAGGTACTATAAATCAACTAAGCTAATACAGAGTGGTTTCAGCTTCCCTTCTCCCCTGTTCACCTACTCCCAATTTTGAAGTCTGGCATTAAAGTCTCAGGAATGGGACAAGAGCTCTCTGAAAGGTTTGGTTTATCTGGCAAGCAATGCAATTAATGTGATGTACGAGGTGTCACTAGGCCATACAGGTGTCCACAGCAGCATATTTAAGACCTGTGAAGTTCCAGTAGCTATTCAGCGTTTTTTTTTCTTTTTTATGTTATGCATTTTGCTCCCATGAAATAACATCTGTACAACATTTTTATTGCATCTACACTTTATTGCATTGATACATCATTACCTTTAATACATTTACTTCTTGGAGAGTTCTGGGAACTTGTGGTCAGTGCAGTTACTCCTCCCTGCCTAAAACACCCTCTTCAGCTGCTATAAATCCCGGAGTTGGCAAAGTGGCTAGCAAGTAATCTCTTCTCTAATGAGAAGGATGACAAATGGAAGGAGAGTCATAAGAGAAACAAGGAGATGCATCTTCTAAATGTGCACTAAAAAACCTGGGATACCGCCAGGTGATTTTTGTACTTCCTAAGCTAATGGATAACCAACTGACTGGAAAGAACCGGGCATAATGAGCGGAACAAACTACCGCAACCCCGTTTCCAAATCCCTGCCTGCCCTTTGGCTGCCAGCAGTAGCACTGCTTTCTTCAGTTCATAAAGACCTGGGAGCTGCACTCTCCCTCCTGCGCCTGTCCCTCTGCTCCTCACAGGAACAGCACGTCTGCAAGGAGACGTTCAAAAGCCAGGATGGAGAGTCCCTGTTTCTGGTGACTCATTTACCATGATCACCAAATAAGCACTACATCAGTCACCTCCATGCAAACGCCTAGCATGGGGGTAATGTTATAAAGTGTTTCAAGGAAAGTATCGCTCAGACTCTTTGTGGCCTTCATATTAACAATGAGTGAGATATGATGGCAACTGCCAGCTGTGAATTTAACTGCCCTCATCAAGAATTAATCACTTTTTTATACGTTACTTTCCCCTCCTCAGTAAACCTTGCTATGATCCAGCATGCTGAGGAAATCTTGGGCAGGTGGGATGCAGTGTCCATGCTTGAAAGCCTTGTGGAAAGCAGAGGAATTCTGCCTGTCTGACACACAGAAGAGACCACTGGCACTGTGGGTTCAATGTTTTCAGTTATCCCCATGGATTCAGGGGAAGTGAGACATCAGAGACACAGATTCAGATATTCAAGCCTTTCAAGATGACTTGCTGATAGCCCACCTCTACGATAATTCCTGCTGTCTAAGCTTTGGCAGTACATGTAAATGCAAAACAGCTGAGAATAAGGAGTCTTTGTAACAGCAGCAAAAAGACAGCATAACTTTGCAGCTGAGATGCGACAGACAGGAACAAGAACAAGTCTTCTCAGACAGCTTATCCTTCACAGCCTGATCCAGACTATTCTGACATGAGAGGTTTCACCCTGAAGACACCTCATAGCAATGTAACAGGACATATACAGAAGTACAAGGAGGGCAAAAACAGAAAGAAAAAGACTTCTCAGGAGCCTAAGAAGAAAATTCTACTGCATATGGTGTATCAGTGAAGCTTCTAAGATAGGAAAAGATTTTAAGGAACTTTGAACATCTGACTCCTTCCAGCATTATGGAAACAAAGTTGTCATTCATTCTACAGTCCCTATCACAGCCAAGTATATCCAGCACTGGAAAATAATCTGTAGAAAGGTACAAAATGAAAGCAATTAAATTTCCGGTTATCACAATATTTTCTCAAATATTTCTCTCTGACAAGCCAAAGAGATTTATTTCAAACAGGAACTGCTTCCAAAAAATCAGAGAAGCCAATGCTATTCATTTGAACCATAGTAGAGGAAATTTAATGTTAAAAGTAGTTCCCACTCTCTAAAGTTTGCTTTTGTTGGTTTTTTTTTCAGTGAATTATAACACTTTTGGTATAAAAAATTATATCCCAAATAATTATTTGAACACCATCTCCTTGGACTAGCAGCTGTGTGTTGCCTAATACTGCTGAGCACTGATCTCAAGGCACTGACCTGTGCCTTGTCACACAATTTTCAGTAATTCCTACTTCTCAGAATTACTGGTGAAACATTTACTGACTCAGATAATTCTGAGTCTTATCATAGAGCAAGATTTAAAGAATGAAACATCTACAATCCAGGACCCCAGAAGGGTCCTCCAAGTGGCAGGAGGATCTACATGGATATTCCTCTAAGCAAGAGCAATTAACTCTCTTTCCCCTGGGCCAGAGGGTTATATTTGCATGTGTCTGTGACAGAAGACTCACTCCACAGGCTTTAAAGAACCAAGGATAAATTGCTGTGAATCTGGTCCTCTGGAGGACACATCATCACTAGGCTGAGCAATGAGACTTGGCTATCCTGGCTACCCAGCAGAGGCCTGGGACCATTTGTCACTGTCACCTTTGGCCATGCCTGCTGATTCATTGTCTTCCACAGCCAGGAATCCAGATTGCTTAACAATGGTGCCTTACACACCAGTACAGCTTTGCACGGGTGTACAAGTCACGTAGACCTGCTATGAGACCCATGCTTCAACTGCTTGCAAGCCATACAGAAGTCACAGGCTGCCCCAGGCTTAATTATACCTGTAAAAATGCTAACAATATTTAGACACTTGCATGAAGTGTGATTCATTCAGGAAATGATTTAAAATAATACCAGTGGATAATGTGCAGAGAGCACAATAAGAACCACATATTAGACACATATTGCATTATAAGCTACCTGTCTACATAGATCTCTGGACATACAGTCTAATCTTGTTACAACAGTACCAAAAAAAAAAAAAAAAAAAGTATAAAAATTACAAAACAGTGCATATTTTTACAATACTACAACTTTTCTCACTGCTTTCATATAGTATGTTTCAAATATTCCCTGGCCAGAGTAGTATGTAATAAATAAGAACAAAATAATACGTTCTGGAACTTCTGATAGCCTATATTTCTTTCTTAGTGCCATAATCCTCTCCTATAGACCTGCTTCCTACTTCCTAGTACAGTCTCTTTTGCTCATATCCATCTCAGAATACAACAGCAGAAAGAACATTTAGAAATATGAAAAGGTTACAAAAGCTGCTAATTTTTTTTTTTCTATAGACAATCTGAAACTAAGTGCAACAGGATAATACAAAAACTAAGAGGTTATTGGATGTAAAACATGACATCATTGATAAAGTATGAGACATTGCAAAAGATATAATATTAAATAAATTATTGTATTACAGAACATGAATCACTCTCTAACTCATGATGGAACATAGAAAATGTGTTCAACAGCCTGTTACTAAGCTGGGCAAAACAGGAGGATTTAAGGCTGTTTTACAAGTGGTGATGCCCTGAAAATCCAGGATGGTTCCTGTCACTTCTGCCACTGCAGACATGGATGGGGTACACAGTTGACTCAAAGGACCTTCCAGAAGCCATAGCCCTGTCTCCAGCTCCAGCTCCCAGGGCAGAAAGACAGAAAATGGGCAAAAAGACTGCAATCTAACATTGGTGCAATATTTCTTCTGTGCTCCTGTGATGGGTGGCATTGATGATCACTGCTGAAAGAAGGATTCTGGAGAATGATACTTTGCCACACTATCAGGACACTAAGAATAGCAGTCCCTCCCTTCCTAAAGGCTATCTAAGATTTTCAGTTTCTTGCATACCCATTCCTGACAGACGGTTCATTCCAAAATCCACACTCAGTTTATCATTGATGCCATTTTTCTCAAGTCCACTGCTCAAGAAACACAGGTGCCTGGACAAATAATAACATGATGGGCTTGTCCTCACTAGCAGTGATAGTAGTGGCTGAGACATGGCAAATGGCAGCAAGGAAACAGGGAATAGATAATGAATGTGTTTCATCTAGGGCATGGAGAACATCTGGCAGGAGATAACAGGGGCTGGCACAAGGGAAGGAGAAACCCTGAGGCAGAAGAAATGGAAGGGAGAAAGAGGTAGGATGGAATAGTAAAAGGGAAAAGAGGATCTCTCAAAGCCTTCATAGGAGACAGTGAAAATAGAGAAAAGGAAGGAGTATGCTTTGTTTGGATGCTCTGGCATGTGGTCACAACCTGCAGATGATACTAATGCAGATTGGGAAGACACACACACAATTACAGAAAACCTGACTGAGGGCCTGTCAACCCCTATAGCCCATTCACTTCAGCAACAAGAACCAGCCTGCTCCACTGCCATCCTTCAAATTTTTTTACTGTTGTACACAAATTTCTATATCCTATGTAAGCAATTAATAAATGACCTTATGGCTATCTACAGTAAGTGGGGTTTTTTCTTACTAGAGGTCTAGAGACATCACTTGGTGTGACTTCAGTGCAAATAACACTAAAAAGACCATAAGAATTTGGATTATATTAACACCAAACAAGAAAACTGAGCAATTGGCAGAGAATGACAACTCATTATTCTCAGCAATAGTGTTAATTTACTATGCGTCTCTGAACTGTTAACAGCTGAAATAAGCTAAACAAGAATGAACAGGGATAATGTACTGTGCACTACAGTATTAACTACTTCAGCCTGTTCCAGTCACCCAGAATTATAAACTACGTTTTTATGCTTTCTTAAGCTGCCAAATCTTTTTCATCAATGAGCAGAAAGGCAGGTTGAATTTCTAGAATATAACTGTAGAATTGTAGAAAACCACAAGTCTATCAAAGACTTAATCTCTACCACTGCCATAAAAATACATTCACACCTTTGTAAATGGATTGCAAAATAAAAAATAATAAAAAAAGGGCACTCCACTGATGTGTAGTCTCAAATATATTTAAACAACAGTCAGGAAAATAGGTACATAGTATGACATCTTGCTTTGCAGGTTTGTCTTTCGTATACTTGTGTCCTAACTGAGTTTTTCCTGTCCTGATTGCTTTCTGCCAAGGAATGAATTAATTACTGCCATTGACCACCGTTTGACATATGGAAAAATGAATCTTTTCACTTCAAGGATTTAATCTCAATGATGAACATAATATATTGATTTTCTGTATGTTTTTCAACACGTACAGCTTCCATGGATTGACAGACAAAGCAAGAAGAAATATGTGCCATTGAATAACTGTTTCATACACAAAACACATCACTAACAATAAATGCAGCATTCAATATTTAAAGTGAAAGTGCAGGGTTTTTCTGTAACAATTAGTAGTACTATGGGATTTTGAGTGAGGTAAATAAATACCTACATTTATTAAAAAAAACCAGACAAACAAACAAACAAACAAAACAACCCAAGCCACAGAAAGATGCAGAATCAACCTGGAACAGGTGAGGCCATGACTCTATATAGCTCTTCCCTAACTTCAGATGAACTATATCCATGTAATTGTGGCCAGAAGTCACACAATCTCTTGTTGCAACATTTCCAAATCCTTTTTATTTTTAAGAGAAGCTAACTAGGAAATCAGTTCTCAAAATGTCTTAAGTTTTATAAAAGTACTTATAATTAATACACCTCAGGGGAGAGAAAGGAAAGATATAAGTGGGACAGCTCAGTAGTCTCAAGGCATTCTGTCAGCAAAGCATTTTGTACTTTAGTTGATAAGAAAAGCCAGGGAGACTCAGTAGGTCTTGCACGTGTTGCAGGTTAGTGGCTATTGTTATTTCAGTGATTGGTCAGAGAGCTGTGACACACGACGTGACATTTCAGCTTTGCCGGAATTTGCTGCTTGTTCTGGATGCTTGGTCGTCCCGTTGATTTGCACTGACTCTTTGCTTGGCCCTCTCTGTGGGTCTCCCTCAGGAAAGGTCCGTCACACCTAGTGTTAGCGCTCCAGATGTTAGGCAGTCATCCAGGCTCCTTTAGAGCAGGAGAAAGGGAGCAGGATCTCCAGAGGGTGACTCATCTCCCACAGCATGTATTTATCTTCTGATCGGATCAACTACCATTTGCACATGTTTCTCTCTCAGTCTGGTCTTTGACTACAGAGGAGGCCTCGGTGAGTATCAGCAGAGTAGCTGCGGCTGTGCAGGCTTAAGGACTTAGTCACAGCAAAGCTTGTCATTAGAGGTGATACCTTTTACTAGACCACCCTGTCAAAACATAAAGGGAGGTGAGATGAATCTCCTGGCAGCAAAAGAGAAGAAATCACATCATCTTAACAGGTGTTACACACATACATACACACATACCAGTTTCAAGGTGCACAACTATGTTTTTACTCACAGTGGGAGTGTGGATGTCAAGGTTTATAGATTTTCTATCATCTTTGGACATTTTCTATCATTTACATCTCAGACAGCGTCTGGAATCTTTACACTTGTCTGTAATTGACCCCAATTTTACCAATGCTTCATGGAAATTCTATGACACAGCTACTCTATAGGACTTTATTAACCTCAAAATAACACATCAGTACCTGTCTTGTATAATGTATTGCCTTGTTCTCTCCCCAGGGAAGCACTGTATATGCACATGGCAATGCATTGCTAAAGAACATGTTACAGCATTGGGTCATTGCCCTCCAGGTTGGGATGGGCTCCTAGCAGAAAAGTTTGTATAATACCATTGTTTCCATGAACATCCACATAAACTTGCCATGACTGAAGAATCCAAGAGCACAGCTAAACTATGGCCTGATGTAAGCGTTAGAAAAACAACATTTTAAGAGGAGGGAAAGAGTCATTCCTCAGAATCAGTGACTTTCTCACTTAAACATCCTACACTCTCTTCTCAGAAATTATTAAATCCTGAGAGAATATTTTTAAAACACTGCAAAAAACCTAGGCTAGTATGCAACGATGATGAAAACCATTCTCTATGTCCTTGACTTTCCTGTACCTAAGATGGGGAAGAATTATAAGCAAAAATTAAGATGGCTAGATACACAATTTTCTTGCAGATAAATATTATCAGTAAATTTACAGAGTATGAATCTGTTTCAAAGCTCCAGTTTGGGAGGAGTACATGGAAGAAAAACTGAGGAAAGCAAATATTGTTTCACTACATTTTCAGTTAGTCAAAAAAAGCACATATTTTTCATTAAATGTTTCCAGAATATTCTCTGCTGGTTTAATCTGACGTTTGAAAAGATTGGAGTGGCCCCACTCTCAGTCTGTTTGTCTCTATGGAGGCTGCCAGTGGAAAGGGCTGTTTGTCAAAACACGTCGATTGATTTTACAGGGCAAAACATCTGTAGCACTTACTAGTTTAACAAATGGTTTTTTACTTAAAAAATAAAAAAGGAGGAGCCTTTAATTATATGGTCTTTTACTTGGGGAAAAAATTATATGAAAGCAGTAACTCATTTAATAGAGTCATATCAGACCCCAGTACCTTATGGGTGGTTAAAGACAAAGACTGTGAATACACCTGAATTATGATGGCATATGGTTTGACTAAACACCTTATCATTATTTATGTACGCAATGCCTATGTTAGTGAATTCTTTGTCGTTGATATGCTATATTGATATATAATATCTTACATAAATCAGTTTTGGTGATTTTTTTGCATCTTTACAGCAAGACTAGTTCAATCATGACTGCTGGAAAAAGTTACTCACTAATTGACTCCACAAGTAAGACCCATTTCAGATATGACATTAATGTGTGAGTTCTAATTTCATTAAAGAAAACCCCTTTGGCTTTCCATATTTCTCCTCTGGATGTTTAATCCTAAAACAAATCCTAAGTTTTTTAAAAGAAAATGGAACCTTTTGTTCTTCTTCCAGCTCTCATACTTTCAAAAGTTGACCACCTGCTGGTACATTTCCTTGGATTTAGTAGCTTAAATTTACTCCACCTGCTTATCTTCATATTTACAAAGTAAAAAACAAAAAACCTGTACAAGTTGTTTAGAAACTGCATGGGAAAGATATTTCTGAAACTCTTCCTTTCTCTCTCTTACCTCTTCCTTGGTTTGCATAAAGGAAATTATATTATTATTTACATTAGAAACATTGTGGTGAAACCACTGCGGTCATCAGAAGCAAAAATCTTCTGTGATATAAATGATTAAAAAAAAAAAAAAAAAAAAAAAAAGAAAATAAAACCCCATTAATGGTACTGCATATATAAAAGCAAATTTTACTATTTTCCAAACTATTGCAATATTCCAAACCAAACAATTCTATCCATGTTTTTCCATCTCTGTGTGCTAACAAAATGAGACTTCCCTAAGCACTAGGGTAGGTTGAGCCTAGGGTAAAGTATGCTCCCATTCTGCTGGAGTGTTGCCTGATAAATAGCTGAGTAAGAAAGAGAGGTATGAAAGAAGGTCAGTGTCCTTTGATGGGTAAATTAAGACCACAACATTTAAGTTTTCAGCTATGTACCAGAGTACATGTGTCAGCATAGTGTGAGACTGTGCTTTAGAACTGCTCTTAAAGCTGTATGTTCTTGAGTTTATGATATGGTTTTTCCAAGCCTTGTCTCTCAAGAAGCAGTTATACTATTCCTTCCTTCATCATACTGGTTGCTGTATAACCTCTGCCCTCACATATTTTGGCTTTTCTTTCTCTTCACTGACATGTCCAAAGAATTTCTAAGGCTTATTGGACAGGAACTTTGCAAGCTCAAAGAATTTTTACTTCTAACACCATACTACCACAAAAACCTTCATGACCTCTGTCTGATTAAAACATTCAAAAAAATTAAATGAAATTGTAACAAAGAGATTTGTGGAACATAATTAATAGGTAAAGCTTACTGTTATGCTAAATGAATGAAAAGAACAAATAAATGAAGTTATAGAACAATTTTCCATAATACCATGAAATTCTACCTAGGCATCATTTCAAATCTCCCCTTTTTTCCTAGAAATCATTCACTATTATATATGTGTTATTTTACTGCTGAATCCTTTTTTACAACCTTTGTCATGATTTCAGATTTAATTTTGTTTCCCTTCCAATAAAAAGAAAGCACATTTTCAAAAGAAGCAGAATTAGTAATAGAAATATGTTTCCATGTTATTCTGTGAAATAGTCACCTTTCCTTCCCATCATGATTTTATTTTTCTTTCCTTTTTAAAAACCCTTGAAGATTTAAAATGGTTATGATCCGTTTTACATCTACAGCATTTTTCCTCTGCTCTGTTAGTAAGCTAAGATGACATTGGGTCATGAGCTACGGATAAATTAGATGAGAATTGAACTGGAACAGCTAATGAAAGTTTTTACTACAGTGTTAGTAGGCTATGTCTATTGCATGCATTTATACCTATCTGGGACATGGTTTTTCTTCTCTGAACCTCCAAACTAATACCTGTATTAGAGACAGACCAGTCAGCAATGCAGCTACTAGACTGAATGAAAAATCCAGTCTCTCTTGTTTCTGAAGAGTTACAGGTCCATTAAGATCACAAATGCCAATTAGTGAGAAAATTCTCTGATGATGTATGAAAGATTGAAAGCAGACCAGTACTAGTGAGACATACATTTGTAAGCACGCACACACAAAGCTATGGGAATACATACAACTGATTCATAATTTGATTTTAAAATTCCAACACCATTAGAACAGCTTGAAAAAAAGCTCTGATGACAAAACTGCTATGGAATCCATGAAAAACTTGCTGAAGTAGGAGCAAAACCAAGTGCTGTTAGAGCACTGGGGATTACGCCTCCGTTATCTTGTGAGATTCAAGGCTTCATTGTACAGTCCTAACATATGCAAGCAAAGCCTTAGAACAATGAAAAAGTTCACACCTCCAGTACTAAAGTTCGGCTAGATGCCACAGGTCTATTAATAGAGCTCTTAAAACCTAGGGAGGGTCTCTGTACTGTCTAAGGCACTGCTCTCAGAGTTGACAAGGTCAGCTAAAATTCCCGTGTGAATTCAGCGACTGCAGTTGCAAGGGCCAAATTCCTCTGGACACATATAAGGTACCCTGGCATGAGAAAGTGATAAAAGAGCCACAAAACCCATCTTATCTCCTTCAAACCTGAAAACACCCTTTGAAAGTTTTTTTCACCTTGTTGTGTTCCCTTTCATTTGACCATCGGCCAAATCACTCAATAATCTCAACAGCTCCTGTTAGGGGTAAGTGGATTTACGTCACTGTTTTCCCCAGAGGAAACCAGATCACAGCAGGTTGCTAACACACTTTCTAGAGCTGACGATCAGGTCACATACAACAAAAAACTTTCAAATTTTATTTTGATTTCTCCCTTTCCTCGTTCAAACTCTCTACTGAATTTACAGTGTTTTCTTTCAGTAATAATGAACATCTGTGACAGTGGAGAAGCCAAAATAAACCCAGTGAAGGAAATTCTATGTAGCTATGCTAAACAAGTTTTATTCACAGGTTTAGGTTTCCTATGAAAAGGGGTACAAAATGTCTTCCTGCCCTGGCTTTATGTGTTATTATATATATTACTGAAAGTATTGTATACAATACCAAAGCATTGCCATATTCTTTAGATGATTTTTCACTCATATTCTCCTGGAATGAAAAGCAGTTGTGCAGCTTTCAAGTCATAACAAGGGGATCAATGCTTATTGTGTGAAATGTTTTCCTTTACCTTCATGATGAAAACCAGCCGGTGCTGGTAGGTAACCCACTATAAGCAATTCAGTCATCAACCATTATCTAGGGCAAGTGTTGACCTGGCCTCCGACAAAACTCTTATTGTTCCTTTTGTTTTTCCTCTTGGTCTCCCTCCCTACGTTTAGTTATGATATGCAAATTGTACATGAAAAGAAAAATCCAAGGTAATTCACTCCTTTCCAGATATAACAGTTGGGAGTTGGCAACAAATCATAATAAAGTGATGTTACAATTAAGCCTTTTTGATTATGCTACTTTTGCAACGTAATGTGGATTTAAGAAGTAATCAGTGGTTTCTACACCTATTTCATTTCTTCAGAAGTATCCTTATGCCTTTCCTTCTTTAATGCTTTTAAACACCTCAGTGCTATCTGGCTGTGACAACACTTTAGACTGCAAAAACATTATTTCTTATATGCTGCATTGCAGTATCCAAGCAAAAGAGACCCAGGCACTTCTCTAGCATTTTAAGAAAGTCACTGAAGCATCTAAACAAACCATGTATTTGTTCCTATCTATTGCCAATAAATTGATTGGAAACCATCTTATTATAATACAAAAATTGCAAAACCAACAAAAATACAAAGCAACAAAGATGTCTCCTGTGGTATAATCTTTTTAACTGTCATGATTTGGGCCCCTCACTACAAAAAGGATATAGAGTTACTCGAACATGTCCAGAGAAGGGCTACAAAGCTGGTGCAGGGTCTGGAGCACGTGTCCTATGAGGAGCGGCTGAGGGAACTGGGGGTGTTTAGTCTGGAGAAGAGGAGGCTGAGGGGAGACCTCATCGCCCTCTACAGCTACCTGAAAGGAAGCTGCAGAGAGCTGGGGTTGAGCCTCTTTAGCCTAGTAGAAAGCGACAGGACAAGAGGAAATGGCCTCAAGTTGCGCCAGGGAAAGTTTAGACTAGATATTAGGAAGCATTTCTTTCCAGAAGGGGTTGTTAGGTGTTGGAATGGGCTGTCCAGGGAGGTGGTGGAGTCCCCATCCCTGGAGGTGTTCAGGAGTCGGGTTGATTTAGATTTTAAGGATATGCTGTAGGTGGGAACCATGCTAGGCGAAAGGTTAGACTAGATGATCTCCAGGGTCCTGTCCAACCTAGATGATTCTGTGTGATTCTGTGATTCTGTGATGATTTAACAAAATTCAGATATTCATTTAAAAAGAGATGTATACACTTCTAAAATCTATAGCTGAAAAATTGGGTATATATTTAATGAAATATAGATTATCACTGTTTCCATCAAGAGTCAGAAATTTCAAAACATAAGAGATTATAATCTACTGTGTGTCACTCCAGAAGTAATGTTGTCTCTATGACCGACAATTCAGTGTTAGGAAAAATGACTCCCCTTACATCACCAGATTTGGAACCCAGACGGTAGGAATATGCATATTTCCATGGAAACATAGCTAAATACAAGCTAGAAATTTAACAGACTACCAGTATCTAGTGACCAGGTCAGATATTTAGCTGAACCAAGCAAAGATCACAAGAGTACAGGGCCATCCCACCCCTGGGAACTACTACACCCTTCTGTAGTGGAGAGGCTTACACAAGAACTGATTGACAAAAAGGTGCCAGTGGTAAGATTATAGGCCCTATTCTCCTAAGGGCTACTCCAGTGGGTACTCACAGCCATTGATATCAGGATCCATTTCATCCAAATTATCACAAATACATTAACATAATCTGATTTTTTTTTACTCCAATCTTCTTCAGAAATATTTTACCAGGACATCCTCTTAAATGCTTAGAAATCTCACCCAAGGGTTGTCTGATAAATGTAATCTTTCCATGCACTGTCTCATCAGCACGCAGCTCTTCCTCTTGCTCTGCCCTCGGTCTTTGCCAATATTTTGCTTGCCAAGGCGGTATGACAAATGTGATACAAGCAAGAGGTTCCATGTGCTTTTCCTCCTTACTTGTAAAGAGCTCTTATTTTAATCCTGGGAGTCAACATATCCACATTCGGAGAACTATTGCCCCTGATGTGATTTGGTAATGAGAGACCAACAAGAACAAAGCAGAGAAAGTCATTCATAAGAAACAGAGTTAGTCTGGGGTCTTATGCCAACTGGCAAAAAGGAATAACTAATTGATTTCTAAGCATCTCAGAGGAAAAGACAGAAAAGCCTTTTTTACTGCTAAATGTTATAGGAAGTGTTGCTTCAAACTGCTCTCAAATGTTATGAGTGTTGGAATAAAATAATTGTTTTATAATGCAGACTAGTGAGTTTATGTGCTAATCTACACTAAGAGTCTGCACACACAAACTTACAGAAAGAAGCATTATACTCAGATATAGGAAAAGATAGCTTCCGCCCCAGATTGCCTAAACTATACATTGACAAGACAGAAATTAGGAGACTTGCAGTTATGGAAAATAACCTAGAACAAGCATTTCAAAATATCCAACTTCAAACAGTTACCCAGCTATGAATATACCTGGGGTGGTTTGGTCTATATAAATGGCATAATAACTCCCGAAGAGTGTTTAATTTCAGTTTTTCTTTTTTAAAGATTATTTTCTCCTGTTAAAAAAAATATTCGTCCTGGTTGGGATGACCTGAAAAAGCTCCCCTGGCATAAAGCCAGCATTGACTACTCACTAAAGTTAATAAAGAAGTGGTTACACAAGAGAGAAACAAAGCTGAGGACTCGAACTCTGTTTCAGTATTGGTTGGTTTTCAAACAAACAAATTAAAAGACATCATTCTACCCTGTGCTCACAGGAAGACATGTGTGGATTATGTAAATCATAAAATCCACATGTTCCTGAATATTAGCCAACTCGCCCCAAGTGGAGGGAGACAACCTCTCTTTGGAGAAAGACTTTATAAGAGAAAATGAAGACTTTCTTCACCTTTAAAGCCTCTTAAAATGAATGCTGAGATTATTAAAAGAAAAAAAGCACACTTCCCACCTGGTGCTACTACTAGTCCCTGCAGAGCTGGCTTCTATTGGATACAAGGTACAAGGAAGAGCTCAATCAATATTCATAACAAACTTTAATAACAAAACCCATGCTTTTCTATTCCCTTTCAGATCATGTATCATCCACAAATTTCTTCAAAGCATGGGTTGATAGCCACCTTCTATGAACATATTTCTGCCTATGGTCTGAGTCAAAGTCTTTTGCTGTGGGCATAAATACTCTTCTGTACTCCAGTGGAACCTAGAGAAGGGCCTCAACTAACACAAAAGAGAGGATCAATTTTCAGGAAGCCAGGGCATGGAAGGCACTATGTAGTTTCATTTTGTTTACAGACCACTGAACAAACAGGCATACTAAGACCAAAAATAAAGGGGTTTTTAAACATTGGAGATAAAAGATCATATTTGCTGCTATGCAGTTTGACTAAACAAATTTTAGGGATCTAAACTTAAACACCAGAAATAAATGTAACATGCCTATTCTAAATTTACCTTTGATGTATGAAGTGATTGAATAGGGGAGAAGAGTTTAATAAAATTTTATCTCATCATTTATGTTCAGAATAAATCTTTAACTCTATGATTTATTTCAGCTTAATTTCCTAGTGCTTCCTTAAAACCTATAATAACTTTCATGCCTCTGTTGCCTTTTTGAAGCTACAGATGCAAATTTTGCATTAAGATGTTATTTGCAGAGACCATTGTAATTTAAACCTGTCTTGACTTGTTACAGCATTCTCAGCATCACCACAGACTTCACAAGTCCCATCCATTCTCTACATCAACATTAAAGCTGGTAGCAGAATCCTTGATCTTAACCACCTCCACCTGCATGTATCAGCACTGTCCCAGCTGTGCCAAAAATCTTCGAGTTCAATCAAATTGGCCATAGTGTTTAACACAATTTAAACACCATTAAGTGTATTGAACAATGCAAACTCATTTCTGCCTACAGCTTTTCTTGCTCATTTCAACAGAAATAATATCTTTATTCTGAAATTTTCATAATTCTAGCCTTGCCCAAGGGTGCCATAGCTGGGTTTATGGTTCTGAGAACTTCCATAGTTTACAGCAACGCTGTAACAAAATGAGAGTCAGGTGTTTTAAATGGTTTTCTATGCTTAGTCTCTATGCTTAATACAGATTTTGACGTGTGCAGCAAACGTGATTATCTTAAATGGTACAAAAGGGTCTCTTTCAGATCCACTTAGATGTCCAGTTTCTAAGTTTAAAAGTTTGAACCAAAAGACTTGCAGAGAAAGAGTCAATCAAAGGTCACTGAAACTACTACATGGTTAATAGTTTGTTCTATTTAATTTTTTCTTCTAAAACTTAAACACACCACTGTTTAAACTAAAATAGTTAATTTTTATGGTTAGCTCAGTTCATCACTAAAAGAAAACCTAATCAAAACCAGGTTGACTTCTCTTTTAATTTATATCCAGAAAAGAATTTAACATTAGGAAGATTCTAACCACATTGCTTATCAAGGCCTTTGTCCTAAAACCCAACCCAATAAAAACAGAAAAGTTTTAATGATATTAATCCTAATTTTTCCCAGCTAGGGTCTAGTGGCAAATGGAATAGTCTCCTACAGAGATGTATAGAAGTTCCACATATTTGACATGTGGCTACCTCGAATGTAATGTTTTCCAGGCCTCCAGAATTGAAACCAACAGTTTTAACCTTTTCTGTACAAGAGGTAGCAACTGTTGAAGAATGACATTAGTCTGTGGGGACTCCAGTAAGTCTCAGGGAAAGGGGACAAGTTTTTGAGCACATTCATAAGGTTCTCATAGTGTTCCAGCAGGATGTATAGGCTGCAAACACTAATATTTCATAGTGGAACGGGATTTGATGCAATTTCAGGGGGCTGGGAATGAAATAGGCTTCAAGTGGTAATGTGCCAAATGCCCCCTGGGGCGCATCACTGAAGTTCATGGAATTTTGTGGTTTTCCTTGCAGTTTGCTTTTAAATAAGAGTAAATTAGAACCATGGCTCCTCTGAAGAAATTTGGCATTGCGATATATGTAATGAAAGTTATATTATGTACTTTAAGTTCTCTATGGAGGGTAGGCTTTTAATTTTTTGATAACTGGGCTCAATGTTCATTAGCATGCCACTGGGTATTTTTATTGGGCACGTCTCTGCAGTTCTTCTGAAATTGCATGTGCAGATTTTTATTAGAAAAATAGAGAGAAGTGGTTGAATAATGGGCTTAAAATATGCTGAAGACATTGCACAGCCCCACACACTCATCCGGGACAAGAATGGTCCTATGGCTGCAGAATTAGTTTGGGATCTTGGAATTCTTCCATGAACTTCTTGTGCGGCTGTGAAGAAACCACTGACGCTCTGGGGTCTCATTCCCGTCAGTAAAGTAGGAACAATACTTCCTTCTCCCACCTGTTCTCTTCTGACTATCCATGTGCTTCCAAAGCATACAGCCTAAAAATATTCAGGTTCCTGGTAGCTAGTGCTGCTTAGACTTACAGAAATATTGCTGTGCTGTATTGGCAAAGGCAGAGGAAGGAGAATGAAGTATCAGGATTTTCAGGGGGAGGAACTAATACAGACAGGAACTAATGAATCTCAAATATATTCAGGTTAAGTCTTTAGTTTTGCAGTATGTTTGGTTTCTCACAAGTTGGTCATAAATATAATTTCCTGGATGAATGTTGGTGGTATGTTTAGCATCAACCTGGGAGCAACAGTACACTCCTGAAAGCAAAGCCTATGGGTTGAGGTCACAGAAAGACAAAACAGACATGAATTAAGGGTGAATGACAGGATAAGTTCTAAACATTGTTTTTCATTTCCACATGCTGTTCAGTTTCCTGCTGCTGAATGGGAAGAATGGTTGAAATGATGAAATATTATGGGAAAGGCCACTCTTTCAGTATTTCTGGCCTGACCAGAACCAAAAAGGACCACAATAGTCAACATTTATTTTTTCCAGATTTGTGACTCTGAAAATTCGACATACGAAGCATGTATAAGCATCAGGGTCCAAGTTCACAGAATCACAGAACTGTCTAGGTTGGAAAAGACCTTGAAGATCATCCAGTCCAACCATTAACCTCACACTGATAGTTCCCAACTACACCATATCCCTAAGCGCTATGTCAACCTAACTCTTAAACACCTCCAGGGGTGGGGACTCCACCACCTCCCTGGGCAGCCCATTCCAACACCTAACAACCCCTTCTGGAAAGAAATGCTTCCTATTATCTCGTCTAAACCTTCCCTGGTACAGCTTGAGGCCATTCCCTCTTGTCCTATTGCTTATTTCTTGGTTAAAGAGACTCATCCCCAGCTCTCTGCAGCTTCCTTTCAGGTAGCTGTAGAGGGCGATGAGGTCTCCCCTCAGCCTTCTCTTCTCCAGACTAAACACCCCCAGTTCCCTCAGCCGCTTCCCGGACGACCTGTGCTCCAGACCCTGCACCAGCTTCGTTGTCCTTCTCTGGACACACTCAAGTCATTCAATGTCCTTTTTGTAGTGAGGGGCCCAAAACTGAACACAGGAATCGAGGGGCGGCCTCACCAGTGCCGAGTACAGGGGTCAGATCCCTTCCCTGTCCCTGCTGGCCACGCTATTGCTGACACAAGCCAGGATGCCATTGGCCTTCTTGGCCACCTGGGCACACTGCTGGCTCCTGTTCAGCCGGCTGTCAATCAACATCCCCAGGTCCCTCTCTGACTGGCAGCTCTCCAGCCACTCCTCCCCAAGCCTGTAGCGCTGCTGGGGGTTGTTGTGGCCCAAGGGCAGCCCCCGGCATTTGGCCTTATGGAAACTCCTCCAGGTGGCCTCAGCCCATGGCTCCAGCCTGTCCAGGTCTCTCTGCAGAGCCTCCCTACCCTCGAGCACATCAACACTCCACCCAACTTGGTGTCATCTGCAAACTGACTGAGGGTGCACTCGATCCCCTCGTCTAGATCATCAATAAAGATGTTAAACAGGAGTGGCCCCAAAACTGAGCCCTGGGGGGCACCACTCGTGACCGGCCGCCAACTGGATTTAACTCCGTTCACCACAACTCTTTGAGCCCGGCCATCCAGCCAGTTTTTTATCCAGAGAAGTGTGTGCCCATCCAAGCCACAAGCAGCCAGTTTTGCCAGGAGAATGCTGTGGGAAACGGTGTCAAAGGCCTTGCTAAAGTCAAGGTAAATTACCTCCACAGCCTTTCCCTCATCCAATAAGCAGGTCGCCGTGTTGTAGATCAGGTTTGTCAGGCAGGACCTGCCTTTCATAAACCCATGATGACTGGGCCTGATCCCCTGGTTGTCTCACATGTGTTGTGTGATGTTACTCAGGATGAGCTGCTCCATCAGCTTCCTGGGCACCGAAGTCAAGATGACAGGCCTGTAATTTCCCAGATCATCCTTCAGAACCTTCTTATAGATGGGTGTCACACTGGCCAATTTCCAATCTGTCAGGACCTCCCCAGTCAGCCAGGACTGCTGGTAAATGATGGAAAGCGGCTTGGCGAGCACCCCAGCCAGCTCCTTCAGCACCCTCGGGTGTATCCCGTCTGGTCCCATAGACTTGTGTGTGTCTGTGTGATGCAGCAGGTCACTGACTGTCTCCTGGATTGCAGGGGAGTTGTTCTCCCAGTCTCTGTCTTCTGGCTGAGGAGGCTGGATTCCCTCAGTACAACTAGTCTTGCTATTAAATACTGAGGCAAAGAAGGCATTAAGAACCTCAGCCTTTTCCTCATCACTTGTTACCATGTTTCCTCCTGTGTCTAGCAGGGGATGGAGGCTCTCCCTCCTCTTTCTTTTTCTACTGACATAGAAACATTTCTTGTTGTCCTTGATTGCTGAAGCCAGATTAATTTCCAGCTGGGCTTTGGACCTCCTGATTTCCACCCTGCATAGCCTCACAGCCTGAGAAGTGCTAAGCACATACAAATCCCCCTCAAGCTAATGGGAGTTACAGGTGTCCCCAGCAATGGCAACAGTGAAGATATCAGCATAAGTAAGGGTTGTAGGCTCTGGACCTCATCCAAATCAGACTGAATCTCTAAATTCTTTTCAACAATCTTGTTGCTAAATTAAACTCTATCTTGTCCTGTGTTTTTGTATCCTTCATTAAGAACTTCTGTTACCTAGTAACAAAATTGGCGATTCAGTGAGCAGATTATCCTCTTTTCCACATTGCAGTGTTCTGGAAAGCACTGCAAGTTCAGCACTGAGCTTTGCCACAACACCTACTAAAGCCTATGGAAAGACTGCCACTGACTTCACAGAGGGTTAGATTAAGTCATGCAGGCTGACAGATTTTTATGGTCTAGATACTGAGCTGTTGAAAAATCACATTTCTTTATTAACAGTAACACCAGCTGAGCATCTAGACCTCTGTTGTGCATTGATTTTTCATCTTAAACCCTATGCATCCTCATGTTTAGCAGAATTTGCCAGCCAGGACCACCATTTTCAGAATGGGCATTTTGTCTCAATTACATGTCAACACATTAAGAACAACTTCTTGAGTGTTAATCATAGAATCATAGAATTATAGAATAGCTTGGGTTGGGAAGGACCTTAGAGATCATCTAATTCCAACTCCACTGCCATTGGCAGGGACACTTTCCAGTAGATGACGTTGCTCAAAGCCCCGTCCAACCTGGCCTTGAACACTGCCAGGGAGGGGTCAGCCACAGCTTCTCTGGGAAACCTGTTCCAATGTCTCACCACCCTCACCATAAAGAATTTCTTCCTTATAGCTATCTAAATCTACCCTCTGTCAGTTTAAACCATTATCCCTCATCCTATTCCTACATTCCCTGATACCAAGTCCCTCCCCATCTTTCCTGTAGCCCCCTTTAAGTACTGGAAGGTGCTATAAGGTCTTTCTGGAGCCTTCTCTTCTCCAGGCTGAACAAGCACAACTCTCTCAGCAAGTCCTCATAAGGGAGGTGCTCCAGCCACCCCAATCATCTTTGTGGGCCTCCTCTGGACCTGTTTGAGCAGGTCCATGTCTGTCTTATGCTGGGGGCCCCAAAGCTGGGCATAGGACTCCAGGTGGTGTCTCATGATAGTGGAGCAGGGGGAGAATCCCCTCCCTCGACATGCTGGCCACACTGCTCTTGATGCAGCTCAGGATACGGTTGGTTTTCTGTGCTGTGAGTGCACATTGCTGGCTCATAGTCAGTTTTCCATCCACTAGTACCCCCAAATCCTTCTCCGCAGGGCTGCTATCAATCCATTCTCCACCCAGCCTGTATTTGTGCTTGGGATTGCCTTGACCCATGTGCAGGACCTCGCTCTTGGCCTTGTTCATGAAGTTCGTATGGGCATAAATGATAAATGACATTCAGAAAAAGCACCTTTACCTTGAGATACTATGTCTCTGTGGACAACAAAGAGCTCTGTTCTTCTTTCCCCTCCTTCCACTACTTTGTACTTGAGAGGTATACAGATCTGTAAGACTTTAATCACTGGAAGTATGTTGTTTCCCTAATTCAAAAGAAAGATTTCATTGATAGACCTTTCTCTTTTGGGTATAGAAAAAAAACAGTCAAGTGTGCATTATTACAGTGAACTTGAATTTACCAAACTGTTCCATGTTGCTATGCGTGATGGTACCACAGAACTGGAAATTACTTATATTCACAGAGACAACCAGGAGTTGCAACACTTGATGATGTGTGGCAGACCTCTCCCTTAACTGATAATGTATTCACCATCCACAATATTTTGGCTTTTTTCCACCGGGGCAAGTGGACCTCAAAACATTCAGAGATTTGGATCAGCTTGTGCAAGCATCTATAACCTGAAGGATGTGGGTTTGTGTGTTCTATTTAATTGTTTTTACTGCCTGACTGAACAGTCTTGGTGAAGGATTTGGCCTAGAAGGAGGGTAATATTTTTCATAATTTCCCAGTGTTTGCTCATTTCTAACATGTTAGCACAGGAAGTACAGCAATACTGCAAGAAATATAATCTTGGCAGCATTTTCAGCACATCCCAAATCGTTTTCACAAAACCAGCAAATACTAGTATTTAATATTGAATAAAAAGTAGTTGTACATAATGTTTAAATAATCTGATCACACTTTGCTGACTTGCAGTTTGTATTTCCACTTTTAGGCTTTGTTCTACTCCAGGTTTTCATCACAAATGCCCTGAGACTTCTCTATACATTGTGCAGTGATAAACAAGATATATTATTTTCATTACTCATAGGTGTATTGCTCAATTGTGACAGATTCAGAACACTGTATGTAAATACAATGTAAATACAAAAATATAAAATAATCAGAACTTAGGGAAGAGCCCAGGCTTTAAAGTAAAGCAGTGAAAAAAATGCACACATTTAATTTCATAATCTTCAGAAAATACATGGAAGAGCAGCTACTGGTTTTCTTTCATGTTTACAAAGGTAACTGGTTTTTATCCAACTGTGTTAACTATCCTGGGAAAAGACCAGGAGAAAGTTAGAATAAGAGGCAACCAAACTCTATCCAGTTCTTTATATTAGCCAAGGTAAGTAAAAATGTTCATAATGAGTAAATAGTGTACTGTACTTTAAATGCTGTTAATATCAAGTATCCACACAAACTAAAGGAGCGTTTGTGTATCAGTTCAATTCTAAGGACTTCAGAACACTTTAGAAACATAAATGAAAAGCAATTGCAGTCTAGGGCAAGATTCCCATTCATCCCAGTGAGGTTTAAAACAGATTTTACCATTAAAATTTTACTAGCCATTCAAATGTCAAAATTTATCTTTGTACACAAGCCAAGCTACGTGTGATAAGATTAGATACATTTTCATGTTAATGTGAAGATAGACTGTGTAACTAGAGGACATTTAGAAATCCTAGCTGGAACAACAGGCTCTTAAACACAATAGTATTAAAATAAAACAAAACAAATAAAACATGGCAAGGTAAAGTTACCACTTTTGCTGAGAAAGGAAGTATGCATACATGAATGTTACATAAAAATTATGTAGATTTTCTCTTATCTGTTATCAAGAAAACTTAACAAGCTGATGGATATTCTCCAAATAACTTGTCGTTATTGGAATTTTTTTTTTTTAGATGACTGAATTCCTTCCAAACAAGAACAAAGATAGGTCCTCTGGGAGAAGAGACCTGAATGTCATAACTAATCACTCTCTACACATCCTATTGTTAGATGATGCCCAAGGTTAAGAGCTTTGTAGGACTAAAGACAAAGACCATTTAGTCCATTTCCCTCATATGACTTCATATGAATAGCAACAGGACTGTGGTTAAAGTAGGTAAATACTATCCTCTTTGGTTTTGTGAATTTTAATTGACTTTACTACAATATGGGACTACTGTCCTTCATTCTTCATTTAAAAAACCCATGTTTTAAGATAAAACATCAGATTAGGACAAATTACTACTTGTGTTCTACCCATCATCAGTCAGCAATGACTAATGCAATAGGGTGGGAGTGCACTTCATTGGCCTTAACATAGTGTGTCACAGAGTGGCATTAGGTGGCAAGACTGCTGCACACCTCCTCAAGTGCCTTCTCCAGCTCTTGTGTATTAGTGGCCCCCACACACTACCCATGCTGAAGACTCTAAAAGCACAAGTACTCACCCTACTTCCAGTAATTCAGTGGTGGCTTTCTCCTTGGAGGAGCTATCTAACCCCTCTCTGTAAACCTGACAGCCTCCACCACCAGTCTGCAGACTCTGCTTGCCTGCAGCAGCCAGTCCCTGGCCTCCAGCCCCACCAGCTGCAGCCTGCAAGGTCAGTCAGGAGACAAGGTGGGGAGCCAGACCATCTGTCCTTTTTACAGCTGACAGCTCCTATTAGGGGAGGGGGAACAGAAGGGGCCTAGATGGGCCTAACAAAAATAAAGTTAACGATTTCAGATAATACCCTCTTGACTGTAAATGATGGGTTCTTCCTTATGTGTCACATCTTTCTTGTGTCTCACCTCAGCATCCACCAAGAGAACAGATGAGTAGCTTCACAGACAGGAACTGCATGGGCCAGAAAACTGGCCAGCTGTCTGCTCATTTGAAGGTACACAAAGCTTACAGAAACTTCAGATTAAGAGACCAGGTTTAATACTTCTATGTTAACCTAAGGAAGTATTAATCCTGGTTAGTTAATTGTTCAGTGCACGTGTCTGACCTTGGCCTTTGCATAAAACTCTGTGGCAATCTCATAGGTGCAGGACTAGACCTCTCACATTAGCCAGCACCAAAGCTGTCTCATTTGATCAGAAGAAGACTCTGGGGAATATTATGTCTTCCTGAGCACATACGTGAGAAATTACGATAGTGACAATAGCACCAAGAGCACCAGCAGCAACAGTGACACCAAGAGCAAAAGCAGCAAGGAGCAGGTTATCACAGGAGTGTGAAACAGCAGCTCCTGGTATATAACAGGCTTGTCTTCCTTTTAAAGAGGGTGAGGCTTGGACATGTGTCACCAGTGGAATAGCTGTGGTGTGAGCATGGAACACATCAGCAATTCAGTGCTCTCGAAGGAGGTTCTTTTGGTGGGATTTCCATACCTGGAGTCTTGCAGTTGGCACTCATCATTTCCCCTGGTGAGCTCAGTGCAGTTTCCCTCCCACTTACAGTTTTTCCAGCAAATAAGCTTTCTACAGATGTGCAGTGCACACCTAAGACTAGCAGCTGGGGTTAACCTCATTGCCACTGAATACATGATATGGACACATGGAATCGTATATCAACAAATCAAATCCTGGTCCTTCCCCCTTTGCAGCACACCAGTGAGCAATGTAATTGCACCTACCGAGCATCAGAGAGCTCTGTAAGTCTGTAAAGGACAGTGAGAAAGTTATCAAGTGAGAGTTTGTTTCCAGGTACTTGAAATACACAAGTGGCTAGCCTCTCCCAGACGCTGCTCAGTAAATGAAGGTGGTAGAGGAGAGTCTTTCCTCACTGAGTGGCATGCAGATCAGGTTTTATGCTCAGGCACTTCATACCATCTCAGTGGTCAGTCCTATCTTTTACTTCGAGATTCCTGACTGGTTCTACTAAAAGGTAATGGTACAATCATGCCTACTCATTCCTCCATATACATTCAACCTTTTTTATTCTGCGAGTTATTTTAAAACACAAATTAATGCTGGAATGTCATGTTATGTTTGAATTAATCATTATTATTTCCCGATAGACTAACTGAAAAGATTACCATTGTCTTCAGACTGTTTATAAGTAATACTAAAAGAATTCAGAAAATTCAAGTACACACTGCTTCAACTGAGTACATTCAGTAACTCCAAATGACTCAAATGGTTTGGAAGGCAAATGTAAGAGGGAAATAAGCATGAATGAAGCAAGGTCACAAAAAAAACCCACACTGTATAAATAGCAGTAAGATCATCATCAGATTCAAGTGTGCTAGATATTATAGAAAGGATGGATCAAATAATTAAGGATAATTCTGATTCTTCTACTGATGGGGGGCCTTGTTGTTAGCTAACTGCACTTGGATGCTCTAAAAACTGGATTGACATCCCTAATTAATTTCTTCATCATTCCTGACTTGAAATAACCGGAACTGGTATTCCTATCTGCAAATGCAGTACCATCATTGCTGGGCCTGAGTTAAGTTTGTCACTTGTTTTCAGTTTATCTTACCTAGTCAAAACAAAAAATTAAATAAATGAAATTCTTCCATTTGAGCTCTGGGCCAATCACATGTCTTATTCAAAATGCAGACCATGTACAGTGTCCTGAAAACATCATTCTTGCACAAACAGAAAAGTTAAGCATGATCACTGAGGTCATGTAAATACTGCTAACATCTGACACTGGGTTAAGCCGGGGATATTTTTTATTATATCTGTTTTTCAGAAGTTCCATCTACAGGCACTATCCTACTCTGGCATTCGAGGTAGAAAAAGACCTAACAAGTCATTGAAATGGCTGTGGCTTCATAGCATTTCCTGTTTGGCAATGAAAAATGATCCGAAACAACTTTACTTTTAGTGGATGAGTGCTATCTTCTTACCATCTAGAATGCCAAACAGTATATTTAAAAAGACATTGTATGCAAGTAATTATCAGGCAGGAATGTGAGGTTAGGGGGAAAGGTGTTGGAATGCAATAATGAGTACAGAAAAGGCAGCATTTAGTTTGAAGAAAAATTAACACACCAAAAATGTGATTCTGTAAGTGTACTGCTATGTGTCTCAAACTTGCCACTAATTTTAAGAGCAATGAAGTATTTAATACCATTTGGAAATTCTATGATTAAAAACTTGGAAGAAAAACTTATATAATACGTTTTACACAAAAGAAGTAAAACTAAAACTTTGAACTATCTCATATATATATGTGTATAAAAATGATATTTGCATAATCAATGTCTATCTTCATACATTTCCTATCTGCTGTATAGGCCACTGTCCTTATAACAGTGCTTAATCATTTTACTTAAAACTTTAATTAAGATTTGTAATAAAAGGAATAGTTTTTCCTGTTCAGAAAAATTCTGAGAATTGCAAAGAAAAAAATATTTTTATATTGCTATGAAATTCCTTCTAGCCTTACTTTATATAATCGAAAGCATAAGATATCCACTATCAAGTAAAATAAATTGTTACATCTGACTCAAAAAGACACTTCAGAGTTCTAAATCCATTGTGATTCATAGTTATTTTAAATATTTCAGAAAATTACTATAAAAATATCCCTAATATCACTACCATTAAAAATAATCTATAAAGCTTTTCAAATCATATGAAGAAGTCTCTTTAAACTTTCTGTGAAGTGTCGCAAATTTCAGCCTTTATTCACTACACCATTCCAGTGCTATATCATCTCCTTTGTGAATTTACAATATAACAACAGCAACAACAATAACAACAAAACCAAATTCTTCAGGCTTTATCAAGTTTTCACCCTTTTCTCCAAGCTCCATCTAATGTTTTTCTTCCTTTCCTCAACTATAATCATGATATTCCAAAGGGAAGGTTTGCTGTGAATAATTTTTATATGTACAGTTTCCAGTTCAAAGTATTAGATTTTCAAGCCTACAATGACAAAGAAATCAAATGCCAAGAAACTACATATTATTTGCAAAAAACACTTAACATGCTATTTGATTATTTCTTTACAATGATATATGACCAAAATGAGACATTAAAATTTGGATGAAATGCCATCTACGCCAAGTACAAGCTAAAAAAATTGTTTAACACACAGAGACAGCATTGATCTGTTGATGTCCATACAAAGCCCTACTGAATTTCAATTAACCTCCTTGTGTGACTGTATCCTCAGCATTCTGCTGGATTAGGGTTTGTCTAGGCTACTTTGGAGTCAGTGATGCGCTTCAGGCCTACCATCTTGCAGCAAAATCCACCCAGACAAAACTCACCAACTGCAAAGGCTGCATCTACACTGCATTCATTGCAGGATCTTGGATTCAGGCTGGATATTAACAGAAAATACAAAAATTACTCTGCTTTGATCTAGCAACACTTATCATCCTTGACTTCAAGAAGATGACTAAGAAGAATGGTTGCTCATGCAATGCTTTCATCCCGCAGGAAGGTAACACCTAAAAACATGCAAGACACCCATAAAACAGAGAATGGACCCCTTACTATCCAGTTGACTGCTTCACATTTTTTGTAAGATATACTTTATTCACACTAAAAGTGGTTAATATTTCTAGAATGCATCCCAAAAGAAGGTGTCATACATTTTCTTTGGGCCAAGACATGATTATGATAAAAAGCTTGGGAAGGGGATGGGAGGGCAAGGGGAAGCCAATCTTAGTATGAATTAATTATGAAAGAAAGAATATCTAAACCACAAAATCAACATTATTAAATCCTAGGGCACTATCAAGTAGGACATCTAAAAATCACATTCAAATTAATTAAATCAATCTTATCTGAGTTTCTCTTATGTTCATCCTTAAATGTTTATGACTAGCTAGAAACATAGGGAATAAAGGGTATTAGGTGACATACACTAGTTTTCTTTTGGTGACTTTCTCATGAACCTACATTGCCAGAATAATCATGCTCAAAATAACAAAAAAATAGTTCTGTGGTCATCTCAAGATCATCTGCTGCATTTCAATGTGGCTAAATCTGTATACCCTTGCTTATTTACTTCCAAATATAGCACATTGTTTTGCTCTTAAAAATAGGCTTCTTTATTAATCACATACTCAATACAATGGCGACACACTGTCTGTTCTTGCACAAATAATGCGTCATACCTTCTAGCAACCAGCAGACTTGGGAAGAAAATAAACCTGAGGTAACTATTTACAGTGATTTGCAGTAAGTACTTCATGGTTCTTGTTTATTTCCACATCAGGAAGAATGTTCCGTCTGCTTCAGGTACAAAGGGATTCCTCAGATATGATAAAACTTCAGCACTGAAGTAGTGTGCCACTTGTAATACAAAGTACGATTGGAAAATACTGCCAAAACCTCAGCTGCTGTAACTCTCTCTAATCAGGGGAATGATGCCAATTTGCAAACATTAGGGATATGGTCCCAGTGGTGTAAAATGCTGCATGATAAGATGACATATTGTTAACTCTTTCTTGACATATTTATAATAACCAGTAACATTTCCAGTTGTTATCCACTTTTGTCTAGAAACACGCAAGCAGTGTATTGCTCAAAGCACTACTTTTGAGGGTGACCTTTCTTTTAGCTGGAAACATTACCAGATAGGTAGGAGAAATCCATGCTAGAGTCAACAGAAGTTAAAAACTCAGAGCCATGAGCAGAACTGGTATCTTTATGAAAGCTTTGATTTTATATTTTTGTAAAATAATGTCTTGAAAATATTGTTACCCTAAAACAAAAATTAAAAAGGGCATTAAATATTCTTAACAAGGAAAAAAATACTCCTTCTTCAACTTTTACATCACAGAAATAAAATCATTTAAATTAGGATTAGCCTGTAAACATATTTTTTGGCAATAAAATTAGATAGCAAGCCATAAGCTTAATGCAATAATAGGGAAGACATCCTTCGTATTTCACAGTCCATACTACGCATGTTACAGCATGTGCCACTCACTATAAAAAAACTAGGTGACGGCTAATATTTGAGAGAAGTAAACAGTTCAAGCCCAGTAATCCAACATGTAATAACATTTGCCTGCAAATCAGGAACACTTAGCTATAACTGATGTACTGAGAGAAAGCAAACCCAGAACATTACTTGAGATTTCCACCAGAGACAATCCGGATTTGACGTCATCTCAAGATATATTTGTCCAACAGAACGGCCATTTTGCTCTGTGTTACGTAGACAGTTACTATTAATTTAAACACAATGTCACTAGCAGATATTAAACCAGTGAATCTGCCTCCACTTAGCATGTGTAAAAGAAAGATTATGTGGAAAGAATCCAGGGACTATGAGATTCTAAAATAATTTTTCCTTTTATTACCAATCATTAATCTGAGAGATGTCACCCAGTAAATTGTTTATTTTGGTTTTGATCTTTAGATAAGTGTCATCATTGTATAGATTATTTTAAATTTCTTTTTGACTAGTGTTTATAGAGTTACTGAAGTAAGTGTTTTCATGGCTTTTAGGCTAAGAAATCTTTGCCCTTCAAGCAATTACACTTGTGTAAAAATGCCTGAACTAGAGCCTAAAGGATTTAGCCCATATTCTTTCCCCTGTAGCAAAAGCCCCAATCCAAAACAGTTTATCTCCAGATGTGTGCTTAAAGCAGTTTATTCTTGATCAGGTTTCTGTGCCTAGTGTTAAGTAATACTCAAATACTTGAGTTTACCCTTAAAGCAATGACACAGAAAAAACTTGCATTAAATCTAAGAAAACTTATGTTAAATATAGATATGCAAAAGAAATACATCTAGATATCATGGACACATTTAAAAAATGGTTTGCTAGTACAGTGCTTTGTGAAAAAAATAACCTAATGTGCTGTAAGTGTGTGCGATGCATAAATTGAAAAGCAAGTATCATTGATCCATTAGAGGATATTCTTTAGATAAGTAATAGAGTGGGGAATGAATTCTAAAAATTTTGGTTTCAGCCTTCAGTAATTCTATTGGCAGGCCTCAAAAATAGAATTCCTGACATATGCGTTGATGAAATTTTAATACCAATAAGCCTTATATTCAGTTAGCATAAAGCAATGTAGTTTACCAGCAAAGATCACCTCATGATTAGAGATTAATATACATATTTTTCTGTGCTGTATGTCCTGGTACACAGAAATCAGCCACTAGTTTTTGCTGTTATTAACATGCTCTTCTGTTTCCTAGTGGGGAACCAGATAGGTGATTAGAAGTCCTAATCAGTGAAATTATTCATGCTGGAAATGTATCACATAACCACTTTTTCAGCTTTAAGTGGAAGAAGTGAAGTATCTCCAGGGAGTAGGATGGGAAAATACTCCATAGGGCAGCAGCTTGGAGATGGGAGGTTAAGGAGGTAATTGTTATTGCTGCCTAGTGGAACTGACGGCTTTGGTGTTGTGTTGTGGCAGTGCTAGCCTCCCTTTAGGCCAAGGCCTATTCAAACACAGAAGAAAAACATGATGACAACCACAAATAGCTTGGATTTTCCCATATGAGCCAGGACCTCCTGGCAGCAATATTCAACATCATAGAATCATAGGATGGTTTGGGTTGGAAGGGACCTTAAAAATCATCTAGTTCCAACCTCCCTGCCATGGTGTTACAGAGGCTGTCAAATAAACAACCAACCACCAAAAATTAAAAATTCATTATTAACACAATTAACTAGCTCTCTGTAAATTACAGGTTCAAATGTCTGTGACAGGACAACAGAACAACTTCCTAGGGTTTAACAACAACCCAAAATGCATAACAAAGCACAACACATTGGGGTTTAATGACAACGCCAAACCCTCTATAACTCACCTAAAACATGAGGACTCTCAACATCAAGGACTTGCTCAGGCCATCGTCCCGACACAAAGCACCTCGATGAGTTTTCTTGAGTGGCATCCTGACCCCAGGGGGATAGTCCTCAACAGCAGCGTGATGATCCAGGGCACAATCTCAGAATGGCTCCCCCAGGAGACTGCATTTATACGCAGGCCAAATCTCATCTGTGGTCAATAGCAGCTCCCATTGGCCAAAGGCCCTAACTACCGTGAAGCCCTGAGAGCAAAGACAATCAGGAACTGCTACACTTCAGCAGCCAAGAAGCCCTATTTTCACTGGACAGGTGTCTTCCACTAGTTGAGGTTGCTCAAAGCCCCATCCAACCTGGCCTTGAACAGTGCCAGGGAGGGGGCAGCCACAGCTTCTCTGGGCAACCTGTTCCAATGTCTCACCACCCTCACCATAAAGAATTTCTTCCTTATAGCTATCTAAATCTACCCTCTGTCAGTTTAAACCATCACCCCTCATCCTATTCCTACACTCCCTGATACCAAGTCCCTCCCCATCTTTCCTGTAGGCCCATTTAAGTACAGGAAGGTGCTATAAGGTCTTCCTGGAGCCTTCTCTTCTCCAGGCTGAACAAGCACAACTGTCTCATCCTGTCCTCATAAGGGAGGTGCTTCAGGCCCCTGATCACCTTCATGGCCTCCTCTGGACCCGTTTGAGCAGGTCCATGCTCTTCTTATCTGGAGTTCCCAGAGCTGAACATAGGACTCCAGATGGGGTCTCATGAGAGCAGAGTGAGAGAATCACCTCCCTTGACCTGCTGGCCACACTGCTCTTGATGCAGCCCAGGATATGGTTGGCTTTCTGGGTTATGAGCGCACATTGCTGACTCTTAGTTTTCCATCCACTAGTATCCCCAGGTCTTTCTCCACAGTGCTGTTCTCAATCCCCTCACTACCCAGTCTGTATTTGTGCTTGGGATTGCCCCAACACATGTACAGAACCTTGCATTTGGCCTTGTTGAACTTCATGAGGTTTGCACAGGCCCCCCTCTCAAGCCTGTCCAGGTCCCTCTGGATGGCCCATCCCTTCCCTCCAGTGTGTTGACTGCACCACACAGCTTGGTGTTGATGGCAAACTTGCTGAGGGTGCACCCAATCCAACTGTCCATGTCAATGACAAAGAAGTTAAACAGCACTGGTCCCAATACCAACCCCTGAGGAACACCACTCGTCACTGCTCTCCACTTGGACATCAACCCATTGACCACAAGTCTTTGAGTGTGACCAGTGAGGAAATTCCTTGTCCACCGAGTGGTCCATCTGTCTAATCCATGTCTCTCCAATTTAGGGACAAGTATGTCATGGGGGACAGTGTCAAATGCTTTGCACAAGTCCAGGTAGATGACACTGGTTGACCTTCCCTTATTGGCCAATGCTGTAAGCCTGTTGTAGAAGGCCACCAAATTTGTGAGGCATGATTTGCCCTTAATGAAGCCATGTCGGCTGTCACAGTCACCTCTTTATTTTCCATGTGCCCTAGCATAGTTTCCAGCTTACCTTGACATACAGACTGCTGCTCTGTACATCAGGGGGAAAAGGGTGCCTACAACTGTGTGGGAGCAGGGAATACGGTACCTTGGTAATAGACAGCATTCCTGAAGGGCAGAGGTGCCTCAGCAGCTCCAAAGTCTAGGAGTTGCAGCTGCACAAAATTCCCAGTTTCCCTATCTATCCCAAAATTAATAGCAATGTTTGAACACTAAGGTGAATCCATGCAACTGAAGCTTTGCCTATTTAAGGCATAGGTGCATGGGCATACAGGCAGGAGTAGAATCTCCACACAGCCAGCCAATGCTACATGACTGTCCTAAAGCACCTGCAACTGTATGCAAGGGGAGAAGTGCAGTATTTCTTCATTTGTAGCAAGAAGCCAACTTCTCTGTGCTTATTTTTCCCAAGACTCTGACAATCACACAGAGCAAGAAGTTGGTAGTCAAGCAACTCCTGTGGAGCCAGGCAGATCTAGAGACATCATCATGCACACTCAGGTGCTTTCTCTTCTAGTTCTTCCTCCATTACCCCATAAAGTATATTCTGCCTTTCTGCCACTAGTTGCTTAGATCTTCCACAGCCAAGCAGGTGTAGTAAGAACAGAGGGTGTGTATACACAGGAGGAGTGTTGAGCACTGTTATGATAAGTAAGGGACAAACGTTTTATTTTCTCAGAATCTACAAACCTTACTTCTTCTTCAGTAATTTCCCCACGAATCCAGGGCTTATTCAAAACACACAAAGTGACCAACTGCAACTCCTCTAACCAGACTTGGTTGTCCTTATTCGGTGGGAACTGTGACTGCACCTCAGCTTAGTCCCAAACAGGCCCCTCTGCCCTTAACATGGGCAGTAAAATAACAGTCTATTCTGTAACTTTAATGATACATTTCAACTGCTTATTGTTCTAGTCTGTCTGTCCTTGCTGTGGGATTTTCACCAAAACACTTAAGAAATGCATAAATGCATTCTATACACAAATATTGTGGGGTTTTATGGCCTAGAACCAAATTTATCTCAGGGGCTCTTTGTATTCACACAAGGTTACAGATACTTGACCAATTTGCAGTGATGAAACATGTGAATTGCTGGATCAGAGGACATTTTGTCTCCAAAGAAGACACACTAAATAATTCTGAGAGCTGCTCTACAGAACTTAATTTGATAACGATTCAGGAGGATAATGTTCCTAATTAATTTAGACCTAATCCTGGAAGTTCTCTTTGACATAAATACTCCCACAGACCTTTGAAAGGAAATGAAACAGGGGTCACAGGAACAGGACTTTCTCATTAAGTACTCAAGATCTCTCCCATCTTACCCATGCTGAACAGAGACTTAATCTAATAGCAGTCTTGTTTATGTTATGTGAATCAAATCACCTCACATGGGCCTCAAACATGCAAAATTTGCAATCGACTGTATTGACTAATCTTGCTAACAGGCATACTGCAGTTAGATGTGGGAGTCACCACAGTGTTTGTTAGCAAGTATGGTCAAGTTTTGGTCTCTCATTTTCAGCATATGGTATTAGGTCACACAAGCACGTGTCAGGGCCAATTAGCCTACATGATAAGATATCCTAATATCTCTACTCGGGGCATTAGTTTTGCTTTATGTCAAACATAATTGCTTGGAATTGCATGTTACTTTGCCCTAGACATTGAACCCAAACTCTCCATACCTAACCAGAAGTTTTTCATGTTTGCCATCTGTTCTAAACTGGGTTTCAGACACAGTGAGCCCATGTCCCTTCAACATGTATGTTGAGACAAGCCTAAATTACATAGCATGAAATAAAATGTCAATGTTATGTAGGTATAAGAGACTCCAAAAGTTAACTGTTTGCATTATCTCACTAATAATCATTGGTCACGAAAGTGTCACTTTGCATGCTGATATTACTACCGTTGCTTTGATATAGTGCACACATCAAAGCAATGGTAGTAATGTCAGGAACCAGCAGAGAAGAAACACTGCTGTTGCTGGGACAAGGGCAATCCTGCACACACGAAGAACTGGGGAAAAAGTGGACATGAAACTGGATGAAAGAGTAGAAAAGGGATTTTTACGTTTGCTAAGCTGCTTTTGAAGCTTTTTTACTTTTGCTAAGCTGCTGGAGTAACAAAACTGTTTATATCAGAAGAAAAACAATCAAGTGCACATAACAGAAGAAACAAATGTGTGGGATTGTAGCTGCTGATGAATGCTTTATTCCTCTGGATCAACAGCAGTATATGGAAGAACTAGTACCATAGCAGAGAGAAGTGGGAATTCCCCCAAGATTAACAGCAAGAGAGAAGCTATTAATTAGAACTTGAAATAAAATGTGCGGACCCATAAATGCAAAAACCCAGGCAGAAGTCTATGAACAGAGAGTAAAAGGCTGACCCACCCTGATGTCGTTATTCAAATGACACCCTAGAGCTAGAGTGAGGTACTGCTCAGCCTGAACGTGGGTAGGCAAAGCTGACCCACAGACAGCTGGCAACGGTAGGTACATTAAAAGCTTCTGGTGTTCCAAAACACTTCAGAGTAATAACTATATCATCATAGCACAGGGTTAACTATATACTCGCTGCCCCTTCAAAGCAAGCTGCACATTCTGGACTTCTTGCTGAAATCAGAGACTCGAATGCACTAGCTCTGCATTAGGTCAGTCACGCATGCTGGTGATTTTTGGCTTAACAGGAGAGGTGCATTGTTCCTACTGCACTGCCTGTGCTTTAGCCACAGAAAAATAAATAAATAAGCATACACTATCACACCTAAACAGTATATTACATTCACCCTTCAGTCACAATGCACGACTTGCTGCTTATATAATATGACACTGGCACTTTTATTCAATTGCTGAGTACCACATATGACTGAAAACCAGATCATTTCCTGCTATAGCACATCCTATGCCAGGCTATTCTATCTTTTCATTACTCAGAGAGGAATTAAAAACAGAGACACAAAGAGACAGAGAGACAGACAGAGGAAAGGTTTCTTTTTAGTTAAAAGTTCAGGAAATATTTTCCCAATCCAGGAAGGTTATGCTAGTAGCTGAGAAGCTGAAGAATAGCCCGTCATTGAGATAATTTTTTTTTCCCTTTTTCATCCCTTCACTACCTCGGAGATAGCATGGCCCTGTGGGGCCTCGCTTCTGACTCTCTGACGAAAGCTGAGCAGCCCTCTGAGCCACAAGATGAGATAAAGCTGCAGCTATGAAGAGCAGGGCAGAAGCTCTGGCATCTTTCCCTCCCACAAACCTCCATTAAAGGTCAAGCAAACTACTTAGGCCTGCTATTACAGGGATGAAAGAACAGTTTTGCGATATAGATGATATGTGCAAATAAATATATAAAACAGGAGAGACAATTGAGGTTCCTTGATTTGACTTAGCAAACCTCAACACTTTCATGCCAGTCTCCATTTCTGGAACACTTCAACCTTCTGACCTCAAAGACATACAGGCTAAGAAGTCACAGTTTGTTTCACATTGGGTGAGATCAGTGACTGTACAGGCTTTATATAGCAGTAAATTAATTCCCCTTTCTTTTTTCCCCTCCACTGTTCCCAGGTACTTTATTAGGTAGCAGTGCTGAAATATCTGTCATGGTGCTCCTGGGAGTTTGATAGAGACAGTCTATAGTGCATCTCAACACATACCAGAAAAAAAAAAAAGAAAACCCAGACCTAGCTTTTGCCATCATTGCCACTACCATAGAAACAAGAAATTAGGGAAGACTTATAACCTGGTAAATGGACAAGTTTTAAAACAGCAAAGCTAGAGTTTGTGCCATCTTCTGAACTGAAGCATATTACTAGGAATTTGTAGGGCGCAGAGTTGATATTGCTTCTTAAAATATTCATATGGTTCCATTTGAGAAGCTATAAAGATGAAATTAAGATATGGAAAGAAAACCATATTAACTTTCATATTTTCCAGTTTAAAGTAAGTATTAAAGATTGCTTTTTTTTTCCCTTCCACCAACAGAGACTGTACAGCCAAGAGAAAACAGAGGCTGTTGCCTGCTTTCTAAGATCCTCTTGAACTACAGGATCATTTACTGTCTTTTAGTTAGAAAGATGTACTAAAGCACAAGGAAGCACAGCAGCTTAATAGTTGTTCCTCTTCAAAGTAGAGATGATAAGACAATTTAAAAGCGTAGGCTACCTCAGTGCTCCTCAGGCCCAATCAGTTTGTTTATGACAAAAGCACTATGGCAAACAAACAGACCTACCTGGCTGTAGGTTATCTTCTGCATACAGTGAACGTCAGAAGATGCAAGGAGAAGCAACCTTTGCCGTGTCTGTGCTCTTGTCTCTCTGAGTGATCTCAGAGGCAGGTTTTCCTAGTGAGTGTGGACTTTCTAAGACATAGTCTGTACTTCTACCCAGGAATTTTAACTAAGCAGAAATTAAGCACTCTTAACTTTTGTCAACACTGTCCAAGAAGGCCAAACACATCCTTACAGCAGCACATGCAGAACAGCTCTAGTGCATGCACACAGCCTTTGGGTCCACACACAGGGTAAATGTGACACAACTTAGATAGAGTGAATGTATTGACACACTTCTGTGCACATACATTGTTATAGTAAGACCTATGTGGTATGCTATGAGCTACAAAGATACCTGCGCACAGTCATGCACAATTTTCATTTAGGAAATCCAAGAAAAAAAAACAGACAACCACACAAAAATCCCAAATGTGAGTTGCTCTAGGTTCCCTTAAAGACAGCCCTAAGGTGCCATAATTTTTGTTATCCTACATGATCCAATCCATAGTGCCTCTAAATCCATTTTACTTTTTCTAGTATTGTCATGTCATACTACCTCACATTCTGGGGATGTATTTGGTATGTGCAGGAAGATCAGCTCTCATGGGTCTGATGACTGCTGCACTCCCTCACCCGACATGGACAAGCAGAGACGACAGGGCCAGGTACTTGACAGACTGAGAAAAGTAGTAAGTGAAACTGGTTAGAGTTCAATTTAAAAAATATTAGAAGTCTACAGGTTAGAGGACACAGCTAAAATACATGGCAAAGACTATGAGGCCTGTTGACTGAAGATATGCATCGACCAGCTGTCAGTTGACGTTTTAAGTTTAAAAACCCCTTGCTTGATCAGACAGACACTGCCTTTGCAGTGAGAACTATGGGCTAGAGCAGCACTCACAGAAGCCTCTCCTTTTTTAAGTTCTACCCTCAGTGGAGAGTGAGAAGCAGCTCAAACCCCTCCGTGCTTTCTTGCAGGACAACTGGACTAACAGTGCACCATGTGTAATTCTGGCATTTTTTCCAATGACATTACTCAGGACTGTGCAGGTTTGTTACCATTAACATAGGAAAATGATGTTAAGATGCAGATAAAGCTTTGCATAATATTGCTTATTTGCTCCAGGAGAACCATGTAGCAATATCTGTGTGCAAATTTCCCATCTCTGTTTTCTCTAGATGGCAGATGCTCACGTCTTCTAACTGCCTTCCTTTTACTCAGCACTGACTGCAGGTTAGCCTTTGCCTCCATATTCACCACCAGTCCCTCCTTTCCACTCACAGCTATTAGCATCCTTCTGCATCACATATATACAAACACTTTGAAACCCACTTGGGATCCCCACAGAGCCCCTCTAGAGGTCTGATGTCCCAGGTACTAATTTCAAGAGAACAATCTCCATATAAGCCCATATTGTTTTACTTTACATTCACTATGAATAAAAGGCTGGCTGCTCTGATACATACATATGTCAGTTTACGCTTACGCGTGAGTGTGCAGGAGTTCATCTTTCATAATCCAGCTCATTAAATGACATTTTAACCTATTCAGTAATCCAAAGTGCTCTTTTCAGCAGGAAATACTTTATAAAGTTCACATCCTGCCATCAGCCTAGGCACTGATCTCCCAGTTGAAAACAGTAGAGAGGTCTGTGTAAAATATCACTGGCAGGATATGGGTAATCACTGATCTTTTTCTGGCTAGCAGTAGGAGTAGAAATACGCTGTTTTTCTCATATTTAGCAGTTATTTGGTCTGAACTCATTATTTACCTGTGTGTTATTAAGGGTATTTGAAAAGGCTTGTTTTCTTCAAATCCCTAAAGGGGAAGAGATCCACGCCAAGTCTACCCACACATAATTATATATTTCTACAGCAGAACTGTTTAAAAAAAAAAGTGCTTTGCTTCAATGCAGGGATGGAGAAAAATCTGTCTCCTTGCCAATTCCAGGAATCTGAAAAACTAAAAAAAATTAATAATTTTTGGTAAGTTCAGTTCTAAAAAAATGTTGCCATATATCAAAATTCTGTATTCATTTACCAACTGATAATTACAAGAGGCAAGGCTACACTGTTGCTTCCTTAGGCCTGAGCCTCTACTAGCAAATAAAATGTAATGGAAATACCAATGGGACAGCATATAATGTTAGCAAGGCTTTTGTATGGATATATTTCTCTAAAGGCAATCAGGCTATCCCTGTGAACTGTTATTGGTTTGTGTGAAATGACTTCATGAAAGCACTTGAAAAGGCCAGACGAGAAAAGATCAGCACCTCATCACAGAATGTGATACACATTATTCAAAAATATAGAAACACCACTTACAGTCAGAACGGGTAAAAGAGCAGAGAATGGGAAGATCTCCCAAATCCTAATTTCAGGTCTATGACACTAAATTATGGTGTGATTTTAAGCTGTACTTAATATCACTGCTTATTATAAGTTTAACAGCATTAAAGGGATGTGTGGAGCTGGAGAAGTGGAGAGATTTCTCCTGTTCCCTTTCTGAAGGCATATGCTTACTTGAGAATATCACCTTTCATTTTTAAAGAGTTTCTGAACCTCAGAATTGCAGAAAACTCTTGAAAGTATGTCTTCAGTAAAAAGAAGGCACATTAAAAGCATCCACATGTTAAAAAAAAACACCGTTTTTTTTACTAGAGGAAAGTAAAGAAGGGAATAGCTGACAGATGTTTACAGTGCTGAGGTTAACAGTGCAGGATCTATACTCAGTTCTCTCCATCTGCAAAATAATCCTTATGAAAGCATGATACACAAAGGAGAGATGAGAATATATGAGGAAAAGGGGAAAAGATGGTAACTGAAGGAAACCTCACTCCTTTATTCAAGAATACAACCACAGAATCATAGATTCATTTAGGTTGGAAAAGACCTTCTAGATTATCAAGTCTAACAGTAAAAGAGAAACAGTTTTCTTCTGTTCTGTTACAATGGGGGAAGAACACACCTCTGATACAAGGAAAAGCATACCACCTGACAAGACATGCTACCCTGAAACTGGCACCAAATCATCTGGTGAACAAAGATGACAAAAGCAGTGCAGCTCATGCAAAGAAACAGATTTGTTAAAAAAAATTTTCCTTATCCAGATTCACCCCGCTTATAAAATACCCATCAGTGCATCAAAAATAGTTGTAAAGGCATAAGCCAGACAAGAGAATCAACCTCCTGCTGCATATGGACTACAATACTCAAGCAAATGTAACTCAGATACAAAAACTCCTACGTGTCTCTCAGCATACAGTTACCTTCCTGAAAAAGGTAGAATTAAAGCCTGTGGGAAATGGAGAAGGAGAGACAGAAATGCTTACATCACCGAACAGTAAATTTATATCTTTCCAAATACCTTATTGCTGTATGTTGGACTACTTGCTGTTCAGCTGGTTCAGTGAACTGAACTGGCTCACATGAGTTAGAAAGAGGCTGGGCTGTATGGCTGGAAACAAGGGATGAGAGACAAGTATGTCTCTTTCAGTGACAGCAACGTACTAGATCCACTCACTCCATCTGATTAAAATTCCACTTAAACTCTCACAGAGCAAAACCAGTTGGACTGTCAGGGACCATCTTCCTAAACCACTCAGGCTGTGTAAGAGTGTATCTATGCATTTCCTACGTAAGTGGAGGGGCCTTGAATGGCCCCAGATCAAGACATTAACACCTGAGGTAAGAAAATCTGGCCAGTTTGGACTTCTCTTGCCTTGCAGCACTGCTAGAAGAGACACTTTCTTAGACAGACAGAACACTTAAAAAGTGACTGCATTTTGAACTAACTCATAGGTTTTGAGTTATTGAGGTTGCAACTCATGTTTACCTAGCAAACAGATGTGTCAGTTAAAGATATCTGTACCTTTTACTGAAGTTTCTTGTCCCTGTAGAAGAGCTGGCAGAAGAAGAACATGTCCCCAGTACTGCAGCCGTTGTCACTCTGCCAGTTTACAGATGGCAAATGCCCAGTTTTCACTGGAGTGGGAAAAGCCTAGGTTTTCTTCTGCTCTCTCTGCTGTGAGAGTAAACGTTGGGAAGTGCAGAGATTTGTCTGAATTGCCTCAAAAGTCACTGAGCTGGTGGCTGGGCAGGCTGAAGTGGCATAAAGATAAATATATTGTACCTTGCACAACCAGTGCACAGAATATTTTACATGTGATTACACAGGCATGCACAACTAACATCTTACATATGGTGTATGGCTTTTTTCCAGCCTCTAAAGCTTACATAATATCGTTCTTTCCTATTTACTGAAGGTGATATTGCAAGTCTCGCAGATCGGAGATAAGGGCTGTATTCTGGTTATTACTTTTTCAGGCTCCCTTCCCAAAACTCTCATGGTTTGCAAGAACTTTGACCCAAATTACCTCTGGCTAAAGTCTGAGCCTCACAGGCCTACCACTCCCCTAAAAACAATCTGCAAAACCATGACCACCTTCCTTCATCCATTTATCTGAGACAGGATAATCCCAGCCTGCTATGTGAACTCCCAGGTTTTGCTCTGGTGTTTTGAATTAACTGATTTTCAAATCCAAATAATAAAAAATGAGCTTCTGAGTTGATTAAATTTTACAATCAAACAAAAATCCCACAAACACAACAACATGGTTTCTCTGTTGGTTTTTTTTAAACATACTGAAGTCACTGTTAGGATAAAAGTACCATCACCATGACATACCTGAGGTATAAGTTATACACAAAAAGGAGCCAACACTGTTCCTTGGAGTAAACAAACCAGTTAATTAGATAATGCAAGAACTGCCATGGACCCTTCAACTCAACGTAGAAGACCCCTTATCTCCGACAAGTTGTTCTGAAGCGCCAGGCTTAATGAAGTTTACTTTATTTCTGGTTTGTGTTTGATGATGGATTGGCTTCAATGTATGGAAATTTCTGACCAACTCCTGATTCTCCTGAGCTCTCTTCCCCACAGCTCAACATTTTAATGTTTTTGTTTTGTATGGATTCACCAGTGCCTACGGCAATCATTTGATCAATTTAAACCAACATCAGGAATGGAAAAAGTAGTCCCATCCTTCTCTTTTGCTAATACAAACATTCATGCCACCATGCAGTGAAAATGGTTTGGATTAAAATTAACCTTTTTTATTATTATTACTGTTATTTGGTGCATTATAATGTTACCGAACAGGAGAAAGAGTGGCCCCTCTTCCAGGTTCCACATATAAAAGAAATAAACCTAGAGTTAATCAGATTTAAACAAAACTTGATTTAAACAGATGGCAATCACTATGAAATACATCCAATTTTTTGTTTCCTTACAGAAGTATTTGGAATATGTGAAAATAGCAGGCATGTGAGATTAAAGATAAACCTGCATAGTCAGACACATTAGGCTGAAGGCCATTTTCCAGTCCTAAGAAAAATATATTTAAGTCACTAAAATAAACTTGCCAGGGAATTACATGTAAATAATCACAATTAGCACATGATCTAACATGCCATGGTTGGATTGTCCTAGACACAAAGGACAGAGCACTATCAGGGAGTCATGCCGAGACCCACTGAAGAGATTTGTCCTCTCCAGCAGGTCAGCAGCAGGCTTTTTTTTGATGAGAATTTGCATGGATTGTTGCCTGTGCTGAATCCAGTAGATACCTATTAAGAAGTCTCATGCATTCTGGTTGTCACTCTGGTACCTTTCACAGTCATAAACCTCATCTTAAAAAAGGGACAAGCACCTTTTATTATTATTACTGTCATAACCTACCATTTCTGTACATGATCTGTACCATTATCCTGCTTTATCTAGCAAAATCCAGAAGTAACAACATTAAACGATCCTGTGAGCACATTCATTAATAATCAGAAACACTTTCCAGTAGATGTCTGAAAATTAAGCAACATTTTTATTCTGGCAGGCAATAGATAGGAAAAACTTAACTGAGCCAATGCAAAAATGTCAAGCTGTTGTTATCAGAATAATAGAAATGTTATGGAAACATGGGTTTTTTTATCGATTTGCGATGAGGAACGGGATCTTTTGTTACTTATTTTTGTTGTTGTTGATTTGAAAATTACGGTGTTCGGAAAGACACTCAACGTGAGTCCATGAATCTTCTCCTCTTCATCTGCTACAATTTTTTTCCTTTTTCATTTGTCGCAACTTATAGAAAGCCCTCCAACATGACTTGGAAAATTCACTGTCTGAAACTCAAAGTTCATGGCTGTCAGTAAATGTTCGGAGAAGACTTGGTTTTGGCTTTAATCTACATGCCAATCAGTTTTCTTGGACTCAGCACAGAATTTAATTGGATTCACTCTCAGGACAAGATGACCTTTCCATTCACAGCTCTGAAAATTCCTTCATCTGTAATTTTACATAAAATTTTAGAAACACGGTTTTGTACTCACATATTCTTGTGCCTTTGCAAAGTGTTGAAATGAGTTACCTATATTTATGGCAAACAAACTTCAAGACTGTAATGGAAACTTGTTACTAATTTTAAGGGTCCAAAACCAATAACACTAATTAACACTAAGGTACACAAGAACATAAATATTGATATTATGGTTTCATGGCAGCAAAACTCAGATCAAATTCCTCCCAACTCACTGTTTTGATCAAGCTTCCCACAAGCACATGGGAAAAACATGTTAAAAACACAGTCACCTGTACCCCTCTTCATGCGCAACCCAATACTCCTTCCACAGGGTGGATTCTGTTATAGGGTGGATGTATTTACACAGAAGAGGTCATTTTGCCCACAGTCCAACTCCCAAGCAGCCATGTGATCATTTTAGCCCAGTATCAACCCTCAGTTTAAAAAAAAAATATTTGTGATCATTTATTAACTAATACTCAATGCCATTGTAACATGTTTGGGTGTGTTGGGTTTTTTTTTTTTTTCTCCAGCATTGTTCATAAGAAGAACTAAGCTTGTCTCTGTCTCAGTACTACCTATTAAACAGTGTGGCTTTGGACAAACATTGAAAATTTGACAAAACTGCAAATTCTGTGAAATCTTGACACCTCATACTCAGTGAGATTTTTTTTCCATTGTCTTTGGTATTGCTCAGGTTTCACCAGCTGTAACTGTGGATGGAAAAAAACCTTATTGTTAAATAAGACTCCTGCTCCTCTGGTTTTAGAAGACGACTTATTGAGACACTGAATGCAAATGGAGGAGAAAGGGCCATTATGTGGGAGGCAATGTCAGCTAATAACCAACACACAGCACAGGAGCTCAGAATTAGCACTACTAGTTTCATTGCCCATCATATGGATGAACTTTGACAAGGTGCATTTCATTTCTGAAACCAATTTTCCCAGTCCATAACATGAACATACACCTTTTCAGGTTGCTTAAAGATATATGTCTTCAAATAAATGTACATCACCTCATTCTTGCATCAAATTTAATTTTCTGTGCCATACAAATCAATAGTTGCTTCCCGGTACTGTTGCAGTTTCTACACTGATGTCGAAAACCCCATGTTCCTCTTTCCAAATTTGAGATTAACTCTGGAGAGTTTGCTCAACCACAGCATGGAGTCAGAAAGGAGGAAAAGGGGAGGTTATGACCAAGGCTTTGTTTCATACCTGTCAAGCACCAGTTCTAGAGGGGTTCTGCAATACCAAATACTGAGCAATACTGCATATTTTGAAATATGGAGCTTTCCAGAAAACCAAACTCAAATGAGCTCCCCCTTCCTCTGGTCCTTATTTAAGTGTATAAAATATCTAACTCTTTCAAGATATCTAGCTTGAAGTGTAACATCTGGTTTCCAGGTTGTCTGGAATTCTATTTCTTGAAAGACAGACTTCTAGGTAAAGTCATTGCAATTACTGTGTGAAAAGATTACCTTGTGTACAACGTATTTGACCACGCTCATTTTGAGTGTTGAGGATGACCATAATAATAGTGATCTGCTTACTTTGTCAATTCTGTGTTTAAAATGTCGCCACTTCTGGCTGTTTGGCATCATTAATTGTAATTAAATGCCAAACTTCATAGCAAAATAGCATTAAGTGTGCAACATATTTTCAAAAATTATGATTTTGTGAGGATCTGTCCGTTAAAACAGATCTGTTGAAGTTTTTATGAAATAAAATACAGAAGTCATCATTCAAGAGTGTCTCATTGACAAAAGGCAGTAGGTCTATACTGACATGTGAAAAGTTTATCAGCTCTGATTGATCTTTAGTTAGTTAGAGAATATTGTATTTACCTATGGCTGGATTTATTCAGTATGTTGGGAATGGTCCAATGTACTTGGCAAGAAAGGGAGCTTTTGGCAAAGAAGGATTGCATCTGCATTTGTAGATCTTATGGGAAAAAGTTGTGTCATCAGGGCAATGTAATATGACACGTTTAAAAGTTTCATTAGTATCAATACAAACATATGCAGGGCAAAGTTTCTGTTTTTCAGTTTAGGCTTTTACAATCTTAATTTTTTATTTCCTTTTGTTTTCAAAGAAGTCTGTGTTGCTTCAAATCCACTTATAATGTGTTTCAAATCCCCTGTGCAGTGACTTAGTACACCAACAGAGGAATGCTAATAATCACACACACAGAGTGTTTGTGCACAAGACCTGACTTTACACACATGCACTGAAACAGATGATACTGAATGTAGCTGCTTCTTATAGATCCTGCAGAAATTAAACATTATATCTTAAGTAGTTACATATATACTCTCTCACAGTATCTGTTTATGCATTTCTGTTTTGGGTATGCACCCTTACAGTATTAATACCCGTTTCAAGTACAACCTTTGGTCAAAATAGGGTATTCTCTTCAAGGCATTGCACTAGAAGAGAAATATATCCCCTGCCCACAGCAGATCAGGATAAGTATTTTGGTTGGTTGTCTTCAAGATGCTAGAAATTCCAGCCAGCTTTTCTGTGTCTTCATATTAAAATAAGAAAGGTAAAAGGAAATTAAGAGATAGGTGATACAATCATGTCATTTGAGTGGGAAAATGAATAGGAAATCATCATAATGAGTTACAAGATCATTATAAAAAAGTCTATGATTATTCTCAAATGTTCTTGAGAAATAGATTTGCAGTTCCTTTTATCCCCTCCTCCTCCCTCTTCCCAGAAAACTTTACAATGACCTAGTGCTCTTCAGGGGAGAGTTTTCAAGAGTTTTCAGAGGGAAAATGATAAAGAGTAAGTAATTTTTTAGCCAAAGTACAGTCAGATAGGAACTCTGAGATACTAAATTACTTTCAGGAATCTTTATTGGCCATCAGCTGCCCAGATCAATTACAGAACAGGGAAATTCTTTCAAAGCATGACAATTGTTGGCCACAAAACCACAATGCAACTGTCAAAGAGTCAAAACAAACCACAGACTTATCAATACATTGGATACCCAGAAGTCCTTTTGAAAGTCATGAGAATTCTTTAAAGCAAATCATACACTCTCAGAATATGGTGCCAGGCTTAAGTCTGCAGTACAACTTACATGCTACTGAGTTTACATGATACAAACCATTAAAGAGTGAAAAAACAGAATTTGTGAGAAAAAAAATCAGCTCCGAGATGTGCTGACGTTATAGAGGTGCACAGCACTGGTCAAACACTCCATACTGAAGCAATGCAACTGAAGCTACATATTATTCTCTTCAGGACTTAAAAAGATAAACAAGTAGTCCTGCACATTATAAATATTTCTATCATGATTTAGATTATTATTAACTAAATCTCCCTTTTCTCAACAGTCTCTGCAGTTTAAATCAAGACATCCTAGAAACTGCCTGTGCTCAATGGAGGACATCAGCTACCTTCCTATGAAACAGTTCCCACTCGTGGACCCAGCCAAATTGGTCATAAGGCCACATGTGTAGTACCAGGGAGAGGACAGAGCCAAGCTGGGTGTGATCAGTTGCAGTATCTCACAAACACAAGGACAGGGGTCTGCTCTGTGAACACCAGTATGAGTTTAGAGTTTGCAACACCCTTTCTCCTTGAACTCATAAAAGATGGCCATCCTGGACAAAGGACTCATTTTTTCCAAAGGGTTAATACTATCATTGTGCAAGTGGGCCGGGCATTTGTCAGGAATCAGAGTGCCACAGCTTACCTACCACAGTTGGCAGACGATGGAGGGTCACAAAGCTAGTGGATTAACATAGTCTCACTGATGTTTATAGTTTGTGTTGGAAGGAACATAAATTCCAGAGAATAGTTTATATACCAACTGTATTATACTTCATAAGAAGTTAGGTTTTGAGCTTGAAAACATATCTTGTGGCTGGAGCTAACTGGCCTGAATAAGCCAGCAATCAACAGTCCTTCAAGGCACTGAGTTTGGAAAAAACACTGATCCAAAATAACTAACCTTGATATTGGTAGGTATTACTGTCTAACTTCACCAAACTACCATGCTGAATAAAAGGGTTAGATTCACTGAAATACCTAAATATAGGTCTGTCTCTGAGCATCCAAATAAACCTTAGTGAAAAAAACCTACACAGGCAAGGGATATTTTTAATGCAGTCTTGATACTACCCATATAATGCCATCATTAATCCAGATTTCATCATAGTTTAAAATCATAGAATAACTGAGGCTAAGATGGATCCCTGGGAGTTTTCTAGTCCAGACTCCTGCTCCAAGGAAGGCACACCTCACCATTACATCAGGCTGCTCAGAGTCTTGTCCAGTCAAGTACTGAAGATCCTCAGCAATGGTGATTCCACAGTCTGTCATGGAAATCCATTCCAGCACTCAATTACTTGCATTAGGGAAAGAAAACAGTTGAAGCAGGTATTTGTTTTGATTATGTGAGCTGACAGGAGAGCGTATCTGCTCTAAGAAAAACCCTGTTTCCAATCCTCCTCTTATATAGACTAACAGCAGCACAGGACTCAAAAAAATTGCCTTTTAAGTGATATTTACTGATTGTGCCTGCTTTTAGGCTTAAAGTCACAATATTTAATTGCCTGTTTCTCCATGTTTTAAACTGTGGCTTTTCATGTACTGTGCACCAACATAGCTAAGAAAAGGTCAATCTATCTCTGCCTGCTGTGGCTGGCCAATAAACTTCTGCTCTGGGATGAAAACAAATATGTTCAAAATTACCACTGGAGTGTTGTTAATACCACAGGTCTTCCCTCACAATTATGTTCACAAACCAACTCTGGAGCTCAGCTCATGAGGTATTGGAGGTTTTTTTCCCCTTTATTTAAGTAACATGAAGGAGGTGCCGGCCACTTCGCTAGTCACCCAGCAGTGCAAAAAACCTGAATGACTATTTGCTGGTCACCCACACATAATTTCTTATCTGATTTCAGATGGATCTGTAGTGAGAACTGTCATTTGTGTGCTGTCAATAAAACCCTTTCATCTTTCCTTAATTTATCATTTCTCTTTGCAAAAGAAAAATCCTCCCCCATGCAGTCACCAATTATCTCCGTGCCCTTTCCAGGAGGTGAGAGAGTTGATGACCTCCTCTCTGCTTCCATTTCTTCTGTGCTATGCTTTGCCTTACAGGAGCATCAGCTGGCTGTTTTTCCCACCTTTCAGACGGCCACTAAGTAGACTTCTTCATGCCTTCTCTGTGCACTGAGGGGTGCCAGAAAGCTGGGTTTATGTTCTGCTTTCCTCGGGGCTCATGGGATACAAAAGAGGAAGGTTGACAAAGACATCTGGCAAGGATCTGTCTACCTCACTGTTCTCAAAACAACACTGACTCAAGACTGCATAAAGTATATTTAAAGCAGCATCCTATTTGATTCAGATAAAGAGTCAATGCAAACATTTAACACAGTTCTAATTATCGATCTCCTGCCTACATCATTAATTCTTCTGAATCAAAATAAATCTGATGGACTGTAACGAAACACTTGGCAGCATCTTTGTGTTGCAACAACCTACTATTTGGTTCTACTGATGTTCTTTAAGTGAAAAATTATATTGTTCCATTGGATACTTCCAGCAGGCACAATTAATTCATAATCCCCCAAGATTTAATTTAAAACAACAAAAACCCCCCAAAAAAAAACAAAAACACAGACACACAAAAAAAACCCCTAGAGAAGGGAAGAAAGTGAAATATAAATATCAAATCTGAAAAGTGAATTTAAATGGTATCTTTGCTCTAGTATGTTACATTTTCAGTGTCTCAAGAATAGGGTGTCAGATCAAACCCTAAGGAAGGAGAAAAAACATTTAAAAATATCTTTATATTTTTGAGGAAGAGAGAAGGAGGGAAGATTCCTTCCTTAAAACAAAGTAGATCATACAAAAATTAACACACATTAATATAAAGGGAGGCTGAAGTCCAAATCCCATTCTTTGCTATTGTTTCAAACAGGAATCTTGATTTCTCCTTCTTTCCTGTGGTTTTCAGTGGATTTAGTCTTTATACTAGAAGTCTTGAAGTAGTCACAACATGCTGAGTAGGTCAACCTTAGGAAAATATATAGATCAGATGACCTGGGAACTCTTTTTGGCATAAATACATAAGCATTTCAGGTGACCTTATAAGACTGGACTCAGTGGCACTTAGTCCAGATTCCTTATAATTTCAATTCCTGAGATTTCCTTCGCTTCTTCAATCTGCATGCTAAGGAACTCAACTTGATGTTGCCTTACTAAATACTGCAAAATTATTGTAACACAGACGTTGAAACACATGGATATATAGATTCCCACATCATTCTCTCTTTTGAATAAAAGCCTTCAAACAGAAGCTAACTAACTGGAGCACACCAGGTTTGTGCCACCTTCAAAAGTTTTGTGGTAAACTCCCAGGCAAGATAGCACATGTCACAGGATACATTAACGTTCAGTTAAAGTCTCTGCTATGAAATACAGAGAACATGAATCCCAGACAAGGAGCACTCCAGGTCATTCTGTCCTGGTATAAAGAGATCAGAAACTTAAACATACCCAGCTGGGAAGCACCAGGGATACATAAACTCTGTCTTAGATGGGATGATTTTTGATGCAAGTGAACATAAAGAATCTACCCCTTCTAGAACAACTGAGGTAAGTTTCTACACAAAGTACTTGAGGGATACCCTTTCCCTCACACAGAGTTTCTGTAGGGGAAAACACAGCCCTTTTCCTTTATCAAAGTTTACTATTGTTTGTAAAATGGATTTTAAAGTTGTTTTATACAAGCAAGATCATTATAGAATGGACACCATTCCTGACATTTCCATTGAAGCATTCTTCAGAACAGAGAATGGATCATTGTTTTTTTTTTTAATACATGACTAAAAAAAAAAAAAAAAAAAGAAAAAGCCCCAAAACAAAAACAAAAAAAAAGAGACTCTTGGTTATGCAAGACTCTTCTCTTTGATTCTTGGCCAGCTCCGGATCATAAGCCCTATTACTCAAAATATCATGCTGGAAAATTTGCCGGAATCTTACTAAACAAATAGCTGCACTGATGGACTGCAACTTCCCTGCTTCTGAATGCAATCTTGTCCATCATACTGGCGACTAGATTTCATCAGAGTATTCACCAATATTTGTGAAAAGCCTGAAAAGGAAAAAAAGTATAACTGTAAACAGTCAAAAAAATGGGTTTAAGTTGAAGGATTTGCTATTTTGTATCTGGTTCAATGAAGCTTCCCATGAAGACTTTTCAAATCCTGAATGGTCTTTCTGATTTCTGCTGAGAAACTCAATATACAGTAACTTGGTAGTGAAATACAAAGACTGATGGCTTAGGCTCACGTTTCAGTTCTGCAAAATTCTCTCTCCTGTGTGCTCATTAAGCATCTGTTATGTGTTTTGCACTGGTGTGGGACTAAAAGCAAAAATCTCAAAGCCTTAATTTTTCATAAAGCAGAATCCTTATTTCCTTGTCAGCCTTAAAAAGTATTTTCTCATTGTCTGTCAAACTCCAGTGAAGACAGACATCTGAGTTTCATCCTCCACCAGTCTGCCCATTACTATAGCACCAGGTCAAAGGACATCCTCGTGCATCTCTCAAGCTCATTCACATACAAGAACTGGCTCTACTACCCAGCTGAAGCCAGCACACAGCCACAATTATAGCAGACAGCAGCATGTTAATCTGCAATGACAGGAAATTTCAAGTCTTTGCCATATAAAACCCAGTAAACCACCTATAATGAGATAATTCTTTGTTTTGGGACCACTTCAAAGTATTATCTTGGAAATTAAAAGCCTTATCTAATCTTGAACACAAATCCACCCAGTACAGAGCGTTGTTTTAACACCACTGTCCACAGGTTTCAGTGAGAGAAAGGTTTTCACTCCAAGCAAGACAAGATTTCTAGAGGGTCCTTTGGCATATCATAAATCTGCCTGAAGTGAATGAAAAATATAAACCATATGTTGTACTATGACTTTTTAAACTAAGAATACTTTTTAAAAGGAGAGGGCGTTTCTCCTCTCCACTTTCATTCTGGGGTTTCAAAAGCAAGAAACTTCCATTTACCATCAGCCAAGCAAACACTGTTTAGCTATCAGTAGGGTCAGTGTCACCAAAAGCAGTACTTTCTTGTGAGGAACCTTTGTCCTCCTTTTCAAAGTGCGTATTTTTACCTGATTATTTCCTCATGATCAACTGCCGTCAAGTTGGTTGCAAACAGTTAGCACAAATATCCCAGAAATGAATCATAATTCAGAGAACAAAACCAAACAAACATCCAACTGACAATAAACTTGTTTCTTGCCTTGTTTTTTCAGTCTCAGAAGACGGAAGCATTGTAACACAAACACATACTATTAGTTTCTTCAGGTGCACAAAGCCTAATAGTAATTTAATCTAAACCATACTTGCTGTGCAAGGAGCCTTACTTAAGTGCAACATTGTGGATACGAATTATCTTCCCCTCTCTCAGGTCAAAATTTAGTTTCTCAAAGGAGGACACAACTAAGTACCCACTTGAATGTGCAGATTCTTCTGTTCAGTGGTTTTACAGTAACTCAAGAGACATAAGACCAAAAAACTAGGTAAATACACGCACATCTAAACAAAATCACATCACTAACCCATTATGTTTGGAGATTTTAAAGTATCACCACAAAAATACCATAACCATCAGGAGTAGGGCAGGGGGAAGGATGCCTTTTGGGGATAAAAGGGTCAGATAGATATCCTCACATATATTCTGTTATCACATGGAAATTACTTTATTTCTATATGACTACCTACTCATTTGAAAGGCGTGTTCAAAGCCACAGCATCTGTGGAGCTACTGCTCTTTGTGGAAAACATTTACAAGAGTTTTTCTCAAACGTACATGATAACATCTTCAGCTAAGTTTTCACCACAGGGATCAGTTCCGCTGCTGCACAGTCCATGTTACAAGGTTTCTCCAAGTCCTAACATCCATCCTAAGAGACAGCTAGATTGCATTAAATTTGCAAGAACCTACCCTCAGGTAGAAAACTCAAGGATAGTTTAGTTACATACAAATCAAATTTGTAGAGTGCTAAAGTTATGGCAACACCATGCTGCCAAACAAGAAATTCCCATGGGTGTAAGGATGACTCCTGCTAGCATGTAATATGATGAACCTGGGTGTTCATCAGGGGCCACCGAGAGTTGATATTAACCAAAAGCCCAAAGGTGACATTCTCCCACATCCTCAGTGGGCAATATGCTTTAAGGTGATTTGTGATCCAATGAATACATGGATTTTGAATCACTTTAAAAAAATGTTCATGTATAACTGACCCACACAGATTAAAGCTGTTGATTTAATAATGGGCATTAGCCCAGTGTTAGCAACACCTGATGCAGTATATTTGTCCCAAATATCCAAACATTTAACAGAAGAGCAGAGTAGAATCTCCCGCTAGGCTTCCTCAGTAGTCCTACATAAACAGTTTTGATGATGTGCATGAGCAATAACTGCAGCATGTAGAGCACGCTGGAGATTCAGTCTACACTGGCAATGCAAATGCACCCCATGCATGAAGGTGAGCCCACCCATGTCCCATGCTTTCTGAACTCTGCTCATGTACCGCAAGCCTGAACGTTTCAGCAACATCTACTGTGCATACAGCAAACATAGTATTTCCCTTCAGGAAATATCCATGCAAGAGCAACACACATTCAGATTTCCAGCACAGAAATCCAGCTGGTCTAGACGGTGCTCCTGTAACATGCAAGGACTTGGCTGTGCAGGATCATTTTTTGCTGTGGATAAGGACTGTATGTGCCTTAGCATAAATACACACGTAAAACTTCTGATAAAGTCAGCACGCTGGGCTCAAATCCAAATGAGTTGTTTAAAACTCACAGTATTGATGGATTGAGGATGCATGAACTAAGAACTACTTGCACTCAAATACATCTAATAATTTTTTGCTTGTAATGACATGTCTTAAGCAAAGGCCTTTTGACATCACTGAATGTGCAGTCTAGAATGTAGCTCTGCAACAAAATCTGATAACAAAAGATAAAGTCAGACCTGGAGAAAAAAATAAGCCATTGCAGTTTCTGCTCTGAAATTGAAAAAACGTGTTCCAGAGAAAGGCATTCTGGCTTATGAGTTGATGTACACTCCAAATCCAAGAACACTACTGAAACTGGAGCTAAACCATAATAAAGATTTTATAAGAAAGTAAATTCTTATGACAGCTGAAGTGGACTTTGCAAAACATTAGAAAAAACAAGCTTCCCATGCAAAGTTGTGCTGCTTCTCACGTCTCTTGCAAGCAAGAATTGCAGGAAATTAGATGATTGATGTGGAATTTATGGACTGACACTGGTTTACATATGAACAGCAACCTAAGTTTCTTGAGAAGCTGAAGGCTGAAAAAAAATAATTCTTCAGGAGACAAAACATTAATTTGAGAAAGGAGAGGAGTATGTTTCCTGCTCCAACTCTGAAGGGTCTGCAGATATATATCTATTTGGAGATAAGAACAGCCTTAAAACAAAATACATAAGATAAGAAAACAGATGTTTTCTCTCTACCTTTCTCTACCTACCCCATTGATAAAGTTATACCAGAGTAATCTGGAAGACATGCAAATTAGATGTTATATTAACTAAAAAAAACCAAAAAAACCCCAAAACAACCCAAACATCAAACAAACTACAAAACACAAACAAACAAAAAAACCCTTAAAACAAAATATCAAAACCAAAACCAAAGCCCAAAACCCAGTATTAGCTAGTGAAAAAACTACTTGGACATCCTCCCTTTATGTTGTGTCACTTCCTCTAAGTGTTTAAAAAATACTACCTGTTCTACAAGTTTCAACATAGAATCTGAATATGCAAATATATTTGCATTTCTCTGTGAACCACAAGAGCAAATATTTGGCATAAAGAACCCTCACAGTGATGTACGTTGTCTCATCATCTGATACTGGTTTCAGAGTTATCAATTAAGTTTACCTGTGGAATATTTTCTATAGCTGCTAATGTGAAGAACCTCAAGTGAACTTTGCAGTCTTGGGAGGAAGACACAAGGCTGTTCTTGTAAATTAACTTGTGCTTGCAAAATAGCCAAATTGGACAGAGCAATATGTTGCAAGCCGAGGGAACATTAGAAGGAAAAAAAGAAAAAAAAAAAAATCCATTCTTCTCTTTTTGGTTGAAGGGAAAAAAAGGTATCTTTTCAGAGTAGAAATATATTTCATCTTAAAGTCACTTGCCAGATAATTTAGGTTTTCTGACATTACATTGTGTGCTCTTTTCTCATTCTCCATGTTGTCATATATTAAACAGTAAAGTCAAACAGAACCACAGAATCATTCAGGTTGGAAAAGACCCTTGGGATCATCAAGTCCAATCATCAGCCCTACTTGACAAAGTTCTCCCCTACACCATATCCCCCAACATCTCATCCAAACGACCCTTAAACACATCCAGGGATGGTGACTCCACCACCTCCCTGGGCAGCCCATTACACTCTCTGACCACTCTTTCTGTGAAAAATTTTTTCCTAACATCCAGACTGAACCTCCCCTGTTGCAGTGTAAAGCCATTCCCCCTTGTTCTATCGCTCTCCAATGTCTTTTCAGGTACTTGTAGAGTGATGATGTCTCCCCTCAGCCTTCTCTTCCTCACAGTCCCAGCTCCTTCAATCGCTCCTCATAGGATTTGTTCTCCAGGCCCTTCACCAGCTTCGTTGCCCTCCTCTGCACTCGATCCAGTACCTCGATATCTCTCTTGTACTGAGGTGCCCGAAACTGGACACAACACTCCAGGCGTGGTCTCACCAGTGCAGAGTACAGAGGGACTGTCACCTCCCTACTTCTGCTGGTCACACTATTTCTAATACAAGCCAGGATGCCGATAGCTTTCTTGGCCACCTGGGCACACTGCTGGCTCATGTTCAGCTGCCTGTCAATGAGAACCCCCAGATCCTTCTCTTCCAGACAGCTCTCCAGCCACACCTCCCCAAGCCTGTAGCGATGCAGGGGGGTGCTGTGGCCCAAGTGCAGGACCTGGCACTTGGCCTTGTTGAAACTCTCCATTGCAAGTCTTTAGCTTTAGAAATCAATTTCTCTGCTGCTAGACACAGCAAGGTTGGAATTGTTACTCTTAAAATACACTAGTGCAGGATATTTTTTCACCATCTTGTTCAGTTCTGCTACATACTTCTGAGACCTATGTGGTTTCTCCAGTATACCAGCTGAATTACAGGGTATTTTAAGAGGCAAAAAACATAGGTAAGTGGAGAATTTGCTTAGTAAAATATTTCCTCTCTGACGAAGAAAAAAAAAAAAAAATCACTGCTGGTCTACTTTTTGACAGAAATAGCACCCTTCCTGTATTTGTTCTGTGTGCAGAATGTACTTCAGCATTTAACAATTTCACTAAAACTCCCACTTTTAGAAATTCATCATCTTCATTCGCCCAGGAGAGGTTTTTTTATAATACAGATTTGACTTTGTACATCCCTTTTCAATTGAAATTTCAATTATTAGGCCTTAATCTGTAGCAGTTAAACTCATGAAAATTGCACCAATGTATGAAACCAGGGAAATATAAATCAACACTTAAAATCAGATTTCAGAATCTGACACAGTGAACAGTGTAATCCATGGATATCTGAATCAAAAATAAGATATGTCTTTATACCCCTGAATATATCTGAATGTCTAACAGTTCATCCAGTGAACCATCTTTCCTAATGACAAGAGGTTTGACTTATTTTAAGTTTAGCATTTTTCATACCACTTTATTTGCTGATCTCAGAATTACTTACAGAGCAACACACACATTTTCCATATAGGGATTTCAATCCCTTTCACCAAAAGGAGTAATTGCAATTCTGCATCACTCCCAGGTTTTCCACACAACCAGGGGTGTCTCCTATCTTGGGGTTAGTGCGGTTTATCCCCATGGTAACTTTAGATTCCTCAGCAAAACCTTCTTGTTCCTCCCTTGCATCAAGCCTGGACTGTGCATACACAAACACCCTGGCCCGGCATTATGGAAAAGGAAGGAGCCACAGGACCAAGAAGTACCTGGTGCTTCTGTGGTAGGGCTTAGCAGGGATTTCACTGCTGGTTCCCATGCTCTCCAGGACAGGTACTTGGAGTACACCAAGGTGGGGCAAATAAAATTAAGTTACAAGGTCTTTTATCAGGTGACAGTCATTCTTCTGTTTTGTAACATGTAACAACTAAATACATTATTCTTATATTCACCTAGTGAATTGACCACACTCTTACTGTTTGTACTGCACTGTTCTTAAACCTCCTTTGCCCTGCATGCATGAACATACTACAGATTTTTGTGCTGATATCCCTGCCAGACAAAATGAATTACAGCCAACACTACACACAAGCATAGGCACCCCCCACAACAGTAAATAACTAAAGATGACCTTAGACTTGAATTTATTTTGACAGAAGTTCATACATTGGTTTTCTCATTTGGGTAAGTTTATACAATATGAGCTTTTACAAAATGGAGAACACTGCTGTAAATTATTAATCAGACTGGCAGTATGGTCATTCCAGATTATCACTGATGCAGCAAGAAAAAGAATTCGCTCACACTCTTTGCTATTATATCTTCTTGACATCCTCCAATCACTAAATATTCTTTTTCTCTGATCCTTGGTTGATCATGCCTCATGAGCTCTTTTGTACTAATCAAGTCTGGTAAGAAAACTTGTTTCCACCTTCCTATACTTATCATGCAAAAACATTACTCACATAAACTTTGTCCTCAGCAAAGAAAGTTTGAAATATATGGATACCTAACCTCAATATTTTGATTCTGAAGCTGCTCTGGTTCTTTAAATCTTCACTTGGAAGCTTTATGAAAGATTCACTTGGAGGGCTTAAGAAGTATTTTCTCTAAAGGATGGGTTCTCTGCTTGATTTGTGACATTTGAATAGTAGAAGGTAGAAGATCGCAACAAAACAGCTCTTCACATTAAAACGTCCAAGCTGTATCACTCCTTAGCAGGTTTTGTGCTCCAGAGGGCAGAAATGACCCTTCTGCCTACCTCACAGAAAAGGGATGTGGGGCTTATGCTCTCATAGCAGTTAGCAGAGTGCTTGCATTATGAGCTACCTCCACTTGGTATGTTGAAAAACAGACAAAGCCACAGGCCTGACAAAGTCACCATCAAAAATATTGCCTTTGCTTTCCAAAACACAAGCTACCACAGGACTAAAATTCATCTAAATATTTTAGAATCACAGAACGGTTTGGGTTGGAAAACACCTTTAACGATCATTAGTCCAATTCCCCTGACAGAGAGTCAGGGGGGTATTCCACTAGATCAGGTTGCTCAAAGCCCCATCTAACCTGATTTTGAACACTTCCAATGATGGGCCATCAAGTTAGCTGGGCAACCTGAGCCAGTGGCTTATTGCCCTCATCATGACAAATTTCTTCCTTGCGCCCAAACTAAAACCACCCTCTTTCAGTTAAAAACCCTTGCACTTTGTCCTGTCACTACAGGCCCTGGCAAAACATCTTTCTCCATCTTTTTTATAATCTCCCTTTATATGTTGAAAGGCTGCAACAAGGTCTCCCTGGAGCCTTCTGTTGTCCAGGCTGAACAACCCCAACTCTCTCAGCATTTCTTCCTAGAAGTGTCCCAGACCTCTGATTATTTTTGTGGCCCTCCTCTGCACCTGTTCTAACATGTCCATATCTTTGTTGTGCTGGGGACCCTAGAACTAGATGCAGTACTCCAGGTGGGGTCTCACAAGAGCAGAGCAGAGGAATCTTCTCCCTCGACCTGCTGGCAACACTTCTTTTTATTGGGGCCCAGGGTACAATTGGCTTTCTGGGCTGCAAGCAGACATTGCCAGCTCACATTCAATTTTTTATCCACAAGTATTCCCAAGTCCTTCTCCACAGGGCTGCTCTCAATCCCTACATCCCCCAGCCTGTATGGATATTTTGTTCTATTTTGCTTGCCCTCTTCTAAAACATCAGTCCACCGTGTGAAGTTGGCAGCCATGATTTATTTTGAAGGACTCCATGTTCTCTCACTGATCTTGCTTCACTACTCTTCAACAGCCTTGTAGTCATAAGTAGGTTGCAGCAACCTTCAGCATAAGTCAGGCCTGAAGTCTTCACTAAGTGATTATACTTAAAATCACTGGTTCATAATTGGCTAAACTGTTTCTCCTGTCTCCTTGTTTCAACTCATATTAAATTGACTTTGTTTTCAACACAGCTGGCTCCAGGAAGGTATCATCCTGTTACTGGTCATGACCTGGTACAGAGTTGACAGGGTACATGTAGCTAAATGTCTGCCTAGAGATTTGAACGAGGTGATAGTCCGGCACATCATACACTGCGTTATGTGCTCGCTCCCAGTTTGTACAGTATGTACACAAAGCAGAATTGGCGTCAGGTAGGATTTGTGCTCCATGTGCCAAAGAGCTGCACAGCTGCAATTTCCCCAGCTTAATGCAATTTATTTTTCCAGAACAAGTTCCATATGGTTTAGCAATGAGCTTATTCTAACTGCCCCCTTCTGGTATGTCAAGGCCAGGCATTACAGACACACACCAAATATGCCATTTATTGCCTCTGGTGAGAGACATCTCCAGTGTAGAATGACTCTGTGGAAAATAGGCAGCCCTGCCGCCTGCTTCCATTTGAGTTTGCGGACCACCTGATGGTGTTCTCCCCTTGTACTGTCTATAGTCTATAGGGCTTGTCATAGCAGAGCCTTGGGGGGGTACAGAGACAGGCAGTGGGAAGGAGGGGGAGGAAAATTAAAAAAGACTAGCAAGATGAAGGAAATATCCAAGATCTGATAACAAGGATAAATGTAACCATGGGGAAGGGGTGGAGGAAAGGAGGGCAAGATCAAGAGGGGAAAAAAAAAAAAAAAAATCAAGCATCAGCAATGAACAAGATGTCAACTAGAACTGAAATTTTAATTCAGAACATCTTTCTATTCAGGGCAAAAAAAGTTGAACAAATAAGTTAAAAAAAAAAAAATAAATCCAGGATTCAAAGCTCAGGAGTTAAGTGTCTCACCCTTCTCAAATAAGAGAGAAAAAACAAAAGTTTGGACGCTGGATGCAATTAGTATAAGTAATATTTTCTAAACACTTGAAGTGCCAGAATCAGGGTATTGGCACAAGATCCAGCAGAAATATGACTGTGTGTTTGCCTTTACTGAAACTGCAATCTCATAGATTTAAAAAAAAAAAATAATTAGATAATAGGGCATTCTAGCAGTGCAAATAAAAGAGTCAGGGGTCAATACCATACATCATTGCATCATTTCAATACAGGAGTCACATTGAAGTCACGCAGGTTCTTATTTGCCAGAAATAGGGGATGAGGGGAAAAAAAAAAAAATAGTTCAATCGCATTTAAATTTGTTTTTTAATGTCTGATTAAAAAGCTACTGTGATATTTTTTGTTTCTAGAATAAAAATAATGTTTTCCTTAATTAAAGAAGAACAGGGCTCTGGGGGAGAACAGGGGAACCTCACTCTAGATTTTCTGAACACCAAACAAAACTTTTATCAAAAAATGAAAATGGAAGGTGGGAGTGGGAGAAGGAAGGTCATTTGTATGCCCCCCAGAAGACCCTCATTCTTCATACTTAGTTCAGGCTAAGAAATTTCTCATAGTTTAAAGACCACTAAGATTGTTTAAAGCAAGAGTCAAGATTTTCTCTTTCAAAAATATCCAAAAGGCATAATGCCTCAAAGCAAACAAAATAACAAGATAAGATACTGAGAGCTGACAAATTGACAATGGTAACACCCTAGTTTAATTCTGCCAAGTGTTACGGCTGTATCTGATGATAATCATGCTATCAGTTTAAAAAAAATAAAATTGAAAATATAGAAAGAAGAGGCATTGGGAGCCACCTTGCTACCTGTGATGATCAAGGACACATAAAATGAACTTTTCTGACCCAAGTGTCAGCATGGGATGGAGGAATTGTCTACATGGTCACTACAGAAATATGAGCTCTGAACTATTGCAGGAAGAAAGGAATGAATGTTCTTGCATCCAGCTGTTACCCCAGAGTGTTTCCCAAAGCCCCCGCCCATGCTGATGCTCTGATCTCATCCCCATTCCCGATCACAGTGAGAAATAGTTGCTCACCATGTCCACTACCTACGAGTAGGAAACCTGGGCATGCAAACTGGAAGGAAGCTGCCGGACACAGTGGCCAGGTTTTTGAAGATTCAACATAGCCCAAGAGAACAAATCACAGAGTAGGAAATGAGTCATCCTATTCATTTCTTGAAAGGAAAAGAAGAACCAATGGGGAAGGCAGAGAAAACATTTAGACAACCTTTCTCCCTTCACCCCCCCCACTCCACCAAAAATAAAACCGCAGATGGAAAGTAACATTTATAGGGAAACAAGAGAGTCACAGAATTTTGGTAAGCCTTCAAAATGTTGGAGAAACTTTCTTACTGTTGGAAAGTCCACTGATAGTAGTTCTCCTGTAGACGCCCCAAGATAGATCATCTTCAATTTGTCCAACTGGAAAAACTGGCTTCCATTACTGTTAGCAAACACCAAATGCCCCTGTACTTCATATCATTAAGGTTTATTGCACTACTTCACTAGCTAGTTTTTACAATCAGAATATTCAAAAAGTCTAATGAAACGAAAAAAAAAAAAGGTTTTCCATTATCCCTCTTTCTCATCAACTCTCCCTTGCCTTCTCTTCCCTCCCTGCACTATGCTCACATAGGGATAACAGAACCACAGCCTGGTTGAGGTTGGAAGGGACCTCTGGAGGTCATCTTGTCTGATCCCCCTGCTCAAGCAGGGCCACCTAGAGGGGGTTGCCCAAGACCATGTCCAGACAACTTTTGAATACTTCCAAGGATGGCGACTCCACAACTTCCTTGGGCACCTGTGCCAGGGCCCAGTCACCCTCACAATAAAAAAGTGTTTCTTGATGTTCTCCCTGGGTAGATCCCAAAAGATAATTGCTATGTGTTTGGACTATATTAGAAATATATGAGCCATATTAGAGACATATCTATTTCACATCCTGTGGTGGAAGATTAATCAATCTTAATCATGAAACAGATTCAGGTCTGATTTAAAGTAAAAACTGTGGGTTTTTTTTTTATTAAATTCTGCAAGTAGTACCAAAGTTCTTCAGTGATCTCAGCTGCACCTCAGCACCCTGAAACAAAACATGCTGTATTCATTTAGGAATGAAGATTCCCCTATAACTCACCAATTTTAAAAAGTAAGCATGTTGCAATTAATTACATTAATAGGTCATTTAGCTGACTTGAGAAGCAACTATTCCAATAAATCCTTTAAAAATCTATGAACATACTTTGAATAAACTGGAGCTCTCATGCTCAGAGGTAAATCTCATTTTCACAAAAAATGAGATAAAGTTTCCCTTCAAAAACTGTGTTTTCCAAGAAAGATAATATTGCATTAAAAAAAAAAAAATCCATGTCCATACATCTTCAGCTCAATGACTTGGAGTAACTGCATTATTAATAACAAGCTATAGCTGTTTTGATATGTTATTGAGGTATGTAGTTAAGGTTGTACTGAGATTTGCACTCAAAGTAGAATTAAAATCCCACTTATATTTTACTATTAAATGTAGTCTTGCCATTTGGCATTGTACCTGTTAATACAGTGTAATTTTACAGATATATTAAAGCTTTTGCAAGAGAAACAATTTTTAAGTGTTCCCTTTTTAAAGTTTTGCCATTTGGCTCAAGTATCCTTGAGTTCCTTTAGCTAAACCTCTGTTTTACCCCCACAGACTTCTTACACACATGCTAACAGCTCAGGCACAAGCCACTGTGGGAAATTTAAAATTACCACTGTTTCCTCTTCTTGGCATGCATGGCTATCTAAAGAACAGGAGATGAAACTGTCAAGTTTTGCCAGGTCTTCAAGCTTTCTGTTGCATCCTGCAGCTCTCACGCTCCTCTTAACTTGTTCCATCACAAAAAAAAAAAAAAAAACAAAAAAAACACACACACAAAAAAAAAAAAAAACCAAAAAAACCACACTAACTATAGTATTTTGCCTACAAGTCCTACAGTCCTACACTTGATTGTTCATCACCCTGTTATGTATCCTGTGGTTTGCTTCCTTACATCCATGATCAGCAAGCATAAACTATTACAAGGCAATCACTACAAAAACCCATGGGCAATTTTCCCTGATCCCCCATTACCTTATTTGATACTCTGACCTGTAACCACAACTGCAGGCATCCCTCAGATGGACTCAGCTCTTCCAGCTAGTAAACTAAAAACTGTCCTTCCATCTGTCCTTCCATTTTGATGTTAGCAAACTCAGGTGGCTTTTCCACAAGCAAGCCTGCAGATTTTGTGTGCTTATAGGCAAGCTAAAGAAACTGGAGATGTGCATTGTACAGACTTGCAATTTCAACACAAAAAATTTTAAATGTATGTAAAAAAATAATTGTGTTTTCTTGATTGGCAAAGCATATGAACTAAAGTACCCCTGGGTGTGTGTTATTTTAACTAGTCACTTTCTTAATAACATTGTGTTGATAGAAAATACAGTCAAGCATCTCTAGTATTAATCAATACTTTCCAATGAGAAGACATCATTGCAAAACTTGCCATTGGAAGACTACAACTAAAGAGATTCTTGTTGTACAAGAACAAGCAATGCACTGTAAGTTTCTAATTTTTAATTGAGTTCAATAAGGTTCAAGGCTTTAAAGGGACTCTTTTATTAGGTCAAATGTTTTCTAACAAAAAAGTTTCAACACTTCACGAAGTTTTGCAAAATGTATGTCTGCTTTCTGCTAAAAGTTTCTTCCTTCTCAAAGAATGAAAAGTATCACCATCAAAGAACTAAACTTAATAACTTCTAGCACCTGACAAGTGTTAGAACAATTTCAGTGAATGAGGCAAGTCCTACAACAGGAATGACATGAAGCATAAGCTGTGTAGAGCTCAGCCCAGCCTCGCCCAGATGGAAGAATGGGAGCAGGGGTTATCTGAAGGGTAACTCCTAGGAGGCATCAGAGCAACCCTGAAACATGCAGTCTGACATACTTAAACTCAGTTTCTACTGAAAATAAACTATGTTGCTTCAATCAGTTTCCAAATGGAAAGTTGGAAGTTTTGGGAGTTTCAACAAATGTCAAATTATTCCATGGTAAGGGAAAAAGGAAAAATAAAATAAAGCCAGATCAAACAATGTATGACCAATTCCAATACTGATCACTTGATGCTATCAGAGATTAAACTGTTTCAAAAATTTGATCTGCACAAGAATTTTATGCAGTTTCACCTTATAAACCTATTGCAATGACTGCAAAAAAACCTGATAAAGTCTTATTTGACACTAAACATAAAAGAGTGACCTGGTGACCAACAGAATATCAATATTCCAGCCAGGCTGCAGCTTAATTCCCTATTAATTTCAACCAGAGCTGTTTATTAAAAAAACATTACCATCACAGGATCAGACACTGAATTTAACAACATGAAGTAACTGCCTCTGTACTAGTCACAAAGTAGAAGACTGAGCTCTAGAATGTATTTCATGTTCAGGTCTGATTTTACAGTCTTGTTCTTACAAAAATAACCTCTATTCATGTAGGTTTTCCTATTTTATGTATGCTTAAACTGTTGCTTACAGCTAGACTCTATCTTTACCTATGCGTTCCTGATTGCAACAAGAGACACTGAAGTATTGGAAAAACCCTCCAGTTGAAGTGGACTCATTACACTCACAAAATAAAAGCTCACAAGATTGTATACCATCAGTTCATCTTATATTTTAACCAAAAGAAGTTACGACTCCCTTCACATTTTTCAACTGAATATTCAGAGGAATATTTCCTGTGGAAAACAAAACTTACCAGGCTCATAAGCCCAATTGCTGCCTCAGTTTCCACATCCCTCTACATCACCATCCCAAGCACACCTTATTGTGCTACAGCAAGGAGAACTTTTGCTCTTTGCAGAACAGGGATGATTCCTCTTTCAACATTTTGTCAGAGTTCATCCCCTCCAGAACACTGCAATAAAATCTAATAGACATGGACAGAAACTCTCCCACTACCTTCTCTTTCAAGGCAAACACTCCCATGAAAATTCAGCCTTCATACATCTTTAGACTTTGATCTTCCATTGATTTCCTACCTTCTTGGCATCTCTCAGCTCCTTTTGAACTCTCTGTTAGTTTAGGCAGATGTGCAGCTCCCCAGCGCCTGGAGCTGGGATTGGGATCCGAAACTATCACTTAACCAGTCTCCAGCTAGAGAACCCCATCAGATTGAGCTGCCTACCCCCAAGCAACCAACTAGCTTTTTCTTCTATCCCCAACTGTGCCAGAATCTGTTCTTTTGCTTGAGAGCTTCTTTTCCACCAATGCTATTCTTCAAAACCTCGAAACCAACTGTGGTGGGTCCTGTGACTGCCAGCTAGCCCTCTGCCTGAGCCCTACCGCTTGGGGATCAGGCTAACCTGAGAACACAGGTTCTTCTTCAAGGTCAACTTGCCCAATGAAGCCACAGTATTCATAGCTTTAAAGGTTTTTCCTTAGTGCAGGAGACACAACTGAGAGTCTAGTTGCGTTGCCAAGTTATAATGTAGTATTAGTCCTAACCTGAAGCCACTGTGGACACCAAGAAGAGGGCAACTTACTCAACAAAGTTACTCAGCCTGTGGCCTCTCTGCCAAGACTGCCAAGTTGCAATGATTGCTTTAGGCCCTGATCCAGAAAAGCCCTTAATTATCTGTCAAACTTTAACCATATGAGTAATCTTATTAAAACCATGAACTACTCATGCTTAGAGCTAAATACTTGCTCAAGTGCTTTTCTGGATCAGGAACTCAGTGATGTGGATGCTTATCCACTAATATGTGAACAGAGATAACCAAGTCTGCCTCTTTCAGTTGCAATAAAATCGCACAAGATTTAAATCCTGGTTGCAGTGGCGTAAGGTTCACCCATCCCCTTCGCGAGAGTGCTGCTCCTCATGAGTCCTACAAATTACAAGAAAGAGGCTTATATCATGGGCCTAATTCTGAACACCCATAAAATATGAGCAGTGCTGTTACCAACAGTTAACTCACATGAACGGTGAAGAGGTACGTGGCCAAGAAGAAAGTATAACATAACTTCTGTTCCAGGCAACCCTTTAGTAAACATAATATTTTAATTATATGACTATTTATTCTATCTGAGCTTTCGTTACTGACAGCATTCTGCTCTTCAGAGCTTCAGAGTGCTGTTATTCTTCCTATTAATTGTTTAAGAAATGCAATACTGCCATCTAGCATCCACAAAATATCAAAATTTTCTTTCACTAAAGCACCTCGCCTTGGTACAGGCACCAAGGAAGTTTTCCATGAGCTTTGGGGACCACAGGTTATCACCGGGACTCAGAAGCGGCCTGGCTGTCTGAAAGCTGCTTGCTTCCCTGGAAAGCACCAGGAGCAATACACCCAAAGGTTGGAGGAGTTTTATGTCTGTGAGATCCGTCATCCTCATGGCTGTTGCACTCGCTCCAAAACGGTCCTGGAGCCATAGCACAGTTTCAGAGAGCAGCCAGCCCACAGCAAAACGCAGGCAGGACAAGTCACCCAACACCCCAAATTCACATTCAGAGCAGCATTTTAGCAGGGAAGAGGAACACATTTTCCCTTCCAGTAGCCATCTCCAGGCCCTTTACCCTTCTCCACCCTCCGTACAGTGTTGCCAAGGTCAGACCTGGGCCAGAACAGCCAGAATGAGGTCACAGTCAGACTACTGAAAGCGCCTGAGCGCTGGCAGCGCTTTTGCTTTCTAGCTTTCTCTGCAGCTCTGCACATGAATGCTGAATACCCAAGTATTTTCAGAGCCTGTTTCTGGGTGAAATTCCTAGCAGTCTGCACTTGCACTGTTATTTAAACCAAGACCAGCAAACAGCGAGCACCGTTCAGCCTGGGCCTTCAACAGCCCCACACCACCACACCGGCGACCGGCGCCAGGAACGCACCCCCGCGGGCCCCGGAGCCGCCCCTCCGCTCCCGGCCGCACACGGGGCACCGGCAGGGCGGCGGCCGCACCGCGTCCCGGCCCCCTTCCTTCCGCCTCCCCGCCGCTGCGCTTCCAGGGACGGCGGCGGCGGCGGGGACGCCAGCGGCGGGGACGGGGAGTCCCCGCGGCCATTTCGCGGCCGGGCCAGAGGGGGCCCGGCGGGGCCGGGCGCGCTCCTGCCCTCTGCTGTCCCCGTGGTCTGGCAGCCGTCAGGTCAACCCCGTGCCGAGCTCCTGTCGGCCTATCTATACGTACATGTGTATATGTGTGTGCGTATGGTATGTATCTACATACACAGTGTGTGTGTGTGTGTGTGTGGTATATAACTATGTGTGTGTGGTATATATCTACATACACATTGTATGTACGGCGTATATACATACCCATGCTGCAGATAGACAGTGTATATACAGTATAGTTCATTTGTAGATTCTATATGCACTATATATATGCAGGTTAATAGTGTTTATACACTGACAGCATATATATGCACTACATATACACTAGTATACATTATATAGTGTATATAGTATATATACTCTATACACATAGTGTATACGGTAGTAAGTATATAGTATGTGTATAGAGTATATATACTATTATAAATAGTGTCTATATGTACATAGTGTGTATATGTGTGGTTTTGTGTATATATATATATATACATATACATCTCCATACATAGTATATCTATACAGATAGTATAGATATACTATAGTGTAGGGATTCTCAACATTTCCTTCACCACGGACCCCCTTTACATACCTTTTGTGGCCGTGGACCACCAAGATTTAATTCAAGATTTAAAGCACTAGACTGCATCAAATATTTCTTTTGATTTTCTCATGAATGGTCTTCAGATTTGGAGAGAAGGGGAAATAAGTTCTTCTCTTTATGCACACACTCCTCTTATAACAGCTTTATTGCAATGATTCTGTATTAATTTAAAATAGTAGAGCATCAACACTCTTCTTGCTCAAATGACCCATTTTATGGTATTTTAACATGTTAATTCTGAATTGGATACCAATTTTTACATTAAAATTTGAAGAAAAGTTTTTTACAGTTCTTCTCACTTTCCCCCCTTGTTTGTCTGTGTTCAGTCAACATATATTTTTGTTTATGGGTCCAGGGGCACCACTTGGAGGAACAGACTTCAGCCCTGTTGTGGCTCTAAAGAAGATCACTGGATTAAGAAAATGCCTTTAAGAGAAAACATGCCCAGTTAAAGTGGGTCCCACCAACCATACTATCACTGAATATACAAGTGGGTCAGAGCAGGCATGGGGGAGGGTGGGGAGGCTTGTGTATGAGAGGAGCATTGAGGGGAGGGGGCTGTGGGAAAAGGAGTGCTTTCTGCATGCCAGACCATATCTTTCCAGTCTGGACGTTCCCCACCCCTGCTTTAAGCCTTTGTGGACCCCCTGTGATGATAGCACAGTCCCCTAGGGGTCTGCAGACCACAGGTTAAGAACCACTGCTATAGTGTGTATATAATATATATACTGTACAGTATATACTCTATACACTATGCATAGCGCATATAGATATACTGTGTATATACATATACTCTTCAATATATACTCTGTATACACAATGCACAGATGTATATAGCGAGTATGTGTCTGTATGCACACACTACAATGTAAGGATGGCAGCTAGGACACTCCTGGAGTGAAGGGCACATGGGCTCAGTAGCAGGCGCAGAGGTAGGGCACCCAGCAGCTTCCTCCCAGGACGGTGCCAAGCTGTCCTGCCTGGGAAGCGTGTCCCATTCCTGAGCACCCCCGTCCCCAGCCCAAAAGCCACCCTGCTGCTTCAGCGGGCAGGCAGGGCTGTGCCCAGTGCCAGCTGCTCATCTTTTTATCTTCTCCCTTCAGTGGCAGCTCAAACACTCTTGTTTGCCTTGACAGAAATGGTGGCAAACAGGACAGCTGGCGGCATATGCTCAGAAGTGCTCATATCTGCTGGTCTAGGCAGACGCTATGTCTCTGGGAAACAAAGCTATATGACAAAATCAAACTTTCTCACAGAATCACAGAATTGTCTCAGTTGTGAAGATCATCCAGTCCAACTACCAACCCAACATTAACAGTTCCCAACGTCACCATATCCCTCAGGACTAAGTCAACCCTACTCATTTATCATTGACCTTTCCCCTGTTTAAGGACCCATCACTGCCAGGATTTTGTCTCATTTACAAACAACTAAACACATTCAGACAGCTATATGCATAGTCTCACATACAAAGTGATGGAGGGGAGAAACACAAGTGTTAAGTTGGCAAATATCTGAATCGTCCATTCCCTTTCAAGCAGAATTTCTTCCTCAGAGTTAGAGTGGTCTAGGATACAGGGCAAGTATTATTCCCTCTAGACCACAGGACTGAAAGTCCCATACACACTAACCTCAGAGAGGCTGTCAGATACTAGGTAAAAACCAAAGCTGTTGGTATACACAAAACCTTCACCATAGGCTTTTTTTAGCATTTTCTAAAGACTGTTCACTGGATTCATGGTACCAAGACATCTGGATTTATGGTTTCATTTCATTATGCCTAACTTCAGATGTATATAATGTAACATTTATGTCTGAACTACCTGTCTAGACTCTTTTTATACTTGGTGGAGAAAAATAAGCACCGTTTCAAATGTCTACATTAGGGTGAGATGAATCGTGACCGAGAGGTGCCTATTCATCTCCCAACAGTTATAACGGGAGCCTAGACAACTAGCTCTGGCATGGACTTCTACAGTGTTAATGTCTAGATGGGGGTAAGATTAATCCTGGTTTTTAGTTTTTTGAGTCCAGGGAGGCTTTGGGCTCAGTTGGTCCAATTTTTGTTTAACACAGAGCAGAAACATTTTTTAAATGATGACTGTTTTAAGCTTGATACCTTTCATTTGCCTAGCACGTATTTTCCAGAATGCCATCCAGCCTGGATTCAAAGACTTCTACCAACGGACAGAAGTTGAATAGCTTTTTCTAGTCTTTTATCACCATCACTGAAGTGATGTAACATGGTGGAGAAGGACAGAAAGAATATCAGTTCAGATTTTACTTTTGCTTTGGTCTTTGATTCTATAAAAAATATGGAATAGTGAAAAATCATGTTAAAAATATACAAATGCATAGTAGTTAAAGTGTTTAATTAACATTTCATTAAGAAATTTCCTATGGAATTACTCAAAGGCTTCATTACAAGAGAGTGAGAAGCAAGTCTGTCCAAAACTAAGGTCAAAGACACTTCTGTGCTAGAGAACCATTCTCTCTGCAAGTGCACTTTTTGCATACATTGGAGAATGCTTTCTCTATGAACTACCTTTAACATGCCTGTGAACTTCTTGCATAGAGATGCGATTCACCCATTTGCTCTAAAACCCCCAAATGATGGTTCTGCCACAGCGTGGAAAAAAAAAAAAAAAAAGACAGATCATTGTTACCTCTTCTAGTTATAGCATCTGTATAGTTGGTCTGCTAGGAGGTTGGATTACATGAACACAAAGCAAAGCAGAGAGGTGAACCACGAGGATCTCCCAGTGCAGCGTGTTCTCCTAAAATCATTCCATTCCACTAACTTCAGGCTCAGCCAGCAACAGCCCCATTATCTTTAGCCCTGTTACCACGATTGCTTTTGGTAAAGGATGGAAACTGAATTTGTAAAACAAAATATTAATCAATTATTCAACTGTTAGGAAACATTATTGTTTGGAGTTTTAGGTGGCTTCTTTCTTTTGTTTTGGTCATAGGTTATGGACCTAACTGTAAACAAAGCTGTATTAGCAAACTGAAAATCACAAGCCCATCCTGAAAACATATATTTATAATTAGTGCTGCAAAATTAAAATTCTATTAACTCCTCATGATTTAAAACTATTGAATTTACATAGGACTTGGAAACTGATAAAAATCATTATTTTATTGTGGATGTTAAAAAACATGGAGCTTTATCTCATTAGGACGTATACACTGAACCCTCACTATAACATTTGCAAGCTTTTTCCAAAGATTTATGATTCACATGATCTAAACTTACTAACCACTCCACATTTTAAGAAACCCTTCCTTCATCCTTAGTTACTAAAGTACTTATTTTGTGTGACCACAAATCTTTCTGATCATTTTAAATTCACTCCACTTAGCTCTTTGTGGCTGACTTGAAAGCATTTATTGAGATGTAGTAGCATAGGAAGTAAATGCCAAATTCTTTCAAAACATTTAAAAGTAAGTGTTCCCCAACCTCATCTTCCTCCAGTGTTAAGGAGAACTGTCTATTCAAAGCATGTGGTGACATTTACCATTACTGTTGAAGTAGTCTTTCAAGTGATGAATTCAAGACTAAATACATGTCTGCAGTCCATGGCAGCTTTCAAAATTGTCACTCAATTAGAATTCCTACAGGGGAGCAAGAAGAAATTCCCCATTTAGTGATTTTCTTAAAGGGAATGAAATACAAAGAAATCATGCTTCTCTCCCTTCTGCCCCCTAAAAATAATATTTATGTAATTTTGCTGAAACAACAGCTGTGGTGAAGTGATTCATCCTAGGTATAAATCCATAAGGCAGCTTGGAATGTTTTTGAGGTGTGGTTTAGGGTAAGTTATTGCCCTGAATACAAGTCTTGGACTATTTTATTTTGAGTCCCCAAATTTAAGTATGACCCTAGACACTATTGTTTCACTTTCTGGTTTGCTGCAAGCAAAGATATAAAACTGGGGGACTTGACACATGCAAACATGTAGGTTGGCATACAAAGAGCAGCTCTAGCTGACACCCCACGGACATTTGTTGAGTGTCCCCGTGTCATGGGGGGTCAGGAGTCACTCATAAAGGGCTGGCAGCCCAGCAAGGAAATGTGTGTGCCTCATGGCAGCTTGCTAGCCTCCTGGCATGAGAAGACAGACATTGATAAATACAAAGGAGAAAACACCAGAGCCTTTATTTCAGTATCTGTATAGATCTAACATGGTTAGTACACATGCAGACAATTATCAGAGAAAGTTTTCTAGTCTGATGAATGAAGCAAGGCTTAACAACCACAGAGGTCACCTCTGGCCCTAGAATATAACATGCCCGTATTGCTTCCCTTGTGGGAGGAGCCAACAAATTAAATAGGGAAAGAGTGAGTGTGAGGAAGAGGAAAGTGAAAGCATTTCATTAAAACCTAAAAAAGCAATATTGAGAAAGTTATTCCCAGTTACTAGGCTGCTAATTTCATCACCATCACTTCTTCAGCATTCCTCTATTTCTGGATGCTTTTCAGCAAGTCTGGAGGAGTTTCCTTGCTATTCTTTGTGGCAGTGACCTTTTGATGTGGAAGGGTGGGTTGGCTTCCTGATTTATGCAAGGAAGACAGAAACATAAATGAGACTTTATCCATATGGCACTCCAACAGTCAGGTACCTTCTGGGAATGGGCAACCCTGCACTCTTGTAGGCAAGAAGGATTAATCTATTAATATGGAAGATTAATTTCTTTTTTAGAAACAGTTAAAAATAAACTGCAACTTCAGTAAAAAGGAGAAAAACAGAGATAGATGAAGAGGTTTCTGTCCACTTGCTGTTAATACATGCTCATATTAACGGGCCACTTAAGGTGAAATCATGAGCAGCCTCAGGTTGTATGAGCCATTTGGGAAAGTCACAAAAATTTTCTGAATAGAGTTCTAGTTTCACCTTCATGGAAACCATGATGTATGCAGGGGCACTTTAAACTTTTAAAACACTCTTGTTAATCTTCTCCATCATAATGTAGAGTAGCCTTAGGACCACTGAAATCTATCCTTTCTCTCTAGCAAAATCTGACCATGTTCAGAGTGCCACAAAGTCACTTTAAAAAATCTTCAGATAAACAGAAATGACTGAACACAACATAGGTTTCCATTTAAAATGTTGCCCTTTAAAACACTGGGAGAAAAAAAAAAAAAAAAAAAAAAAAAAAGTGAAGAAAGTAAGACTAATGTTTCCAGCTAGATCTGTTTATAGAGTCAAAAAGAGATAATGGCTGTGAACCTCCCACTGCATAGGACATATAAATAGAGACAGATTTGGATGGAGATTTCATTTCACAGTAGCAATTTCATACACTGGTGTTCATGACAAAGTGGTTGGCAGGCATTTAGAGAAGATGCTCCTATGAAATCTGTAACCTGAAGGAAAACTTTTGTAACAGGAAAGAAACATGTTTCAGAGAAAGCTGAACTGAGACTGCAATTTACCAGTGGTTTGATTTTGGGAGCTGCAAGCAGTGTCTTGCTTTGTGACGTTTTTGTCTCTCACAGTATATGGTAAATGAAAGAGGAGTTGAATTTGTCCATATGTTCCGCAACTGAAAAACATCGTATGTCAAAAACATCCCTATTGTCTTTACCATTGATATCTCTGAAAGTGAGGTAACAATAATGAGGTATAGTGCTGTTAAACATGGGTAAGACAAAAACAGATGGTTTATATTTCAACTTTTTTTTTTTTTTAAATTAACAGAAAGGCAAGAAGAAAATGAAGGAATTGGGTAAATAGCTTATGTCTTTAAAGAGATTTGCAGAAAGACAATTTATCAGTGTAGGTAGTCTGTAAATATTTTTAAATTATGACATGCTTATTTACTTAAATTAAGCACATGTTTAAGTGTTTTATTAATGAAAGTCTTAATATTGACTTGTCTCCATCCTAAGCCTATCTAAAATGATTAAAGGTACTATGTTTTCCTCAGAAATCTGCTTCCTGCTGAGGTACTGACTCTACTGAAGTATATCTCTAGTTCTGTTAAGGGTATGTACATTTTTAAGTATATAAAAATATATGTGAAGAGAGACCATTGCATGGACAATATGCTGTCATACAGTGGATTAGAAAATTGGAATTTTGTTATAAACATAAGAAACCTACTCATTTGGTAAATTTTATTTTTACTTGAAGAGGTAGCTTGAATAGTTTACACATAAATGTACCAATATTAAATAAGTCAGGAGTTGATTTAGCACAATATCAGCACCGAATTAGAAGTATGCAAATGAGAAACCCCACTCCCAGAGATGTGGGAGAGCCTGACTCTTTTTCCACTGTGTAACTGTCAGTTTCTTGATAAAAGTGAAACAGTACTTTGGAGGATTTGAGGCATTACTTTGTGGTTATTACTAGTAATCTTATACTATCTCAGAATATAAAACATTTGAATCAGAAAATGCCAATGATTTGTGTCTGCTCTCAACAAGACAAAATAATTAAGAGAAGTCATTAATGCTGTTAAAGAAAATAGTCACAGGAAGCTCATTTAACATCTCTGTCTAAGAATCACAGTACAAATACAGAACTATTCAATGACTGAGTGAGTTTTCTCCATTTATGAAAATGCTGCTCACGATTTAAGGGAAATTATTCTAAGTAATTGCAAGAATTGGCAGTACTGCTATGGCACCACACTCCTCTAGAAGAAAATGTCATTAATCATCACTGCATTCTTAAATGTCAAATACCAGAATATTATGTAGTGTCTTTCACTGCAGCATTATATAGTATAGTATTTAATTTCAAGTGAAAACAAGGAAAGGATTGTTTGCACATTGATATACAGTGAGTCTTTGCTGGGAAACCACACAAAGCAGCTTCCATCCTTTGTGCTTTGTTTGGAGCATGAAGGCAGATTACCTAGCTCTTGTGCTACTGTTGGCACTATACTAACAAGCCCTGACATATTTAACACATATCCCTTGTTGTGCTGTGCAGCCTCTATCTGTTTCTAGGGCACTGAAGGGAGGACGGAGATAGACATTTGGTCCATGTGCATTTCCGAATGTGAAACTATGTGAAATACATCCCCAAATCAGAATACTTAGATTATAATGAAGAAAATGAATGTGTAGTAAAAGATATAAATAGGGAGTATTTCAGAGACTAAAAACAGTATAAAATTTTTTTTCTACCTCATTTGAACAGTTTCAGTCCAGTGAGTCACAGTGTAGGGAGATGAACTCTCCGTCTCTTGCTTAGTAGAGTCATGGAGCACAATGAAGTGCTACCTTAGGCTGAAGTCCCTGGTAGAACTTCTGAACTGAGTAAACCTGATGGAGAAGGCTGCAAAGTTTGGAATGAATCACATTTGGCAGACAATGTAATAGACTTATTAAAAGCTTCAAAACTCCATGCAAGATGTAATGCACTGAGAGGATACTCTCTGATTTTCACACACTGTTAGAGGCTGTCCAGTCATCTGAGACAGCAGAAAACTTTGTTTTCACTGTCTCTCCTGACATACTGAAAATGTCAATAAGAGCTGGTATCTAAACTGTATTTTTAATATCTCATTGGAACTTGTTTCCTGTCAAGGGTTAAAACGCAAAGAAGCAGAGGAAAACCTGCTAACAGTTTCTGTGGCTTTCTGTCTTGTTCATATGGCAAAAGGGACAATCCGATCTTCAAAATGGAAAGTACTGTTCCCCTAAAGAGGCCTCATCTACCTTCTCTATATTTCTTTTGTCTATCTTAGATATTCGTTTTCATGATGATGGTTAATTCTAGTTGATGCTGATGTCTATACAACTCAGTTGTTTATGTCAATCGTATCAACATGTTTAGTATAATAAGTATGATACAATACAGTTTTATATATTCCCATATATATTCATACTATAACTGAGCACTGGAGGTATCTTGCAAATGAGAATTAATTTTATATACTGATTCCAAATGTTCTATCAGCAATAAAAGTTATATAGGTACACACACCTATATATGCTATACAATAAATAATGACATAGATAAGTTTTATGAATGCATATCCAAATACATTCTATTTTAGAGCTATATCAAGAGACGTATAAAAGAAATATCTATTAAAATATGGAGCTTTTTAATTTTTTAATAAACAAAAAAGGTCCCAAAGGAGGACTTAGACAGTGAGCTTTTGAACATATGTGTGATTATTGATCTTTATGCACATTTTGTATACATTAAAACTACAACTGGAACTTTGCCTACCAGGCACTTACTGATAATGAAGTATATTCTGCCTCACCTGTTCTAGTCAATGCACAATCTGAACAACCACAAGAAAGCAATAGCAGGTGAAAAGAAGGCATTGTACATAGCTCTCAAATAAGCCAAAGAGTTTAAAATCATGCCTATAGATTGCTTACTGTTATTGATAGGAATATGGCTAATTTAAAATAAAGTGTTCCAAAGTAAAATTCCATTACTGAAAATTTGTTGGGTTTAAACGACTGCCAACAGTCTGCAGAAATTGTCATGAGGTACAGTAGCTTCCAATGAAAATCTAATCTTTCTTTTGATTAAAGGATGATCTCATATTTCTGACTCTCCTTATACCTTATTTCTGCCTTGATTAATTAAGGCAGTTCAGCACTGAGGCTACTTGCATTCTTAAACTGAGACACCTATTCAAATACCTTGCTGAACTGTAGCCTGGGTTTTAACATGTGTGCTCATAAAAGAACGTTAATTTAGTATGAATTGTTAAGAGAACAAGATATGTTCATATATCAGATGTTCTATATATAGAACAATAAACAGGAAACAGTAATAAAAACCCAGCTGTGGTGACAAATGGGCTTCACATAGCTTGAGATCCCACCAGGCATTAAAACATGGGGTGGTTAAGCCATTTACTACAAATAAGCATACAATCATAGCAATCATTCCACAGGTACCTTTGACTTCCCTTATTTCTTACAAATGTGACTTGTTCCTGAATTCTGATACAGAAACTCCTAAAAAAACTTACTTACAGAGTAACAAATGAAACACAGTTTTAGGCAGTGAAATCACTGAAGTAACAGGGAAAATTTGAGGATTTTTTGGTTCAAAGGCCAAGCTACCAAAAAAAAAAAAAAATCTTATTCTGATGCTAACTATACTGGAATTCAAGGTTCTTTTGAAATTCTTATTACTTGTATTTGAACCACACCATGCTTTTGGGATTAAATCACTGATTGATCTGAATCAGCTCCTGAGTCAAATCCCTTGAAAGATGTGTCTTTGGGCTTAAAATTAGATTCCTTATTTCATATTTTAAGACTTAATTAAGTGGCTTTATTTTCAAAGATATCAAAAGATGCAAAGATCCACTTATATCAAAGTATCAGTTGGGTCAGCACATCAAAAAATTTTTCATACCTGAAAAATTATTTGAGAGTCCAAGTTTGAAACTGTGGGCTATATAGGAATTAATTCTAGAATTTGTCATTTTGGGTGGGAAAGTTTTGGTTTGTTAAAGTACACTTATTTATATGGGAGCAATTACAAAAAAAAAAAAAAAAAAAAAAAAACGCCCCCCAGAAAAACACAAATCAGAAGCTGTTCTCTGTTTTATGAAGACAAACTACATATACCTCAAGTATGACTTTAGCTACCAATACCAAAGATTTTTCATTTGTGTAGGTTAGAAGAAGCAGAGTACTATTTGTGCGTGTACAGGAGTCCAATACATGCCATTAATTTTACAATTTGCTCATAAAAATGGAGATATCCTTCTGAGTAAGAGAAAAAACAGGAGAAATTTTCCTAAACAACCAGCAATATAGTAATAATAAATTGCGTGATTTATGGTTCAAACCCAGGAATTCTGCTTCCACAGGTCTGCTTCTATCATCAGAGATGTAGCCTGATAAAAATGAAACAACAAAAGATTTATCTCTTTATCTTATTCATTGTGCATACATGTTTTTGTTGATGATCTTCAATTCTTGGTCCCTTACATACAGATAATTCTGAAAAGAATACAAGACCAATTTTTCCTGAAAGTGACATATTCTCCTCAAAGAATAACTAACTAATAATAATTTAGACATCTTTTTCAGCAGAATAAGTAAATAAATAAAATTGAATTGATGCTTTCATGAAGGATAGTATACAAATAGTATACAGGATACTCTTAACGACTCAGAAGCTATCTTGAAAACAGCGAGCTTTTAGAATAGACTAGAATAGACTATTTCAGTTGGAAGGGACCTACAACCATCATCTAGTCCAACTGCCTGTGCTACTCAGGGTTGACCAAAAGGTAAAGCATGCTGTTATTAAGGGCATTGTCCAAATGCCTCTTAAACACTGACAGGCTTAGGGCATCGACCACCTCTCCAGGAAGCCTGTTCCAGTGTTTGACCACCCTCTCAGTAAAGAAATGCTTCCTAATGTCCAGTCTGAACTTCCCCTGGTGCAGCTTTGAACCATTCCCACATGTCCAATCACTGGATCCCAGGGAGGAGAGCTCAGCACCTCCCTGTCCCCTTCCCCTCCTCAGGAGAGCAATGAGGTCATCCCTTAGCTTCCTTTTCTCCAAACTAGACAAGCCCAAAGTCCTCAGCTGCTCCTCATGGGACATGGCTTCCAGCCTTTTCACCAGCTTTTTTGCCCTCCTCTGGAACACATTCAAGGACCTTCACATCCTTCTTAAATAGTGGAGCCCAGAACTGCACAGGAGACTCAAGGTGGGGCCGCACCAACACTGAATACGGTGTGATAATCTCCTCTCCTGACCAGATGGCTTTGCAGTGTTTGAAGCATGCCAGGATGCGTTTTGCCCTCTGGGCTTCCAGGGCACACTGCTGGCTCATACTGAGCCCTGCTGTTGACCAGCACCCACAGATCCCTTTCTGCAGGGCTGGTCTCCAGCTACTCTTCTCCCAGTTTGTACTTGTGCCCAGCGTTAATCCCTCCCATGTGCAGAATCCAGCATTTGGACTTGTTCAATTTCATCCTGTTAATCACAGCCCAATGCTCCAATCTATCTAGACCCCTCTGCCTCTTGTCCCTTAAGAGAGTCAATGGCACCTCCTGGTTTGGTATAATTTTCCTCTTCTCTCATAATGTTTTGGTGATGTCATGGTGCAGGTCCAGAATCACACTGAGTTCAGTGTGTCCACTGACCCAGTCAGAATTCACCACAGAGCAACTGGATTCAGGAAGTATGTTCCCCCTTATGAAGAGCAAAAATTATTTCTCTTCCTTTTGACCCAGCCACAGGCCACAGCTCAGATCATTCCTGTTGGGCCAACATAGATATTTCCAAAGATAACATTGTATGAGATACTCTTAGAAGACAGTTTCTGGTGCAAGATGTCACAACTGTCATCTCCATGTCATCCATCTCTTGGGTATGTTGTCAATATTTGTGATAACTTATATGACATGCTAGTCATCTGGGTTCTCCCTCCTCCACTAAAACAAAATCAACGCCCAAAGTAAACCACACAGATGTGACAGGGGTTAAGACTGAAATTCAACAAAATGTCTTCTCCTGCCTTAGAAACCCAAAACAACTCTTCTGTGTGATGTCTAAAGGATGTTGTTCTGTCAGAGTATGGAGAAAGGAGAGCTGTAAAGTAGCTAGACAACAGCCCCTGTCCTGCAGAGTCTATGATTAGGCAAGATCTGAAAACACTTTAAAAACCTCATTAACTTCTCTTTATCATGTGACTCCTTTCAACTATGTATGTACATATGTTTAAAATTTTCCTGAATAGCATTTTTAAAAGCTTTCCTGTTGTGGGGACTGTGTGAAAAATGCACTGTTCAACCAGTTCTCTTACTCCTTGTCTGTTCCCATATGATATCTCAAACTTCTATGAAAAATGGTTGTAGCTCTGTTTTCTAATCTAAGAGATAAATATGTGTTACAGAAGAGAGGACAGGTTAGTTTCTTGCAATGCTTCCTGTACATCATCATTTATTTTGTAGATAGCAGTGTCTTATCTTTCTGAATGCTCAGAATTCTGAGCATCTGTCACAGTATAGTTCTCCTGCCCTTGTATTTTTCATAAAAATTATGAGGAAGTAGTTTCTGCTATAATATGCCTTCTTTCACAAAGATTCACAACAATCCCTCCTGAATACTTCTCAAAAAAAAAAAAAAAGGTTACATAAAAGTATCTAGATTTTTATTGAGTCATATCCAGATTTTTATTCTGAGTCATGATATCTGATCTGAAGTCGATTAACCTTAAGAGTGCATTATTTTCTACTCTATTCAACAAGACAAAACATTCTTTAAGTGAAATACCTTAGTAGTTTAAACTATTCTCCTTTGTTTTACAAAGTGTAAATGGAAAACTGACAAAGAATTTTATTTCCCACAAAATATTTTAAAAATGATGAAAATCAGAACTTAAATCAAAGCACTTCCTTAGCCTCAACCTGAAGCCTAATCAGCTGGTATAAAGTATGCTTGTGTTGGCTGAATTCATTGTGCATTGAAGAGGCACAAATGTGCATACAAAAGTAGGAAGAGGTGGAAATGCCACTGAGCACCAGTGCCTTTGTGAGAAAGGGAGAAGCTGTGAAGTGATATACAAGTTCAAAGCTTAATTATGTAATTAATAACTGAAAGGTCAAGTCAGCCAAGCACAGAGATAAGCCCTAAAATACTTACTCAAAAAGAAGGAGCACAAATTTCAGGAACAAAAAAGCATTCAGATATTTTTTGCCCTTTAAAAGTGAGAGTTTTCCGAGAATACATGTTATGGTTACATGGGCCTGGATCCAAACAGTGAAGTGAAGAGCTCTCCTCTAGCCTCCCTCCAGTGCTTGCTTCTCCGCATAATTAAGTCCTTGGTGTTTAGAGCTGTTTTTAATAAAGTTAAGTTACATCAGGATTTAAGTGCATTGCTTGATCTAAGACTGTGCGTACACTGCCTCTTGACTTTAGTGCAGATGGCAGGCTTTGTGGACTCGGTTGCCACCTCAGTTTGGGCAGTATAAACACCATCCTGCTCATATGCCACTGAAAGGGTCTCCATAGCTTGAAAGGGTATGAAAGTGTCACTTCTCCTGTCACATGCATTGAGCTACATACAACATACAGGAACAGTCATGTCGCTTCTGTTGGCCTTCACCTCATGGTTTTGCTGAATGTAACCTTGCTTGGTTTAGTACAGTCAGAATATAAGCCAGAGCAGGAACAGATACCCAAGGACAATGTAAATTCAGGAATGAATACGAGGACTTTGGGAATGTGAGAAAATCCTCAGTCTGTTTTGACTTATGACATTTTTGGAAATAGTAAGGAGCAATGTTTGATCTTCATGAGGAATGGTGAGCTCTTCTTCCCTTGGACTCCTGACTGATGCATGGGAAAGGAAATAAAGAAGGTAAGTATTTTCTGTCCTTAATACAAGCATGAACAGTGTTATACTGATGGAAATGACTTCCTGTACTCTAGCTTCATTCAGTGCAAGAACTGGGGAAGTCCCATCCCTGGACGTGAGATAGGGAGATGGCTAGCATAGACACAGGCCAGCAAGCCTAGTTTATGGGAACCTGTTGCTGACAACTCTTGCCAGCACTGGCTGAGTTTCCTCACAGGGCTAGTACCAGAGGTCAGCATTTACATTTTGCATATACTATTGCTCATACTGTTTTCCAGACCGCCACACATGCTAGCCAGATTAAAATTGAAATACAACCCCTGCCCTGGCAAGGGCAATATTATCCATGAAAGGCACTCAGGTACTTACTTCACTTATGTGACTTCCCAGGGCTTGTGGGCGTTAGATTTGGGTTTCAGTTGCTTAATTCCCTGTTGGGGATGCAAAGCTGAATCTGCAGAAAAGGTTACAGTTTAAACAGTGCCCTGCGTGTCAGTTTGCCAGTCCTGCAAAGCACAAGGTAACTTGGTTAAGGCAGGCACTTTTGACTTCCTGATGATTTTTCAGTCTGGCACATCAGAATTTAAAAATAATAATAAAAAATATTAAAGAGGAAATATGGGGTCTTTTTGTCTGTTGTGAACATCATTACTTCTAAATGGAAATACAAGAGAAAAGTTTTTTGTTAGATGCTTAATATTATCAAAAGTAAAATAAAGGCATTTTTAAAATAGCAAAACTAAGGATTTAGCTTTTATTTTCAAAAAGACTGACTGCACATTTTTATTAGACATATGTTTTCTCTTAGCTGAAACCTTTTAAGAATAGTCTAAAGAAAAGTCTATATATGTGGACTATCATGTAATCAATCCCCCCTCTTGCTGAATAATGGCTGCTTGGTCAAATAAACTTGCATTTGGAAACAGCATTCCTACCACACAGGGATGTAATATAACTTGAAAAAAGTGATTAGAGGGAAAACAAGATGCCTTAAATCCCTCTAACATTAACTTCATATGCTAAGAATGCTATTTTAATAGCTAAGTAATTAACTTCACCTGATCACTTCAGCAGGAATACTGCACTGTTGCTGAAGTGCTTGTCTCAAACCCCCAAACTGGCACCCTCTTTCCACCTCCTCCAACCCCCAGTCATCTCTCAGCCCTCCAGCAGGCAATGTTACTCAGTACACCCAGAATCATCCTACCAAGGGTATCTGGACAAGAACAGGGTAAGAGGAATCTACTGCAGGAGTACCATGGGGCCCTGGTGGGGCTTAGCTCCTTCTTTGTTCTGAAACATGTTAAGGACATCATTCTGTTTTCCACAACGCAACTATGTGATGTTTTTGCTTAGTACTGTGTGGCATTTCTGCTTAGGTTTTCCCTGAAATTTGGAAAGAGGACTCCACTACATTTGCTGCTCAGGGTTTCCCAGCTCCTACCTATATTTTTTACTTCCCCAGTGATGTAAAGCACAGAGGTAGAGGGCCTTAGCAGCGGCGGCTCTCACCTTTACACACCAAAATCTGCCCATACAGAAATTCAGGAAGTTTTGAGGCTTTCTGGCTCTATAAGATTTGGGAATTGTTATTGACTTTTGCTGAATGTGCATTTCACTTAAAAGGTGAGGCTGGAGATTGCCTGTGAAGAAAATCTTCTAAATGTAAAGAAAGTGTTTCCTGTATAGAGCTACCCCCTATCTAGATCATATGAGACTGAAATGCTCTCTTCAGATTATATCGTTTTAATGACAAATACCAGTGTGTTTAACAGAATCATACAATTATTTCATTTCACAAGTGGCAATGCAAAAGGACTCATGCACTCAACAAGCCCAGGCTTGTTGTCAGGACTGGAGGATGCATCCAAAATTCTAATTTTAGGTATTAATTATTTATTAATGTTCACTGGTGATATACACTGCAAATCTACTGAACAGGGAGCCAATTACTTCGTGGACTGAGCAACGATTTGTTTGAAAAGTTTCATACCATTCATTGTAAGTAGGGTGAGGAGACACCAAAGTGGGAAAATTAAAATATTAGTACTAAATTTAATGCAGGAAGGCATCCCAACCAAACGAAATACTAATCAAGTGTTTAGCACCTTCATTAATGACCAGAAAGTCACTGCTGAGTTGAGCCAAGGGCTCTGTCATATACAGTCAGCACAATCACTGCCGTATGTAGGAAAGGGAACATTAAAATGAACAAGGCTAAACAGAACCACTATAATGATGCTGTGGATTTGCCTTAAGATCTCCAATAGTCCTTAATGAGAGTAATTGCCATGTGTCATACAACACAGAAGGTTGAACACAGCAGCTGCCTTCAAACATATCTGGCATCCAGGTGTTCAAGCCAGTTGCCAAGTTGCCTGTAGCAGCCAGATTTTTTAAGGCAGTCACACAGCTCAACCACAGTTCTGCAACAACATAGACACTTAGCTTTGTACTGCTGTAAGCTCCTGGTATGCAAAACTATGGTCCATGAAAAACTTTCTGCTGTCTAAGAATTTATACATAGCAGGCAAAACCATGATTTCTCCCCTGACAACAAACTCCCCCACTAGTTTTAGTCTTCCCACCTGTAAACTTTGAGGGCTGAAAGAACCCTTTGCTGAAAAGTAAACAAACACATGCATATATAGAAATATTTACTGTACTAAAAAATGAAGATTAAAATCTTTGATGACTGTAACACATGATATGTGAAACCTTTCTCACTACCAGAAGAGGAAGTTTCTTGTTTGCCAGAAAGCAGTGATATTCCAGGTACACTCAAAGGAAACTTCCCCACAAAGCCTGATTTCTGTGATCAAAAGGGTATCACAGCACATGGTTTAGATTTAAGAGACTTGAACTACCTAAAGATTTTTTAAGAACAGCAAGCCCAACCTTGAGCTATTTATGTCAGTTCTATCTTGCTACTCCCTGTGATAACTTCATCTGAGTTCCTCAGGGAACCGTTTTGTGGTTGCTGTCAACATAAACATGTATAGATTATTTTGCTTTCACCACATTCCAGCAATTCTCAGCTTTTCCCATGACCCCATTTCCACTTGCACTTCCAAGATCATGACCTCCACTTTGGAAATAACATTTGCTCAAAGATATATTCTGCCAACCAATGCACTACCCAAACAAATGAACTATGTGTTGAACAAAACCACATGACCAGGAAGAGGGGATCTGAAATATCAGTCATAGCTCCAAAACCTTTCCCTAAGGGGAAATGACCTGTGAATAATCCAAGCTCCATTCAGTCATCTTTCTCAACAGCATATATATTTTGCCATGAAGCTATGGGCTCATAGCCCTTATGTGACCTTCCCAAATTTACTCTGCTACTTAATGATGATGAACTCAAAGCCAGTTGTCTACAGAAGGCACATCAAACATTGGTGGTGAAAGTTCACCAGTGTCCTTCATCTCATACCCTCAAGATACTCAATAGGATTATTGGGTTTAATTATATTTTGCCCTTGAGGTAATATTATTTCTCTAATATGTCTGTTTTATCATGCCCATCATTACTTTGAGCACTCTAAGTGAAGCTACTATACCGCGAGCTTTTTTATTTTTCACTGCAGTAGTAAGTCTCCCCTATATTTACAAAGTCTAGAAATGAACTTTTTGTTTAATTTCAAAATCACCGATGACAAGTTTTCAAAATTCTGGCTGAACCATTGAAATCTAGAGGAGAGTAAGGAGCAGAGAGATGGACCTTTGTTTTCCAATTTGACTCTCAGAAATTTGCTCTGAGAAGGCCCAAGTGTTCTCCCCCAGTTATGCTCATTAAATCTGTAGTGGTTCCGTTCATGCCAGCACAACAGAAATCAAAACCTGGCTTGAAGCCTTGGATCTTCATGTTTCAGCTACTCACAGCAGAAGAGGCCCTTGGAAGTTAGTGCTCTTAGCATGTGGTCTGGGATGAAGTAATTCTAGCCCCAAAGCAATAAAATACAAGAAAATGGCTGCTTTGGGCTGAAGTCAATGCTGAAGAATAATAGGGTATTGGGTTGCTGGCATTATAACCACAGCTCCATAAGCATAGTAACTGTGGTTGTTAAAGATGATTGTCTGCATACATCTACCAGAATGCAACACTGATGCGTGACCTGGAAACTTTCTGGACAGCAGAGTCTCTGTGTTACTGCATATGCGCCATACTTCAGTCCTCACAGTCCCTTCACTGACCCTAGTGTTAAGGAGACCCTCAGTCTAAAGCACGAATGGAAGGGAGAACAAGCATTTTGATAGAAGCCAGCAAAAACAGCTACTACAGCAGCATTCATTCCCTAAAAGGATCTATGCTTTGTCTAATGTTGAGACTGATGAAGTCTCAATGAATTGGCAGTTACTGGTCTGCTCTTCCGTACAGAGTATGTGACTTGGTGGGTTCATCTACAGAAAATTCAGCAACAGTAATCAAAAAAGACTGTTTCTAAGCAATAAAGGCACTCCGTTGTTTGTAGCTATCCTAGCCTATATTGGAAGTGGTGCATAAATCAGGAGCACTGAACCTCTCCCATCTCATTGCAGAAAGGACAGACAGTCCATATGAGCAGGCATCTGGCATTACACCCAAGTTTTACAAGCGATCTTGTAAATAATTGTTTTCATCAATTGTTGGTCCTGTGAGTAGCAGGAAAAGGTTTTTTTTGAATAAAAACAGTTCAATCTTCCCTTGTTAGAAATGGGAATGGAGGGAAACTACCTATGAACTTGAAAACTTTCTGCAAAAGTCATGAACAACAACAGTGGCCACAATAAAACATGCATGAATAAACTCCTTGGTTGGCCAGACATGAGGCCTACATCTGGAGTCCTACATCTGGAGGCTCTTTGGTTGCCTGAGACTTCTACTTCTCCCATAGGTTTTTTTCTATCAGTAAGGGCAGAGAAAACCCTCTGACAATGTCTCTGAAGTCAATTCAATCAATATTTCCCTGGAATTTTACCCAGAAGTAGCTTTCAAGTAGGACAAGCTTTTGAACTATCTTAACACTGGGCCTGGAGACCTCAGTTCAGTCTGGCACTGATGCCAAATGACCAGGTGAGCTCAACAAGACACTCCTCAGTATTAAAAGGGTGGCCTTGGTTTAAAAGGACACAAGAGTGCCAAGAATTAGCATCTCTTGTTTTGTTTGGAAAATAAGGCCACTCTATACCGCACAACAAAGACCTCTTGGGAAAGATTTTCAGCTCTCCAGCTGAATTTCTGGACTCCTAAATACAAGCTGCTGTCCGAGTCCAGGTTATCAAGGGTCACAGATGGCAACAGACCAAAGGCAAGCAGATGCTGCTGCCAGTGGTCAAATGTGCATACTGCTCAACTGGGCACACCTTGCCTTCATCCCATCTGCTCTTCTGAGGAGCCATGGATATGAGGAGAATCCAAAATATGGCACAGAGGTATGTCTGTTTTCCACTGGGAGAGAACATGATCCGGGAGCCCACCACAGCAGGGAAGGCACACAGCACACTCAGCTTTCTGACTCTGTCCTGGTCCGCCCTGAAGAGTCTTGGGTTTAGGATTTTTAATCGTTTTCATCCCATTTTCCTGTTACATTGCCAGTGTTAACACCAAGAACTTTTCTCGTTATGATGGTATAAAAATGAGAAGAATCAAATCTTTCATACCTCATTTCTAACAGTGCATACACTTCACATAGATCCAAAACCTATAATAATTTTCTGATTGTGTATATTTTAACTTTAGACTCAACTTTAAATTTCCTGCCTTTCCGGTATTTTGTAATAGGCAAAATTCTTCCTTGTTTTAGTTGTTGTCTGCTTTTCTACCTTTGACTCTGTGTAACTCGCAGTGATTGGGAGAGGAAAAGGAACTTTCCTAGTGCACAGCAACATCTCGCTAATGAATACTGATGTGAAATAAATTTTGATGTATAAAATATCGCTAAAATACCCTGTTATATATTCCATGTATAAAATACAAAGGCTTCTGCAAAGTTCTTGCAAGTGTTAAAAGGAAAAATTAGAAAAATTATCATAAACACTTTTTAATTAATAACAACTGATGGCGTCTAGGGTTCTTAGCCAGATGAACTGACATTGGAAAAATCTAGAAAATGTTTATATATTGTATATTTTAATTGAAAATGATTGGCAAACAAACTGAATGAAGGATGTCATAGACCTTCACATAAACTGTCACAGTGTAAACCACAAAAGTAGAATATTTTTTTCATGGTATACATTTATCTATCTTATGTCTCCTTTCAACTGTTATTCCCCTAAACTTCCTGACAAGTCAGTAAAATATCCTCTGAAGTGAACTGGAATCTTTTTTTCTTAATTTTCTTCACAGTGTGCCTGTTTCCCTAAACAAACAGGAAAAAAAAAATAAAAATCTACACTTGAAAAGTTTAAAAGGCACAGAAATATAAGATATTAGCATCTTCAAAATATATATAATTTTGAATTCATAACCCTTTAAATAAAGCATTGGAATAAAGAGGCCATCTTCATGTGTATAACTTTACAGTATTTTTATATCACCATCAGAGATTTTCAACAGAAGTACTGATTTGGGTGTTCAGCTGGATATGCTTTTCCATCAGAAATTGTATCTACACTAAAAATCTAGGCCTTTTTAAGGTGTTGAAAATGGGAAAATAAAAATGAAGGCCTCTACAATCAAAGTCACTTTTGAAGCTCTTAGCCAAGAGCTTCTGCATACATCCTACAGTACACAAAATCTCCGTCACCAGCTATGACCTTTGGACACAGGTTTCAGTCAGTACCCATCAACATCACAGAGGGATGTTGCATAAAGGGAGAAAACTGAGGATGACATAAGTAAGAAATATATCTTAACAAAGTAGTTCTGCAGGAGAGTAACTCAGGTTTTCCTATTTCCTTGGCAATAACTGTAGGCTGTAATGTTAACTACTTGGACATCTGCATCCTTAGAACAATTTATTCCTTTAGTAACCAGTGTAAACAGTGGTGTGCTGCTAGGAACCAGAATATATCACTACTCAACAAAGGCAATTGAATGCAAGGAAAGAACTCAATCTACTCTTAAATTTAATAATCTTGATTTTAATGCCTGGTAGAGAATTAATTTTTTTTCTTTCTTTCTTTACACGAAACTGAGAAGGCCATTTTTAAGGTCAGGAATTTCCTGAGCTTTGCCCACTGTGGGTGTTTTGAGGTCTATTATATGCATGCTTTCTTAGTGCTCCTGTCAGGACTATTTTTTATTGTTACTAACCTCAAGCACAGCACCTGATAAAGGTTAAATCTTGCTTGCAGGTTGAAGCACACTGGAAGCAGCAACACAGAATCCACAACCCAGATGTCATTTCACCCTCAGAGGATGTGGAGGAAGGAGGAAGGAGGGGAAACAAGGTGCCAAACAGTCTACATGAATCTCTTTCAGTTAGCAAGCCTCCTTGCCAGCCATGCGTAACTGAAACAGGCAAAGCATGAGGAGTAGCTTTCTTCTATAACCCTGAGCCACTTTCTGTTTAATTGTCATGGCAAGTGAATAAGGCTGAATGACCAACTGAATAATTTTTTTTTCTCTTTCATGTCAGGTAAGAAAGAGAGCAGAGGACAGTAACTCTCCTACTTCATGCTAAGAAAACAACTACTTATGTCACAAATGGATTTGTGATTCTCTGTGTAGCTGTGTGGGTCATGTGTTCTGGTCCTGAAGTAGTATCACATGAGAAATGTGGGGATGATATAGAGAAACTGTTATATTAGTTACCATCACTTAATGCCTGCTCATCCAGCTTCTGAGAGGCACCTCTGATTCATAAACAAAATGCTATGAACTGTTGGGATTCTAGAACAAAACAATCATCTGTGATACTATGATTTGTTGTTTGTACCAGCAGCACACAGATGTCCCCTAGATACCAACAGCGTGAATGATTCTGAGCTGGAAAGGTACAACAGGCCTCTTTTGCCTGTGTGGCCAGTTGGCCAGTTTTTCAGATGTATGCTAAGGAGTCTTGTAAACCTTTTTGTCATTTTTTACTGATATGAAGGCAGACTGGTCTTGTCCGGGCAACCATGTCTTGCTCTGAGAGGATCAGTTAGAGCAGAAGGAACTCAAAGATTCCACAGAAGTAAAAAAAATGGGGAAAAAAAAAAAAAAAAAGAACTCTTCTCATTTGTTGTGTTCATGTGTTTATTTCTATTCCATTCACCTGTTTCCTCTGGACTACATTTTGCGCTACACAGCCTGAAGCATATAGTAGAAGGGAAGCAATGGTATCAGCTGCGGCATGCTGGAGACATACCATTTCCTTGAAACAATGACAAGATCTGAAGACTTCCTGGAAGAGAAGCTTTCCATCAACATGAGTACAGGGCTTTGGTTTATTATTCAGCTTCTCCAGTTTAAAGAAAAAACATTGTTGCTGGAGAAGAGGATGAATAAAACTCAGTAATCAGTCTATTATTGTCCATATACTACTCATATAAAATAATGAAAAGAAAAAGCCCAGGGGAGATCTGTGATGTGAACCAACCAGTAAATAATTTGTCATAGGTACTGCATGACTGCAGATACCATGCTGCCCGTGTTTGCTTCAGTCTGAAGCCACATTAAGTCCTTTGTGATTAATGGGGTAATAGCAGTATTAAACTTCCCATCACTAATCCAAGTGCCAAGATGGCACAAATAAAGACTCTTTAATGGATCAGATCTCACTTGCTAAGCTTTGATACACTGAACTATGGAATAAAAGAAACATAAAAACAAACAGGGGAAAATCTGTAGCCATTAACTTCTCAAAGCAATTTAAGGAAAACACATTAAAAAGCACCGCTAGTTCACAGATCAGCTGTGCAATGGTTCTTATTCCCAATCTGCAAAAGTGGATATTTTTCCTGTAAGCTGTACTCGTTTCCCATAGCCAATTTTTTTATAGTGCCACCTGTTCTGGACCAGCAACTGACATTTATAATCTTACTGAAAACAAGCCTGCCAATACACATGTGAGTTTACTACAAATTTGTTCCTGACAGGCTTTTCAGATCCCTCAGAGCAAAGTAATAGAAGTTCTCTGCAATGTTATTTAAAATTAGCAAAGACTATATGAAAAATGCAACACTTATTTCTCAGTATTTAGCCACATACAGACCTGAGCTCTTACGTACACTTCAGGTCAACTCTAACAGTAGAAGATGGGCATAACCATAATTTATTTCTAAACCACTAAAATGGTTTAATAAGGTCTCATTTTGACAAGAATCAGTCCCAAGTCTTTGTATACTCAGAGCTTTAGAACATGAAAAAATACAAATGCCCTAAATTAATTTGATTTACAGGCTGTCCTTGAAATGATTTGCAGTTCCCTCCTCTTGTTACCAGTTTGATCACCATACTTGTCCTCTCCATTTTCTGAGTCGCTACTGTGAGCTGCACTCAAACATCTGATCTCACTCATATCTCAAAGGGAAGGCAGATGAATATTTCCAAAGCCAGAGCTATAGCCAGAGCTATACTGACCAGGATGTCAGCATTGATATTTTACTCTATTCTACTACTTGAGCTGTTTTTTCTTTTTTTCTTTTTTTTTTTTTTTTTTTTTTTTTTGCTACCATCATTTATCTAATAGTAGTGCTAACTAGCAAACCATGCTGCCTTGGAAAATACTTTACCAAATGCATGTGAAGTAATGTAAATACAGTGAGAGAGTAAAACCCATGGTGGGAGAGTCCAGAAGGAAATGGGCAGGACTCCCTTGTTCTCTTTGAAGAGATACCCACTAACACTACACATATAAAAGTTGATTGGTATTCATATATTTTAGGGAAATTATGCAAAGTGCTAGTGGATTGATCTTTTAAATTTTCCTCAGAATAATACACGTGATCTTCATATTATAATACATCCCAGTATAGTGATACTCTGCTGAGAGTTTTTAAAAGGACTTGCAAACCACAGAAAATTGAGACAGGGTAGTAACACAAAATATGAGCTGCCCATGCAGGTTTCTGTGGGGTCCTCTGTTTTGCCAGAGAACTGTCATCAGTGCACCAGTCCTGAATGGGGACATGTTACTGCTGATATCTGTGGTTCATCATGCTGTATGTGCTCCAGAAATTATTTTTCCAGAAGAGTTAGCTATCAATAAAAAATAAAGATGAGCTGAAGCAGGAAAAAGATTTTCCTGCCTGCACCCACATTCCTCCTCCACATTGTTCCTGTTTGCCTTGCTGTACAGTCACAAGACTGATGGGAATGATGGATAAGCCTATGGCCACAGCAGGAGATAACCCTTTGAGAGAGACCTCCCTTCCCAGATCTGCCTTGAGTCTTCTGAGATCTTGAAGAGCCCTGAGGCCATTTCCACGTTGTCCTTGTGAGGAGAGAGCAGACATTGCAGTAGTTAATGGCCACAGGGGAAGGCGACAGACAGGGACAGACAAATCTATCACTATCTTTTATACCATCTTTGAAATACTTATTCTTACACCATCAGTTTGTCTTTTCCACTGTGCAGTGGACAAAACTGAGAAAGACAGTAAGTGCCAGGCATCCCATAGCTTTTCTAACTAGAAGATAAGCTTCCCTCTCATATGCCTATTTAAATGCTCTCAGAGTGCTATTGAAACATATGCAAAGAAGTTTAAAAACGGGGAAAAAATTAGGAATACACTTATACATGGCATGCTCGTAGTGGAATTGATCAGAAGAGCATGTGGATCATCTGTACAAGTTCTGTAATGAGATTGTATTCTAAGAAAGAATCCGAACTGGCTATGGGCAAATGAGTAACAGGAAAAAACCCACAAACTGATTATTTTAAGATGTAAGATTTGCAGGAACACATACACATACCACATACTTTTCTTCTCATTTAGTTTTTCCAGAGGATTTTTTCTGCAAAGTGACTTGAATGACATCACTTAAAAATCCTTCACATTCACACAGGAAATGTCACTGAAAGCATCTGGGGACTAAACACTGCCATGTGGCTTACTTGACCAAGCAGGATAAACCTCACAGTCTGGATTTCAACCATATAAATTCAGGCAAGTGAGTTAGTTGTAAGCTTTTTTTTTTTTTTCCCCAATTTTGAAGTATGTAAAACAACAATGGAAAAATTATAGACACTCTTCTATTTTTATTTCCAGAATGAGAACAAAAAAGCACCTGGCAAACATATACTAAGCACTCCTGAAATAAAGATTACTTTGTGCTCTACATAACCTGAAAGCCACTGTTTCAGGGACACTACTATTTAAGCAGGGTTTTTGAAGAATTGGATTGGAATGCTTGGAAAGGAATAACATAAAAAGTAATGCAAGCTCTGGCAAGCTATGCAAACTATGGTAAAATGGGAGATTAAAACCTCATGCTGCAGGGCTTAAATTTTACCTATTAGGGAGGCCAGGAAGCTATTTTTCTCCTAACGACACTGTATAATTGAATAAGTAGACAGTGGGTCTGATTCAAAGCCCACTGTTGCTAATGAAGCACTTTGTATTTATTTTCCTGAGCTTTGGCTCAAGCCTGTCATATTCAGAAAGCTGCTCATCTTCCCTTCAGATCTGTGTAAATTTTTCACTACTGGAAGCAAGAATGTAGATTAGGTGTTTGATATGCAATCAGACTAAAAAAGAAAAATGCAAACTCTTCTTGCAAACTCAACCCATGTGAAGTTCCAAGCAACTGCAGATGTTCAAATTATGAACACACATCTGTGACCTCTGAGCTTCTCGGCTGCTGAATACAGCATAGACTCTTCTGGATTACTTATAGATGCTTTCCTTTCCATAAATCCTGGCTTCCTGAGCTTGGCTCTCTCTGGAGAAGAGAGCTCAGATGTCCTTTAAGCTTTTGCTAAGCTTCTTTAACTGAGAGGATGGGCTTGAGGGAAATGGTGAGCTCTCTTATCAAAGGTGCCAAAGCTAGTTATTGTTCATCATGCTGATTTTCTCAAGCCAGTTCTCCATTCCATCTGCAAATCGTAAGAGGGTATGGATTCATCTGGTGAATGCAGAGCAGATGACAGAAGAAACCTAAGCCTCAATATTAGTACTGCCTGCAGCTGCTCCCACTGCCACCTGTACTTGTACTGCCTATGGCTGCCACTGGCCTGAAATATGGATATCAACTGGAGAGATAAATATATTTCATCTATGAAATATAACATCAGAGATAAAGTTTGTGGTAGGCTTTTTTCCCTTGCACAAAATTCCCAATAATTAATAAATATTTTCTATCAGCTGGGAAACTCTCAGTGAGAACAATTATCATAAACTGCTGTAAGTACCGCAAAATCTTCTCTCAACCTTCTACACTGTCCCAGCAAAGTTAAATGTCAGGGCAAGAGAGGACAGGAAAGCTAATGCAACACAGTATTTACCAGCATGTTGAAAAAGAGTGCAGGGAGGAAAGGAGGCAGCAAAGAACAGTGTAATATGTAAAAGCACCCAACTTCCACTTTAAAGTATGGCCAGGTGCTGCTGGGCTCAACACTACTGTGTCTAGCCACGTTAGTTGACTTGGACCTAGGACGGCTAGATATGACTTGCAGTCTTCCTACAGCCAATGGGAAAAGATTCATTTCAATTAGGGTGCAGGCCCCAGTGCTTAACTCTGTCCACTTGTGGTAGAAGAAGCCCAAGGAAAGAACAAATGCTAACGCTGCCAGCCCAGGCATATGCCACCCTTTGGTGTCACCATTCCCTGCCGTGTGCCAGTGTAGCATGAGGACTCTGTGATCCAGTATATTGCTGGTTGAGATTGAAAGGAGCTGAGTGCACAAAAACATTTTACTAATCTGCTCTCCTAGCCTTTAAGCCCCTTCCAGATTACACAGGTAACATGGGGACACAAGTGGACACCTCAATTTCTTCCATGGCACAGCAGCACCGGTCTATCTCAGCTTGGTTGAAAGGTATAGGTGTAGAGTTACACCTTGCTCTTGGGCCTCTTCTTGTCTGAACACACTCCTCCATCTCATCTCTCTATGCATGAATCCCCTCTGAACAGAGCATGCACTCTTCTCAGTTGGGGGGTGCATCGTTCTGGAGTCACTGTGTACACAGTCTCAGGGTGAGACATTAAAATGTCCAACGGTTATCTATGTGCAGGTTGCTTTCAAGAGGTCAGATTTCAAAGGAGGAAGTGCAGAAAAGGGGTGAGCATCTGTTCCTTATATCAGTGTGATCAAACTGTTGAATGTCTTTCCCAGACTAAACAAATTACTTTTATATTTTCAAATTGGCACAAGTCAAACCTAGATGCTGAATTAATTAATGAAGCCTGTGAGAATTAGTCCTCCTTCAGCTTTTTAATACTTTGTCACGTGCTTTCACAAGACCTTTCAAAGGAAGCCAAACAGCTCAGTTTTACTATTCCTTTATATCTAGGAAATGCATAGTAAACTGAAATTGAGTGACTCCAAAGCAGAAGTCCTTAAGTACATGTTTGATCATATGCGCTGGGTCCTGGGGATCAACATTGGTCATTCCTGCTCTTTGGGGCAAGAAAGTGTCTCTCTCTCACCAGTCCTTCCATGATTTTGAAACATAAATTAGGTTCCAAATGTTCCTTTAAAGTTTTCTGTTAATAGTCTGTGTCACACATAATGATGTTTTACATCAAGTGTACTTGTTTCTTGGGAATAATTTAAGAAGCTGTCCATTTCAGGGAGAGCAGCAAGACAGATTTATGTGGGTAAAGAGGAATGTTAATAATGTTCTTTTTTGTGTCAATATTTACTAAAATGTCTTATTAATGTCAAAAAAAAAAAAAAGAAAAAAAAAAAACATGCACAGATTGAATAAGCAGTTTCTAGCCATTACTATCCACTATAAAGTTTTCCGGCCAATTGTAGAAGAGTCTGCAAATGATCTGGCATGGTTTTGATTATTTATATATAGACATAAGTATCTGGAGATAAGTGGTCTCTCATAGTCAATGTAATTGATCTTATTTAACTTCACGTCTTGCAGGACTCTAATGTTTTCCCTAATGTCTTTGTTCTTGTCTGAGGAGGACATTAACAGAACACTGGAGTTTAAAAGTGGCACATGTCAGAGCTGCAACATGAACAGCCCCAACACTAGTGCAGGCTCTGAGGGTGTAACTCTGTTGTTCATCTGGTTCATGTGATGTGATGTGATGTGATGTGATGTGATGTGATGTGATGTGATGTGATGTGATGTGATGATGTGATGTGAAGAAAGAGTCTTCCTCCACACCAATGTTTTCAAAAGCACACCACTTCTGGCCATACTAGCTTGAATTTCACTACACAAAGCAACAGCCATTATACCTCCACTTGACATTTTTTCTTTGATCTTGTCAGGTATGTCAACTACCACAAAAGATAGACCTGTCAAGAAAATACCACAGAAAGGGAATTTGTTGTTTATTTGAGGGTAAGAGCCAGACCAAATTTCTTTTTAGTTGTATCAGCATAACATTAGGGTGTCCTTGCATGCGCATGCAGCACGTAAGCAGGAAATGCTGGAGTCTGTGGCAATCTGCAGAGACAGACATCCAGAAGTTTACAGAGCTTGTGTAACTTCTTCTGTGGATAGCTTCTCTGTCTGTCAGCAGGAGATGTCACCCTGAGAAGGCAGTCACAGCCCATCAAGCCTAGATGAGGGTGGGCTGTATGGCAGTGCACCAAGGACACAGGACACCTGGAACTTGCTCCTAACACGGCCACATATTTTCTTTCTGTCCTGAGGTGGGTGATAGATTCAGTCTCAGGTCAACACCGATGAAGATGTTCACCTTCCTGGGAGAAGGACTGTAAGGAGTTTTGGATAGAGGAGGAAGCTACAGAGGTGATAAATGGCTGACTTGTATTTTCTACTGGACATCTCCCACATCACATCTCTCCTCTGCTGGAGGGAGGGAGTCCAGTTCTTCACTTTGCTGTAAGTAATTTCTGTCATCCAAGGAGAATAAAAGACTCAATACAGAAGATATGAGACTAGACCACTGTGTTTTGGACTACCTTAAGCAGTGTGGTAGGACAGGGACCTGTGCAGACTTGGGTGCAAGTATCCAGTCTTTTTTTGCCTCAGCAAGGAAACAGAATGCTCCATCCCTACTGCTGAAGTGATGGGACTGGTAACTGAAACACAGGCCTGTGACACATAGAATACAATACTAGTCAGGTTATAGTTAATATTAGCTAACCTTGAATCTGAATATAAGTATTGTAAAACAGTGTAACCAACACAGTGTATGAACACTTCAGAACATTGTGATGACACGTATCTATGTGAGCAATCTGCCCATCAAAGGGGCGAACAATGAGTGTAGATATATGAGAGAGACACAAAAAGTTTGTGAAGGAGAAGATAAGCACAAGGGACTGCAAACAAGCATCCTTCTGGATGCACAAGAAGAATGACTGACATGATGAAAAAATACGTAGTTTCAGGAGCAGGGGAGACCACCCCTTTTGGGAGGGAGGCAAAAGAGTACTAAAACGTTCAAACTCAAAGAGAAAAGATGGAGAAGAAAGAAGACAGCCCACTTTGATGCTCATCAGAGAGATCTCAAGCTCGATCACTTGGACCTCTACATGACTAAGAAACTCTAAGGACTTCAGCTGCCTGTACTTGTACGGTGTCATCTCCATGGTACTGTATACTTACAGCCAATTCATAATATGAGTGTTAAAGTCTGAGCTATTTGTATGTGTAGCAATGACAATTAATGATACATAAGAATGAACCATTAGCAAAAATACTGTTGTTAATGAATGAATTTGGTAAAGTTCTGTTTTATAGTTTAAAAGTGATTTGATTCATTAGTCTTCTAAGCACTCCCATAGCAGTGATCTTTAATAGCTTAGCTGATACACAGAGAAAGAGAGATGGAAAGAAAGATACATATGTATATAGTTGCAAAGAAGTTGAGAGACCTGAGAGATAAAGGGGACAGGAGTGATATGAGAAACAGAAGAGCCAATAAGCAGTAATTTTCCAACTTATATTTTACTTTCTTTGTTCATATAAGAAAGCAGCACCATTATAGGGAAAAGGGTTAAAAGTGGCAATAATACTCCTTTCATGCCAGAATGTAAACCTTCACTTCCTTTCGAAAGAATCTAGGACTATGAGCATGAGCAATACCATACAAATGCTCTAAGCAATTGTCCATACAATGACCTGCTCATTAGATAAGAGGGCCTGCTATTCAAAGAGCAGCCTGATGAAACTTCATCAGAATAAAGATTACATCTTAATGCTTCATCGGAAGTACACTGTCCATTTATCTGGTTTGGTTTAGTTAGTTTTGTTTTGTTTTTTTTACCAGTGTGTACAGACTTTATTGCTTGGCTCTTTTCTTGTGTATTCCGTTTCATCAGAGGAACGCATCAGCTCTAAGCACAGAGGAAAGAACAACTAAAAAACTCTTTAATTGGTAAACTTAAAGTAACTACAGTTTACAGCTTATTTTAGCATATATGTGACAGCTCAAATGGAAAGATCCCTGTTAAGATTTAAGGAGGGGGAAATGTGGAGGGGTATACAAAAATACAATTATGTTGAGGACTATACTATTTAAAACAGAGCTTCTGATTTAGGCAGATTTTTTCCTCAAGAAGTTTGCAGAATTTTGTGTTTTGTATATAAGTAATTCTCTTCTAAATACCGTCAGATGAAAGTTTCATAGTTTCAACTGCTTTTTCCGCTAAGTTGTATAGTGTTCTTCCTAAAGAGAAGATTGTTCTAAGTTGTTCTTCTTTGTTCCAGTAGTGATTTTGAACTGATTCTGGACATTTAATAAGTACTACTCACCTTTCTCAGTTAACTAAGAACCACTGATATTATAACTGTATTTGCTTAGAAAATTTGATCAGATCTTTGAACAATGTCTTAATTAACTGCATTGTATAGGGAGCTAAGGATGTTTGTTCATTCATATCAAGCTTTATGATTATGATTAATGATTATGATTATATTTATGATTAATTTAAAAGGAAGACTTCCCTGAAATGCAAGTGAGAAACAATGTTCCTGTGCTGTCTTTATACCACACATATTTGAGATCCATTCTTTCAAAAGTACACTTGGTATAATGAACAGGAAAGGAGAGGAAAGCACTGTCACTAGATGGGAGCCTTGGTGTGCTGGTTTTGTCTGGGATAGGGTTAATTTCCTTCATAGTAGCTGGTATGAGGCCATGTTTTGGATTTGTTCTGAAAATAGTGTTGATAGCACAGGGGTGTGTTTTAGCTGTTGCTGAGCAGTGCTCACAGAGTCGAGGCCTTTTCTGCTTCTCACCAGAGAGGAAGCTGGGGGTGCACAAGAAGTTGTGAGTGGACACAGTCAGGACAGCTGACCCCAACTGACCACAGGGATATTCCATACCATATGGTGTCATGCTCAGCATGTAAAGCTGGGGGAAGAAAAAGGAAGGGAGGATGTTTGAAGCGATGGCGTTTGTCTTCCCAAGTCACCATTATGCAAGGTGAAGCCCTGCTTTCCTGGAGATGGCTGAACACCTGCCTGCTGATGGGCAAAGGCGAATGAATTCCTTGGTTTGCTTTGCTTGTTTGTGTGGCTTTTGCTTTATCTGTTAAACTGTCTTTATCTCAACCCATGAGTCTTCTCACATTTACAGTCCATTGGAGGGGGAGTGAGCGAGCAGCTGTGTGGTGCTTAGTTGCCTGCTGGGGTTAAACCATGGACACTTGGGCAGCCACGTAAGCCAGAACATCAAAGATCAGCAACACTTATAAAACCTACTGCTTTTCCTCAGCTCCTTCTCCTGTGTCAGCAGTGACACAGCTGATAGTGGGTGCTTGTGTCCACCCACCAGCCTTTTTCATGCCACAAGTCTCTGTCTTTCAAACTATATCAAACAACGGCACATGGGTTCAAAACCAACTGGCAACATTGTGCTCCAAGGCAGTAACAAGTGCTTCATAGTTATTCACAAGTCAGTCAGTGTTTCATCCATTGAAAAGGTTAAAGGACTGAGAAAGAAACTCAGTGTGTAGCCAGTCACTTGCACTGTATGTGTCTTTGGTCCCTGACACAAGACTAAACTCAGCCATCAAAAAAATAGAAGTTATGACTTTGCAACCAGGGCGATCAAGCAGGGACCAACCATACCATAGAGGCCCACACTTTCAGACATACTAAATAGACTTTGCCCTGAGTAACATTAAAATGATGTCTCCAGTGAAATTAACTACTTTATAATTTGGCCTAAAGTTTTTATTTATGCTTTTCAGGAAGTGTTAGTCAGAAAAGAATTAATGACCGTTTCTTATTAAACACAGAGCTTTAAATTATAGCAAGTGGAAAAAACAAGTTTGCTGCTGTTCTTCTAAGAAAGAGACAAAAGAGGAAAGTAGGAGTCCAGTGGTATGCAATAAAAGCAATTTAAAGAGAACAACAAATACCATAGTTACTGCATGGTCAGTAATTGTTTTCATTCCCATGCCTATGTACATTCTGTTGTGTCCCAAAATATAGTTCACTAATAAACTCAGATGAAATTTATGAAATTAGTTTATGAGTGGATTACAGGGATACCCTTTATGCCCTGTTGAAAATAGAGTTTATATACATGTTTAAAAACTGTATTGACATGCTGTATTGACATGTTGCATCACCGATTGATGTACTAAGGATTTTGTTCTCTGAGATCAAACTTAGGTGTTTCTTCTTATGAGCTGCTACCATTTGGCCAGAATTAGTGGGCATAACAGTTATTCAAAACGAAAGCACTTTTATACTCTTTCCCTGGTCCCATATGGCACAGCACCATGATCACCCTCCGCAGACACACAGAACTGCTCTCTTCTTCAAGGTGACAACCTCACTCATTATAAGAGACTTGAATATCACAGAATCACAGACTCAACTATGTTGGAAAGGACCTTGAAGATCATCTAGTCCAACCGTTAATCTCTCAATAGCAAGTGTAATATTTCAAAATCCAGCCCAATTTTGTGGATCATACAGTGAAGTTCATAGTCTTGGCAAGCCTAGGATCTAGTCAGCAATCGTTCTTTTCCGGGTCATTCCAACATTAAATACCTCAGCCTTGTTTTCAAACCTATGATGTCTTGTTGACAGGAGAGTTCACAAGCCAGCCTTAGAGTGCCTGTGTGACCCTGTATGTTGGCAGTTTCTGTAACTGGCTTTCAATGCCTTTACCTTTCTACTTTTCCACTGGGTATCTGGGATATTTGGATTCTTTCCAGTTTCTTCCAGTAACCTCATTGTTCATTATGAATCAATAACACTTAGGCCATCAACAGCATCACCTCCAGATTTCTTGATTCCAGATGAAATTAGGACCCTCAGTGGATTAAAAAAAAAATTTATTTTCTTTTATTTTATTTTAAATTATTATTTTTATTTTATTTTATTTCCATTTCTCTGTCTTCCCCAAAGATTTGAGTACTATTATTGGATTTAGAACATGGAATCTAGTATTAAAAATTTCTGTATAAGAACAAGTTAGTACCTGTTTTGTAAGCATCTTTCTGGTTATCACTGATGAAAGCAATCTAGTGAAACTGATCCTGGTTTTGTCTTACTTACCAAAACAGTTGCAAAAAAAAATGTTACAAACTGTAAACTGAATGACCTTAGTCATTACGCTAGGCAATTCTGTACTGAGATTTAGAGACAAACCTTCCTTATTCAATGGAAAACCATTATCCATTACCTCCAGGAAAATTCAACTGATTAAATGATTAAAGATCGCTTTGTAAATAGTGATGTGTAGGCCAAAACTCATCTGACGCTGTAGTAAAAGTCTAAAATAGGTCAGAGAAATCCTTAAATTACCTGGTTCTCTCCTTTGACAGTAAAGTGAGCATAGGATTACTGATTAGAAGGTTGACATCTACTTTCTAAACAGACAAAGTCAAATGAGATTAATCTTGACCCTGGAAAACTCAATCATTTCCATGAGTTCTGTGCATATCATTCTCCTTATTAGAATCAGATTCTTATTCCTAAGTCACACTTAGATTTTACTCGTTCTACCACTCACAGCTCATATTCACAGTGAATCTTCCTCTCTGTCTTTTTTTTCTCATGGTGTGAACAATTAGAGCTTAAATATCTCTGATACAAGCTCTAACAAAATTCTTAAATGCATAACATGCATTTTTGTCTCTTACAATTGATGAATACAGAACTGCCACAGTACTCCTTGCAGTCCCATTCACAACCATGCATGGGACACACACCTTGAGGAATTTTGGCAATCTTATTTTCTCTGTTTCTCTTGAAACACTTGACAGAGTTCCCAGTTAAAATCTAGCTTTGCAAAATCCATGCTGTCCATGCCGTTTTTTTAAAGTTACCTTTAACAAATGAAAAAGAAGGAAAAGAAGAAAGGAAAACACCTGGATGAACAACCAAATGGACAGGAAGCAGAAAGGAGAAAATTTGACCACATTTTCCAGAAAGCCTACTGAGCCAGGAAGAATACTGACATAGTGTTTTCTCTTATGACTGAGCAGTGGATGGGAGAATAGTGACTCAGAGGCATTTGAACATTATTATCACTCAGCTTTCCCATGGGAACAAGCCATCTGGTTGCCTAACTTCTACTCTAATTGAACAGGAGTTGGCAGTCAAAGTTTCTTCTTTCAAATCCTAGCCCATGGTCACAGAATTATCAGTAACTAGTGACTTATGGATGTATTGTCCCAGTTACTTGTAAGCAGAACTTCACAGAGGATTAAATAAATTATATTCAAAATTACATAGTTCTTATGACCTTCTTGCGATGGCTTATGTATCTCCAAGAAAACTGACTTAAAGAGAGTTCCCAAGATTCATTGTATCTTTCTAATTTTTTTTGTGCAGTGCAATAATTCTTCATGTTAGAAGAAAGGCTAGACAACTGTTGTTGATATAGTTTAGATTATAAACTATAGAAAATTACAGTAAAGCTTTCATCCCAGGCTGCAATGAAATGACAGCTATCACATGTGCTCACAGTAGCTATCAGAGTGTGAAAGTTATCAGTCATTCACTGTTTGTTATTAAAAATCAAAGTTTTACATTGTATGTCTGCATACAAAGACAGCTCTGGAAATACTTCATAAGCAGATACCGACCACTTGGTTAGCAACAGGACTGCACAAGCAGGTTGCATGTAAACATGGGTATGTGCAGGACATGGCACAACAATGCCCCATCAGTCAAAGTATGCTAACAATGACACTTGTATTTGTTGCTTACACTTAACATATAAAATGTGCCACTTTTGTTTCAGAGACAGCAGGGAAACAATATATAAGATCTGGGTTTTTTCCACTGGGAAAGGAGGAGTTAGATTTATTGGTGTAAACAATAATTATTTATTCATTTATGCCTCTATCTATTAAAGAACTGCCAAGGAGCCTCCATCTGAGGAGCAGTCTGGATTCTCAGCACAAAGGGGCAGCCCTCTCCTCCCGATTCCCTGTCAAACCAGCAAGTCCATTTCAGCTCCACTGTGTGAGCACAGTCTGTTGAATTGTAGCATTAGAACCAGGTGTAACTATTTTCTGTAAGCACTCTGCTGTCCAATGTCATTATATTTTAGAGTCAAAAGAATGGGATTCCCCCTGTTCAGAACTGAAGCCTGCAAGTGATTACAGCTTTGTCACTGTCAATATTTGGACTGAGTCAGAGTCACATGCTTAGGCAAATCTGAGCAATTTACTGTTAGCCCTCTTACAATGTTGATTGTACTCCTACTAGAAGAGAAAAACACATGTTCTTACCATATGTAATAAAATGCCTATGTACAGATCACATTACAGAAAGAACAAAATGCTGGCATCACACTACTATATACTTAGTGAGCACCAGCAAAGAGAAATTTGGTTACAGCCTCAATATGCTTGAAAGTCCCAGGAAGCTGGTGTTTCCCTTACTCCAAGCTAAGAGGATAGATTTAAATACAAATAGCAACACAAGAAGGAAGCCACTAGACATTTCTTTCTCTCAAGTTGACATTAATCCTCCATCAGTCCTAAGAAGGAACTTTCTCTGAAGCTGTTCCAGGGCTGGTCTTCTCTAATATACTTCTGGTACCTACTAGCAGAGACTATGGGCATGTCACTTTTATGGCTGGATGAATGCAGGGGCACTGGAGGGCCATCAAAACTGAAAAATCTTCTTATTAGTAGCTAGCTCAAAAAGTGTTCGTGGTTCCAGCTCCCAGCAACAGACTGCAGGCAGTATGCATTGTCTCTGATCCCTAGTGTCTTACTTCTCACTCATACAGGTATTGTTAAGAAGCCTGTGTGAGGCAGAGCAGTATTGATCTCCACACTTTACAGGTAAGAAATTACAAAGAACATGTTTTCATTCATAATGCAGTCCCAAATAGATATATTCAGTGGGATAATTTAGCCAACTGGAGATTCAGAGTAGTTAATCTCTGATTCTTCTGATGTGGCATAGCGTAGTGGTGAATTACACAAAAAATCATTTGTGGAAAATCATATCTGAAATACAGGACTGATTAAGGAACTAAATACATATATCTGGAACTCAGCACCATAACTACAAAACTATCCTCCCAGACGTCCTCAACCTCAAATTTCTTGCTTCTTAGTCAAAAAATTATTATGATTGAGTGCCAATAGTAACTGGTGAGGCAAATAGGTGTTGCTTTGAAAAAAACTGTTAACTTCCCTCACTGTGGCCAGAGAGAGATTTGTCGTTTCTTGCAAAAGGGAAAATCTTTGTTTCCTATATAAAGGGCCAAACCAGCCCTGTCAGATCCATACGAAATTGGTAGAAGACGAAAGGGTCATTGATGGCTTCAATCATCTAGTTGCAAGAAAATGGAGAAGGCTGTGCTGAATGAATGAGCAGTTCATTTGTCCACAACAGTGTTCACCTTGGTTAAAACACCACCCAATCTAAGATGCTATGGAAGGTTTTGAAAGTGTAGGATAAGATGAATAATTTCTTACACATAAAGATAGTTTCAACTTCAGTTAGGAAAAATGCCAAATCTTTAGCATAAGTGCCAAAATTTTTTTTAAAAGAAATCTGTTAAAGTTATAGTCAAAAGGAATCATATTTTTAAAGTTCCTCTACAACCTATTTGGAAAAATTTATGTAGAAAATCCTTTAAAAATTCCAACTTGCTGGTGAAACAGAAAAAATACCATATCTAATATGCATTTCACAAACATATTTAAGCTAACAAGCTAGTCTGTTTTCACATTGCTTTTAGGAGACATTATGAATGCCTAGGTCCACATTATCAGTACAGTATATGACACACATCCATATATCGATGCCTGAGAGATAAAAGGCTTGGTAAATTAATTTTGGAATTAGATAACAAAAATGAAGCAACATATTAAAATGGCAAGGATAAAAGACAGAAGGTTTAAAAATAAACTTTACACAAAGTATTTGCTACTTTTCAGCAAGACAATGATGGAGAGCTGCAGTTGTGTATTGTAGTAAGTGCAATGCTATCATGCTTCCCTTTGAGGAGACCTGATAAAAGAGAGATTCATGGTATGAGATCTGTGGTATACCCACACTACAGAATTACCCGGTAGACCTCCCTTCTATTACTTTCTTTGAAGAGAATGCCTCACCTCCTGAAAGAAAGTTACATACAGAAAAATAACCGTGTTGCAACAAAAAAATAAATTAAAAAAAAACACCAGAGAAAAACAAAACCAAACCACTAAGCAATGAAGGCATAGGAAATACTGCAGTCTATAACACCAACATCCAGAAGCATCTGAGAAACTCCTCTATTTACACTGCTGAATGTGACTCAAGTTGAAAATTCTCTATTTAGATTTGATGATCTCTTTAAGTGTCTGCAAGTAGTTAGTGAGACAAATATTTTCTAATGATGGAACATTGTGTATTCATGCTCATCCTAGCTGTGTTTTGGTTTTGGGGGTTTTATTTATTTATTTATTTTCCTTAGACAATGCAATGAAAGAATAGGATGCAAGTCAGTATAAAGAATGTTAAAAGATCAATGCAATAGAAAGCATTCCATTTTTCTTTCTCTTTAAAGCCATTAGAAGGACATGCAATTTTGCTGCTCTCTGATCCCATAGCATTCCAGCACACAAGCTCATAATTCTTTAAATGCTCCATGAGGCATACAGGTATTCACTGAATTTTACTACTTTGCCATTTTTATTTCCATGTAATCTTATTAGCTGGTAATTTTGTTTCTGTTTCAGGCATGTATCTGCTATTTAAAAATCCAAAGCTGTGGCATTTCTCTGTACTTTTTGATTCACTGGCATTTCTGGGAAAATAGAAAATTGTTTTCAGTTGGACCAAAACCAGAACTTTCAAAATTTCTAAAGAAAGGACTTTTTAAATGTTTTTGGATTGAACAAAATGTTTCATTTTCATCCTGACAATTTTAAAATTGACTTTTTGTTTAAATTAAATTAAAAGATATTTTGTAATAAATAATTGCTTCAAAACAAAAATAAGGTTCATGAAATAAAATATTCTGGGTTTTTTCTCAAGAAAACAGCTTGGTGGACCATCTCTGCACGGTGCTTTTGCAACAGCCCTCCCCATAAAATGTGGTCCCCCCCATCAGTAGCGTAACCAGTCTCTGTACCAGTTGTGCAACAGGTGGGCTGTTCAGCGCAGAAATCCATTATCAACACGGGTGGTAAAGAAGTAGAAAAGAAGCCTGTCCTGACACCAGGCTTATTGCCTTTACCATCTCTGCCTAGGGAGAGCACAAAGGGGTTTTCAGGGTAAAGCTTCTCCAGCCAGAGGGGACAGCCATACACCGTTTACTGCCTGTTCCAAGAGCCCAACAACTGGAAGAGCAACCACACTGCAGCAACATTGGCCTGGGGGTCTATCAGGGACACTTCACTAACGTGGGACAGTAATACAGGGCTGTAGTGCTGATGCCTTCAGATAATTGATTCTCTTAAGTTAGCACTCACAACCCACCTACAGAGAGGCATCACCATCATCAGTATTAAAAACAACTGTGGACAAAACTTCATAATCCTTGTTCCTTTGCACACTCACTCAGACAACTCTAATTTTCAGCTTTTAGATGGGCACTTCACTTCTACATGGTGCAGGGACGTGCATTCAGATGATTACCTGTAAAAGAAAACAGAAGACCCATAGCAGGAAGGAAGAAGCTGTTTCTCCTGTGTCAGAAATGACCTTTTCAGGGCACAAGCTCCTTTGTACTGACTTCTAAGATGACTGGCAGTAAATTGAAAAATTGCTAATGAGTCAGGCATGTTTTGCTTGTGTTGCAATGTCCCAGGCCACTATATACTCAGTTTCTGGGCAGAACAGTCATGTATCTGATGTGGAGCTTGTCTCCACTGCTTGTGACTACATGGGGTACCTAACATTCTCTGGGAAATGCAGGGACTATGGAAGGAATCCTTTGAGGAGGAGCTGCTGGGGAGTGTTACATGCTCAGGAAGGGTCTGGTCTGTCTGATCCTTTGCCCTGGCATCCAGTGTCTAGGTACTTGGCCTTGCACAGCCTCTGCATGAATTTGCCAGTACACTCTTCTACCTCTCCCCACTCCTTCAAATATACACAGGAACACACAGGAGGTCTGCTTATGGGCCATGATGAGGGCATATCATGCCCAAAGGACGTAAAAAATAGGTGGGAAAATGGGCTTCAGATCTTTCCCAGCAGATTTAGCCTCTGAGGAGGATGAGAACCAACCTGCAGGAGGACCCATTTTTGTCATCCTGAAACTGGGAAGTGGCCTAGATAGTAGCACACTCTCCACCCGCCTACCCAGGGGACCGAACTAGTGAGATCTTCACAGTAGCATGCAATTTAATGGACTAATGAAAGTCCTAGCAAAACACACAGATTTGCTTTGCATCTCCTGAAGTTCAGTTCAGAAGGCCTAACTTTAGAGTAGAAATCCCTAAACATCTTCATTTTGTACTCTCACTGGCCTGCCAATGCTGGTTTGGTCCACATGCAGAATTTCTACCAAGTGCTGCTTGTTGGGTAGCTGACCCTAAAATCATGTGTTAACAAACCCCTTCCAGACATTGATTTGCACACTTCCCCTTCAACATGCAGGCACTCCTCTCTGCACACCCACCATGAGGTGGCTGAAGTAGCTTCCACAAGTATGAGAGGTATGCTTTGCAGCCCCAAAAATACCTCTCTGTGTACACGTACACATATATACATCTACTTATGAATATAGGTAGATAGGTAGATGGCTAAACTTAGTAGAATGAAGGGGAACAGGATCCAGAAGTAAACAAAATGTAGGCATACCATCTCTTTTGCATCTGAAGCAGTAATTTCAAAGGCATCCAGTACCCAAAAAAGTCTGACCCTACTAAAGCCAACTCAAGAGCTTTTGACAAGATACCCAAATACATGTCTAATTCATCTTTCTATCTTTGCCGTTTCTGAGCACCCTAAGTTTAGCCCATTCTCCTGTTGATCTTCACTGCTTTTTAAGCATAGTTTTAATGCTCCTTTAACAGTGCCATACTACCATTTTCTTCTATTTCCATACGTAAAAAACATGTGATCTTCTTGTATATTTTTTACAACAAGGAAGATCTTTGTTCAAAACCTTTTAGACTTCCAATTCAGCATATTTTAAGCAAATGCTGAATCTGCTAGCATCACATGTCTTTACTCAGCAAAACGAATGAGCATTTGCATGCACAGTCAGCAAAACTCTTAAACATTTATGTAAAACTACATTAGGCTACAAGCTAATGACTAATTCCCTAGAAGATTCTGAAGTTTCTGCATATTAAGGACCCACTCAAAACTCTGAAAATTGATTCTGTGGACTTGCTTTTTCATGAACTTCTATACTGCAGAGGACAATAAACTTGGATTCAATGTTGCCATTACTGAGATTTGAAGCCATTAGTTTTTACTGTACTGAATTTTGCTATAGCACAATTATACATGGTTTTATGGCACCACCTACTGAAATATTAAAAATATGTAGAACGGTTTAAGAATTAGTTTGAAATTATCTTTCTGTTTCATGTGTTCAATTTGAAAATGAAGACCACAGCAAATTTTATAACTAAAGGTTGAAATTTCATTTGGAATTTAAACAATTTGTTCTGTCCAGCGGTTATAAAAACATTATTTGATTTAAGGATTAACTTTTCAGATGACTGAAAAAAATATCCAGCTTTGAATTTTTATATGCTAAACTTCACAAGCAACATTTTTCTGCAGAAGGCAGAGATTATACATCACTGGCAAAAGCTTTCCTAGTTTAGTGTATTTTTTTAAAGAAATATTTGTTTTCCTGCAGAAATACATAATGAATATCAAATATTCTTTTAAAACTTCTGTTGTGCTGGTAAGAATATATTCTTTTTAAGCAGTTAACGATCCCAAGGGAAATCCTCAAATAACACATTAAATTGATTTGTATATTCAGTAGATTTAAGCAAAAACATCAGTATAAATAATTTTATTATACAATTTTTTCTTCTCTTTTTGAAACTAGACCACAAACTGACCTGAAATAACTTGTATTCAAATTACTTCCTGATTTGCAGGGAGCTCTTCAAATGGCCTATATTCAAAATTTGTACTAGACTGTTTATAAGAATGTGTTCTCTTTGGATTCATGAAAATCTAAATCCAAATATACACAGTAATCAAATCCTTAGTGTTTGTAGAAAAAAACTAAATTATAAATTAAAATAATATAAATTAAAACTAAAGAATTACCTTAAAGAAAAAATTTTGAAAGGTGCTTTCTTTCAGTTTTTTTACCCATTTTATTTACAAGCAACAATGCTATAATGAATTAAGGACACGATCCAATAATCAGTGAATTTAATCACAAGCCATCATGCGGTCTGACACTGTTACTTACTTCATTATATTTTTAATAAAGTTTTCAATCAAGGCTCTCTTGACTTTTCTGCTTAAAGGCCAACTCATTATTTCACAAAGGTCAGGGCTCTTTGACAAATCATGCTTAGGGCATATTTTTGCCTTCTTTCACTCTTTGTATTACTCAGGCAGCACAACTTCCCTCACTATGTCCTGGGAGATTGGAGGGCAAGTATAATTACGTACTGTAACTTCTTTTCCTGTCTCTTGACATCTGGGGCATGGCAATGGTGGGAAAAGTTACCAGGCTCTGCTCTAACTGTCCCTAACCCATGTTTGCTCTCATCTGGGATGGGCCAGGGATGCAGTACATGGGGAATAGCTTCCTTGTTCTCCCCCTCTTCCCTGGGCTGCTTCCTGGTGACTGTGAAAGCTTGAGTCATCCTGTCATCCTGTGGTTGGAGCCTTCTTGAAAGCAAGGCCAGGCAATGGAGGCCTTGCCAGGATTTTTACAAGGATCCCAAAACTCAGAGCAGTTACCCCAGGAAAGCTCCTCCCCTGGCTGTGGTGTAGCCCAAGAGGGATCTGCCAAGCATCTGCAGCCCCGTGAGGATAAGGGCTGGGAAGTCACATATTGCACTCCCCAGTGCCCTTCCTCCCCCAGGGTGGCAATCACTGCATATCCATTTGGAGGATATGACAGGGACTACAGATCCTGAAGGGCAGTCAGGAAACAAATGGGTAACAGAAGCATAGGGTTAAGACACCACTGACCTAGGTACACAGGTGAATAAAGCTGGCGTATTTCTGCCAAAATTGTCTCATGGATTTGTGCAGTCTAGGATTATATATTATATCATTATGATGTAAATCAGAACTTGCAGTTTAAGATCTTAATGAGTTATGGAAATATGGATGGTCAATATGAATGAAGGAAAAATAAGCAAAAGATCATCAGTAAGATTCTGCAGAAATGTAATGTAAGTAAATTGGGTATGAACACCTGTATGTTAAAATGTATGTACATAAATATAAAATACAAATTTTTTTTTATATACAAGGCCTGCAGACTCCAAGCAATATCTTGGAATTGGTAAACTGTAACAGTATTTTGATATTTACAGCTATTACCTCAAAAACTAAACTGATTTTCTTAGTCCAGGTGGTCCCTTGGACACCTTTCTAAACTCGTTGCTATTATGCAGGATTTTTTTTTTTTTTTTTTCCCCATTCTAGGTAAATCATTTGGGATTTCAGAAAATTATTATACTGGGAATGGTGGGGAAATGCTTCTCTTGTTTTTTTTGTGGACACAATTGTGCAGGTGTGTAGAAAACTGCAGAGTTTAAATAAATTTTAATGAAGTAGACTCTGGGGGCAGATGTGGAGCTGAGGCAGACAAAGATGTCCCATCAGTTTGAAGGTACTGTACTTGTTTCCCTCTCATGTGCATACACACAGAGAAACTTTATGCATGATAAGAAAATACAGGTACAAACCACGTCACATACCCATTATGTTTAGAATATTTTATTCACAATATTTGCATAAAACATGGGTTTAAAACGTTAGTTTCTTTAATGTATGAATATACACGTCTATACATGCTGTATACAAATGTAATGGCCAAATTCTGCCCTCAAAAACACACATGCAATTCTAAGGGAGATATTTGGCCACTATACTGGTACACAGCCGAGTGAAAAATAATACTGTAATACAAACTAATGTAATGACACTTCTTAAAGCGAAGTCTATGTATATAGCAGAGGGAAAAACTAATGAGAAACAGATGTACACAGGAGAGCATTTTGAGTTAAATGGTATGTGTGGTTTCATTTGGGCACGTGTTTCTTTAGCACGTGGAGAGCGAGGGTATATATAGCTATGCAAAGGAAAATATTAGTTGTTGAAAAACGTGTATGCTATTGGGAAAAAGAGGCTTTAAAGGGGAAAGTATTCAGATGAAAATGCAAATTCTGTAAGTCTCAGGAGAGCTCAGCACTTTTAAACTACAATTAATTAATTCTTTTGCATTCCAGGAGGGCAAAACAAATGAAAGGATCAATTCCTTTCCATACTCACAAGACAGAGCTTGCTGCAGCTGCAGCCACACCAGCTGTGAGCACTCGGGCACCAAACCAGCAGTGGCAGCACCAGCCTCTGCACTGGCAGAACAGGATCCCAGCAGCCCTGGCCACCGCTGCCCCGGTTCACCCTTCCTGGGGAGCGGTGCAGCTCACGGCACTGCTGCCACCACCGCCCATCAGAAACCTCCTGTATGTCCAGTTGGTACATGGCTAGCAAAAACAACCGCAGTATTAACATCTTCTGAGTGCTCAAGAAACTTGGCTGGAAAAGCAGGTGACAACTCTTTTTTCCCTGCAGGGCAGGAAGGAGTTTGCTTTTACCAACAAAACATCAAGATGTGTTTTTAAATAATGCGGTAAAGCAGAACTCTTTTATGAGATACTGGAGTGGAGTAGTGAAATAACATCAATATAGCCATCTCAAGAGAAATCTAAATTTTCAACGGGAATTTAGGTTATAGATAAATATTGTACCTACACTTCTGTAGACACTCAAAAATAAAGAGGAGGCTTTTATGTTCTTGTTAGAGTGTGTGTGTGTATGCCGGGTCACGAACCGTCTGCGTCACTGACAATGTAAAAGTCTCATCAACATTCAGGTTAGATTAACAATGTCTAAATTAATGATGCACATGTTAGAAGACTAATGGCATCTAGATTAACAACAGCTAAAAGCAAATGAAGTTGTGCTTGTTAGGGAAGAAAAAGATAAGAAGGGATTCTTTAGAACAACAAAGCAGAAATTTGTCTACCGGTGGTGCACGCTTAGTAGTGCTTGTTAAAAGTGCCGAGAGGAACGAGTTTTTGAAATGAGCATGCGCCAGAGCAACACACGGATTTGCTGTTACAAGAATATATAAGGACCTGGTTTTCTAATAAACGTTGGAGCTTGACTGTTAACCATATTGGTGTGTGTCTTGTCTCACAATCTCATCCTGCAAATAAAGGGTTCCCTGCAACATTACAGGAAGTTTCCACTGTTTGGAAGAAATACATTGTCCTGTTAGTGTAGTAGCCAGCAGTTTTACCTGCATTCCCTACCCATTACAGAACAATTATACAATATGAAAGGCCTACTGGAAGATGCAACAACCACAAAGCCAAGGTTGTTGATTTTTTTTTTCTTGGAAGTGGTCTAATTCTGCTACAGATTGTTTCTGAGATTTTCAGTTCCTCCAGTGCACATTATCTCAGCCTGTGGTCAGTTAAACTGTTATTCAACACTTCCACTGTCTTATTCCATGGTACATTTTGTGGATTGACATCACTAAAAGGTAAGCAATAAGTATAAAAATATGTAGTCTGCCCATCTGCATAGCACAGAATTCAGAAGTTAAACTTCTTTAAAAGTCTTATGCTTTTTTCAAGGTCTTTCTTGTCTGTGATTCATGTCAAATTTTAGTAAGAAATCTCTTTATTCAAAACTGCAATATCTGCTTTGAAGACATTGCCACAAGCTGTGTAGAGCAAGTGTAGAGCAAACCAGATACTCCATAGTACCTACCAGCTGTTGCTGCTCTCATGTGCAGAGAAGCACAACTTCTCTCCTTCATTACACTGTTCCATTCTTGAATTCTTTCTTAATTACCATGATAACTTTAAAAAACATATAAACCACTTACTGACTCCATATTTTCTTTGCTAATCCATCCCTTAGGGCTAATTTGCAAACAGGGACCTACAGATCAAAAGTCAGCATTGCCATAGACTTCTGAATATAATATAAGAGTTCTGTTCTACTAAAACAGACCTGAACAGGATGTAGGCCAAGACCTAAAAGGAAAGTGATCTCCTCTGTAACAGTGAGGAAAAGGTGAAACTGAGGGAGTATCTTTTTTTTTTTTTTTTTTTTCTTTTTTTTTTTTTTAATGGCATTCTTTGGAGAAGAATGACTTCTGTGGACTTTGGATGAGACTCTTGGAGTGCAATAGCATTCAGCTTTTCCTAAACTGTTAAAGCCAACAACAGACTGGTCTGCTCTGGGAAGTCCTTTCTAAATATCAGGATGAGAGATGAGAGATCACTCTTTCAGGCCTGATCTCTTACCTGCAAGTGTCAACGAGATCACAGTAAAAATCATTACAGTTTTAACATATGGATATCAGCATCATTGCCTGTGTTCCACAGTAGTTAAATAACTTTAATTCAATTCTGTTTTACTGCTTGCAAGAGGTCCTCCTTTCTTTCATGCCTGCTATCCCTGGATACAAAAATCTGGCAAGCAGGTCTGCCAGCACTGCTAGATCCTCCCCTGGAGCTGCAGGGCTCAAGATAATTTCCACTCGAGGAGAGAGGGGTGGCCGGGCACTGCCCTCCTGCCTGATTTAAAGGCTACAGCCTGTTTGCAAAGTGACAGAAGATTTGAAACCCACGTGAAAACCACCAGCCCCATGAAGCCACAATCTCAATCTCAGCTTTCCATTGGCCATGCATATTCCACATCAAGGTCCTCAAAGCAAACTCGGAGTGCTTCCCTACCCTCTTTGCTTAGTAGCCAAATAATATTTTGGAGCAGTTAAAGTACAAAAATTTTTCCTTTGCATGAGCCTAGAGAAAAGCATCAGGAATAGATAGCTATTTTAATAAGATTTATCCAAAATCATATACTGTTTGATGTTGTACAGTACAGAATAGGGTAGAGATAATGAAAAAGCATTTCTACAAAAAATAAAAGGAAGAAAAAAAAATTTCTTTTTATTTTCATTAAACAAGAGGAGTACAAAGTGCTGGAGAAAAAAAAGTATGTTTTCTTCTGGGAAGTATTTTAAGCAGTCTCAGGCTGTGTCGCACTTTATCGAAACACTAAGACATTTTGGTTATTTTTCTTACTATTATACGAAGAAAAAGAAAATCCTTGAAAGTCTTTCAATTGTTTTAAAAGCTTTAAAATTAAGCCCTTGGAAAACAAAAATATGTAAATGAGGCCTATTTTCTAAAGTCATTAAACAAACCTATTCAGAGTATCTGACTTCTCTCATTCTTTGCCTAGCTGTTCTTGTAAAGCATATTTTATCTTATACTTGTATATTGATGGCAAGATTTTACCAGTCTAAACTTTTTCTGTTCTATCTTTCATCCAGTGGCAATTCAGCACATAGACATTTCTGCTGCTGCAAGTGTTGGCACAAAATTCTTAGGCAGTGTCTATTTGAGGAAGCTGAAGATTCTTGCAACTGGGAACGTAGTGCTTTTGGAAAGGACTGACCAGAATTGGGAAAGGAATGCAATGCTTTCCAATTGCCTCCTCAAAAAAAGTGGACTTAATGCATGTATTCAAGTTCTTCATTGAACTGGGGCTAAAACTCGAAGCGGTTGAATCCTCCCAGTGACTTCGTTAAGAATCTTTTGCTATTTTGTTTCCATTTCTTTTGTGGAAAAGTTCCTCAGAGTGTATATACAGAAAGGGGAATTAGTATTTGTAATAACCGATATTCATATTTTTAAATCATGATAGATATTCCCTTCAAAAAACAGTCTACTAACTGTTGTGCGTATTACTATCTACTTTTTTTATGCCTTCAGCCTGTTGTCAAACATGAAGCACTCGGGTGGTAGAAGTGCAGTCTCACAGAAGACGGCATTTTTCACAGGCAGGCACATAAGAAGCTGTGGTTGTGGTCTTTGCTACCCAGTGACCTAATTTTCCTGCTTGACTAAGAGAGAAAGTGGGAGGGGTGCATCTCAGAACGTACCATTTTTAATAGGTAACAGAATATGGTCTGAATAACGCACTTGATTTATAATTAAACTAGCTGGTACATTTTGAGTTCCCTGGACAGCCACACCAAAAATGGATGTGATGTGTACTACCAATTGTGTTGGATTTCCTTCTGACTCCTTTCATTAAGATGTTCTATTCCCGTAAAACAAAAACATTTATATTCTCACACGTACGTCAATGGCAAGGGATCAGTTTTCAAAACCTGCCCCATTTCCTCAATGACTCAGCTTCTCAGCATTACACTGTTTGCATAATGAGAGTAACTAATCCCTGGAGTAAATAAATCTGCTGCATGTAGTCCCTACCAAATTTATATCATTAAAGGTCATGTAAAATGACTTGCCTCACTGTATACTTCTTTATATTGTCCCATGTGTGTTCTGCGTCGTTTTTAAAAGTAAAGTTTGTGACACATGACAGTGGGAACAAGAGAGTGGTGACAAAGAGTTATTTGGACTTCAGAATACTACTGATATTCAGACAGCAATAAACAGGCAGTTTACAGAGGTAGAAAGAGAAAGATAAATAACTTATTTATACGATATGATTTTGATGTACATCTTCACTTCATAATGTAAAAAAGGAACTTTCTATATTGCATATTTTTTTGTATTTCTGTGGTTTACCTCATTTCTCCGTATCACAGTAATGTACCTTCTTCAGTATCAGTTACCAAACTACATATCAACTGTTTTCCTGATTAAGTAAGATCTATTAAACACAATCAAACATTAGACCCAGGTGGCTAAGATATATCCCCCTTTCACCTGAACGTCTCTACTGAAGTTTATGTCAGAACTCTAAGGTCCAATACAGTGGCTCTTTTCCTCTGGGGTAGCAGAGATAGTACAGAGGCACAAAAGTGTTTACTCCTTAGATACTGCAATGCAAGTATAAGTTCCCTGTTGCCACTTTTTTAGGGAACAAGGGCATATTCTACTATTATATCACTCGGCAGTCCTTGAGGTCACTAAGAAGACAGTCATTAATTCAACTCCAATGTGCGGGTGAAATGTATCCACTTGTTAGAGTGCTCTTCAAATCTATGAACATTCATATGTTACAAAACAGGCAGCATGTACTTTATGGGCAAGTTTCCAGTGACTTCTCACATGTTTTTAAATTTTTTATTACATTTTAAATACAATGTGACAGAGTAAAACCAAATTCCGCAGTCATGACTCCAGAAAACAATTTATTTCAATGACAAATATGAGACGTGTAATTCTGATCTCTGTTGCTTTCTAAACATTATTTACACAAGTCCTCCTAGCACCACTGGAAAATGGCTTATAACCAAGGAGAGCACAGACAACTGGTCCAAAGGAGTTACCAAGAATGTAGAGGTAACTGTGCTTCAGAGACAAGAGAAAGTTCGACAGTGCTTCTCTCCTGATGCCCTTCCAGAGCCAGTTCACAGTATTAGCACTCTCACATTTTAGGCAGATATGTTCCTAACATGTTACATAAATGTGTTGCACCAAATTTCGGGTTCATTTATTATTTTTGAAACAACAGGCAGGCGAAAATGAGGGAAACAAAGGAAGTCTTACCTTTTCCCAGGATGTCAGCTTTGCCCAAATACTTACATTTACAGATTCTTTAAATTTGTTTCCAATTGCAAAGGGTGAATTAAGGGTGAAAACTATTTAGATGGGGAATTTATCTCTAATTTACTTTAGCTATAACAAAACAAAAAAGAGTACTGAACAAGAGGTGCAGTAGAAAACAACGCTTTATGACATAGCTGGCCTTATTCCTAAAGAGATATTTACAGTACAGGCTGTCTTACTGAAGAGAACAGACCTTTCAGGGTGTGCAAAGCCTATCAACTGAATAGTAAAGTGCTGCCTCATATCAGGAGAAAGGTATTGTGGTCAGACCTGAAGCTGTACTTCTGAATTTTTCCTGATGCGGCTGGTGAGTAAACCAACCAGAGAATGTGCACTGCTGGATCTCCTCTTTGTGAACAGAGAAGGACTGGTGGACGACGTGGAGGTTGGAGGCCGACTAGGGCACAGCGATCATGAAATAATAGAGTTCTCTAATCTTAGAGAGGTCAGGAGAAGGCTAAGCAGGACTGACATCCTGGACTTCAGAAGGGCTGACTTTGTCTTGTTTAGGCACCTTCTTGAAAGGATCCCCTGGGAGACTCTCCTGAAGGGTATAGGGGCCCAGGAAGGCTGGGCGCTCTTTAAGAAGGAAGTGTTAATGTCACAGGAGCAGGTGGTCTCCAGGTGCTGTAAGAGAAGCCGGCGCCAGAGAAGACCACCCTGGCTAAACAAGGAGCTTTGGCTGCAACTCAGGGAGAAAATGAGAGTTTACAGCCTTTGGAAGAAGGGGCTAGCCACACACAGTGATTACAGAGAGGCTGTGAGGCTATGCAGGGTGGAAATCAGAAGGGCTAAAGCCCAACTGGAAATTAATTTGACCTCTGCAATCAAGGATAACAAGAAAAGTTTCTATAAGTATGTCAGTAGAAAAACAAAGACCAGGGAGAGCCTTCATCCCCTGCTAGATGCAGGAGAAAATATGGCAATGAGTGATGAGGAAAAGGCTGAGGTGCTTAATGCCTTCTTTGCCTCAGTCTTTAATAACAAGATTAGTTGTATTGATGAAATCCAGCCTCCACAGCCAGCAGACAGAGACTGGGAGAACAACCCCCCTGCAATCCAGGAGGAGACAGTCAGTGACCTGCTGCATCACACAGACACACGCAAGTCTATGGGACCGGATGGGATACACCCGAGGGTGCTGAAGGAGCTGGCTGGGGTGCTTGCCAAGCTGCTTTCCATCATTTACCAGCAGTCCTGGCTGACTGGGGAGGTCCTGACTGATTGGAAATTGGCCAGTGTGACACTCATCTATAAGAAGGTTCTGAAGGATGATCCGGGAAATTACAGGCCTGTCAGCTTGACTTCAGTGCCCGGGAAGCTGATAGAGCAGCTCATCCTGAGTAACATCACACAACACATGTGGGACAACCAGGGGATCAGGCCCGGTCAGCATGGGTTTATGAAAGGCAGGTCCTGCCTGACAAACCTGATCTACTTCTATGACAGAGTGACCTGCTTATTGGATGAGGGAAAGACTGTGGAGGTAATTTACCTTGACTTTAGCAAGGCTTTTGACACCATTTCCCACAGCATTCTCCTGGCACAAATGCCTGCTCGAGGTTTGGACAATTGCACACTTCTCTGGGTAAAAAACTGGCTGGAAGACCGGGCCCAGAGAGTTGTGGTGAATGGAATTAAATCCAGTTGGCGGCTGGTCACGAGTAGTGTCCCCCAGGGCTCAGTTTTGGGGCCACTCCTGTTTAACATCTTTATTGATGATCTAGACGAGGGGATCGAGTGCACCCTCAGTCAGTTTGCAGATGACACCAAGTTGGGTGGAGTGTTGATGTGCTCGAGGGTAGGGAGGCTCTGCAGAGAGACCTGGACAGGCTGGAGCCATGGGCTGAGGCCACCTGGAGGAGTTTCCATAAGGCCAAATGCCGGGGGCTGCCCTTGGGCCACAACAACCCCCAGCAGAGCTACAGGCTTGGGGAGGAGTGGCTGGAGAGCTGCCAGTCAGAGAGGGACCTGGGGGTGTTGATTGACAGCCATCTGAACAGGAGCCAGCGGTGTGCCCAGGTGGCCAAGAAGGCCAATGGCATCCTGGCTTGTGTCAGCAATAGCGTGGCCAGCAGGGACAGGGAAGGGATCTGACCCCTGTACTTGGCACTGGTGAGGCCGCACCTCGATTCCTGTGTTCAGTTTTGGGCCCCTCACTACAAAAAGGACATTGAGTGACTCGAGCGTGTCCAGAGAAGGGCAACGGAGCTGGTGCAGGGTCTGGAGCACAGGTCGTACGGGGAGCGGCTGAGGGAACTCGGGGTGTTTAGTCTGGAGAAGAGGCGGCTGAGGGGAGACGTCATTGCCCTCTACAGCTACCTGAAAGGAGGTTACAGAGAGTTGGGGATGAGCCTCTTTATCCTAGTAGAAAGCGACAGGACAAGAGGGAATGGCCTCAAGTTGCGCCAGGGAAAGTTTAGACTAGATATTAGGATGTATTTCTTTCCAGAAGGGGTTGTTAGGCGTTGAAATGGGCTGCCCAGGGAGGTGGTGGAGTCCCCATCCCTGGAGGGGTTTAAGAGTCGGGTCGATTTAGAGCTTAAGGATATGCTGTAGGTGGGAACTGTGCTAGGCGAACGGTTGGACTAGATGATCTCCAGGGTCCTTTCCAACCTAGATGATTCTGTGATTCTGTGATGATTTAATGTGATGTCAGAAAAGGCATTTTCTGTGATGTGATGTCATTCTGTGATGTTCTGTGATGTGATGTCATTCTGTGATGCCAGAAAAGGCATTTCAAGAACCAGTCATTATGTAAATCCTGCAGTACTGCACGACATCCTTTGGGTCAGTTTTATTAGAAGGATGTTAAGATGTATGTTTCTAGGATTAAAATGAATGTATTCTTACCCAATCCCAAAATCAATAAAATAAAATAAAGTCTCAATAGGAAAAAAGGTAGGAAACCAAAACACAAACAAGTTAGCATAGCACAAAGGATGGCAATCCTAATACAGTTTTGTAAGTCATCTATTTCTCAGGTAGACTGATCCCCCAACTATGAACTCAAGACAGAGCTGGGGGGACAGAAGGAATTTTTCAGACACAGCACTATTTGCTCATCCTCTTACCTCTGAGCATAAAAATGGGCTTCAGCTTTAAACACCAGAGCTATTGTTTTGGCAGTGGGGGAGCAGCATCCTTAGCTGCTGGGGTATGGGAGGGAGGTTGGGGGGCAGAGGGGATTGTGTCACTCATCTCTTTAAAGTGTTGCACCCTTTGCCTCTGTGCTGGAGGGATCCCTCCTTCGGTGCTGGTGCAGAGCAAATAGGCAGGAGCTAAATTCTGTACCACACAGACAAACTATTCTCCCTGATGTCAACAAAATGAAACAGCCCCCCATGTTCAAACACATGCACATTATTTACAGCTGAGTCATTGCCAGGACATTGCCTCCCCCAAATTAGATGATGGCAGATGATTACTTCACTAACAGCATTTGACAATTTCACTTCGGGCTTAATCAGACCCAGGTCAGGGAAGAAGGGTACAACTGCATAAGCTTTGATTGCTGACTCTGGCCAGACACAGCTGATGGAGCTCTTTCTTGTGAAAGTATCTTGACCCAGACTGCAAAACACTTGGATCTCAAATATGCCAATGACAGTGTCAACAACAAGAAATGAACATCCAAACGCCATTGAAATACACAGACACAGTGACCAGAACCTTCCTTGTATCCTCTGCACACAGCAACAGAAAAGAGCCAGGAGATGTCCAGAGCTGGAAACAGTGCCAGACTTTCAGGGCATGATTGTACTTCATGGGATGCTGAAAGACAGGCTACCCAGCTTCCTCTGAAGCAGTCAGGATGATTAATGGAAGTGGTGTATCCCCATTAAAGGAATGTTTCACTCAGGCTAATTAGTCAGACTGAGAAGGAAACATCATGTGACAAAAAATCAGGATAATGTCATGGCAACCATGACTGAGATGTACACTGAGATATTTCTAAACTTTATGAGGAAAAAAAAAAAAAAGGAAGAAAAAAAGAAACAGGAAAAATCAAGAGACAAGAGAGTGCCTATGCATTTTCAGTGAGGGAAGGACTGATACGGAAGTATCCCAGGGTCTCCATCGTTCAGGTCACTAGCCTACTGAATATGTTATGGTTAACAGCTTGTGTCATCTTTCTTGTTCTCATTTGATCCAGAAATCATCTCCATGAAGGCTTTATCTACAAGTATATATCTCCATGAAAAGCTTTGGAGTTTTAACAAGAAATTTCAAAAATGGCATTTTCCAATGAAAATGTTTAACTGGAATTTCCTAATCAGTTCCAGGCTAAAGATGCTCATGCATTAATTTATACCCCAGCAATTTTGGTATTGAATAACAACATGAAGACTAAACTTTTCTAGTTTTTTCTTTCTGAAATTGCAGGGGGTTTTAATACTCATCATGGGAAAACAAGGATGAATCATAAACAAAGGTACAGCTTTCTTTTCCCCTGAAATATTATGTTGACACACAAAAAAAAAAAACCAAGTCCTTGCCTACTGATATCTCCTAGAGTTTTGTTGTTGACAACTTAATAAGAAGCACACAAAAGAAAGAACAAAGGTATGCACTAAGCAAGTCATCAAGTAAATGAAACCAAACAGTCTTAATAAATCTCAGTGTTGCCAAAAAAAAATCAGTCCCAAATATCTGAAACAGTAACACAAGTAAAGACATGTTTAATCCTTCTTTGGTCACATCAGTTGCATTTAAAGGATAAACTAGAGTCCTGAGTTTACAGAGAGTAATTCCAATGTATACTGTCATTTCTGTAAGGTATAATGGTCTTTAGAATTTACACACATGGAAGATTTCCAGTAATTCCTGTTTTATTTGAAGCTTTATTTTATTTTTCCTTAAGTCAGTCATCACAAGGTATCCCTCTTTTTAGGCTTATGAGGTATTGTTTATCTGAAGGCTGAAAGATGTTCTTATACAATATCAACTTCGTTGCTCAGTAGTAGGAGTTAATATTGTCTGGGGCCTGGTATAGTTCAAAGACTGTGAGTCTGTGCAGTGGGTTTGGAAATAGATCAAAAATCCCAAAGGGATGAGGCCAGACCACTGGCAATTGACTCCAACTACATTGTGCAGAAAGCTGAAAAATGTAACTCACACTTCTCACTGCTAATCTTTGGGATCTTAACTAAGTATTGACCTTCTAGTCTTCTAACATCTTAAAGATCCAGTGTTTAATGACAATATGGCAATAAACTGGTTGCCTTATTTTTTTTATTCCCAAGTTCATATAAACACACATAAACATAAAAATACCCATAGACTCTTAGTCAGTTCAGCTAATTTCTCTAACTTCATGAAACTCTGAATGATTTTCAACAGGGCAAACCAAAATAAACTGATCCCAAAAAAATGGAATCATTTAGGTTCTTTCTTTGGTGGTAATTTGCTGATCTTGATACTTTTGTCTAAAGATGTTCTCTCTGTCTTTTACCTTGATTACAAACACTTCTTACAGAGAAAGTGTCGTTTTCAAGGTGAAGGTAAAAAGAGATCTGGATTTCATTTGTAAGAGCAGATGCAAAATATGTCATTGTCTTTATAAATACTATCTTCACAAATATCATAGTATTGTTTTGACTTTCTAATTAATAGTTTAAAATAATTCTTAGCCAAAACCAACAGCCAATAATTTCAATGCTGATAAGGGACCTTGCATGCTCTTTTGAAACACTTTCAGAGAAGCCTGATTCCCAAATAATGCAATTTCTGAAAATCAGGGACCTCCAGTGTTTGTCAAACGGGACATTCAAAACCAAAAATCATTCCAATCAACTTTTCAAAAAGTTTGCTTGCGACTGCATATTCCTGTCAACTCAAATGGATTCTAGTCAATATGTTCAAGTCTGGATGCTTGCCAATAACCAATTCAAAGTCTGAAAACCCTATACAGCCTGATAATTTCTTGACAGCTGTGCCTACATCTGGATGTTGGCATCTAAGAAATACTTCCCCTAAAAATGTTGAGCCTTAAGGCAACCTCTAACCTATACAAAGCCTGTGCCTTTATATAACTCACAGGTTGTAGAAAAGCATGGACAATCATGAATGTGTAGGAGGTAGTTCATAAAATAGGCAAGGAAATAAAAAAGGATTTATCCAGGTTTGGAGAAAATTGATGAGGGGTTGTTTCCCAGAAACCAGGAGTAAAGCTCTTCCAGTACAAATAATTTGTTCTTTTCCAATATCCCTTTGAATCTAAAAAGCCATTAAAATTTAATTTCACACATCCTAACTGAAGCCAAAGTTGTTAAAAAATCTCTGGTAGATCAGTAAATATGACCTCTGCCATCCATCATTCTTTTCAAAATGACTGATTTAAATAAAGAGAGCATAAAAGCAAACTTTATGAGGAGGACATTTTATGTCATTAGAATATAATCCATCACCTTTTGTTTGTAAAATAGAAATACCTAAAATATCTAAGGAAAATATTTTTAAAATGTGATTTCACTTGAATTTAGAACAATATATACCACATGCTGCTGATGTTACTTGTGCTTAAATTTTAGCAATGCTGAGGTCCAGAAATATAGTGGGATTATGGAAGCAAAAGTCTATGTCAAAAAGATCTTAATATATTAGTCAAGGAACAGACTAGGAATGCAGAGATGTCCTGAGGGTAGGAAAGAAAATTAATCTGTTCACTCTGCAGGTTCTGCTTGTACCATGTTCACGGGACAACAAAGATCTTGGGATTCAAGACAAGAATGTGTCTATGCATGAACAGATCATCTTCAGAGCCATATAGAAATGCAGGTCTTGGTCAAGCAAGTAATTATATATGCATATTCAAATGACACTTTGAAATACCTCATCAGGCACTTAAGGTGGTAAACTCGGGTGCCTCCCACTTGGACAAAATATCTCCCAGAAGATATCACAAAAATATCTCAAATTAAAAGAGTTCTTTTTATGTTTTCTTCTGCAAATTAACAATAACCTCTGTGAGTTAAATATGTACATTAGACAAAATTTGGTAGTGCAAGGCTATGCTGCACAACTATCCTTAATCTTACTCCAGAATAGGTCTTTCTAGCTAATTTGTATAGGGTGAAAACTGGATCTATAAAAAAACCTTATAGTAATCTTAAAAGCCCTCACTTCATGTAAAGACTTTGTTGTTTTAATTGCTAATATTTATTTTCCCCTTCTTTTGAATGCATTCACACAGACAGCCATGAGAACATTAAGCAGTACGTCACCCTACAGTTCTGGATACATCAATATAAAGACACTAATCCCAGGAAAACAAAACTTTCTTTATTATAGGAGTGCAAATGTTCTTTAATCTCTTTTACAATACATTCCTTTAAAATATTTTTTAAAAATCTACATCTAGGAGCCACTAGAGAAGACTTCAAAAGCTCTGTGTGTGCCTTATCTTTTATACTGCTTACAGCAAATAAAGAGAAAGTACCAAGAGAAAAGGCCTGGGCTGATTTCCATAGCAATAGACTGTCAGTCTGAAATATTAAATACATACAGAGAAACAAAAAAAAATCTGACTTGACAGTTTCTTCTGACTGGAAAAACTGGTTTGGCAAAGTTCTTAATCTCTACCCTACAATAATGATTCTCCTGAAGTATCAATATCATGGACTCTGAGGTTTAAAAATGTGTCTAAAATTGGGTTCCTGTACCCAACACGTGAAAGCAGGCTAGTGTGAGATGTTTATAAGCTCTCCATAGTACCACAGGTACCAACAGGAGCTAAAGGACCCAATACCTCTGAAAAAGATCACTGATGTTAAAATGTTTAAATAAGGAAATAGGAAATTATCAGAAGGAGCAATCATATGGAAATTGTCCTGGGTTCAGCTGGGATAGAGTTACTATTCACAAGAAGCTGGGAGAGGGCACAGCCAGGACAGCTGACCTGAACTAGCCATAGGGACATTCAATACCATATGTCGTCATGCTCAGTATATAACTGGGGGGACAGCTGGCTGAGAATTGGGTTCTGAGTGGTGAGAAATTGCATTGTGCATCACTGACTTTATACATTCTTTTATTAGTATTATTGTTGTTATTACTTCTTCTCTCCTTGTCCTATTAAACTGTCCTTATCTCAACCCATGAGATTTAGCTTTTTCTTCCAGTTCTCCTCACCATCCCACCAGGGTGAGCAAGCACCCACCTGGTGCTTAGTTGACAGCTGGGCTTAAAGCACAACAGAACTTTTGACCCATATTTTCCTTGCTTTACAAAAGCAGTAAATTCTTCCACTGCCTGTTCTGCCCTGATGAGCGATGAATAGACACACAGATGTCTGCCTGCCTCAAGGGCAGTAGGATCTAGCTATAGTGAAAAGCATTCACTTGTGGGTCCCCAAGAACATTTACCGGGCAAACAATAGAAACAGTATTGGACAAGGAACAACAATCACATCTAACATATAGTAAGAGAGAAACCAAAGAAGATTTAGGAAATAACAAAATGTGAACCTTCAGTTTGAACACAGTGCTTCACCCAAAACATAGGCACTATTTCCACCCCCAGTTCTGCCTAAAAATCTGATATAATTCCTTCAGTTGCATCAGTATCTCCATAAAGTTCCATAAGGGTCCCAGAGGAAATAAGGCTTATAGGTTTTGCCTTTAATAGAATAAGTAAAGCCTACAGAATAAGCTTAGTTATTAGACTTGTCCAACTTCAAATGTATTAATAGCAAACACAGTCAATTAATCTTACCTTTCAAAGACACATAAAGGACAGAATGAACATTTTGTTCAAATATATTTTTGTCCTGTGGCACTACAAAAAGGGGAAAAAAGGAAAAAGTCCATGATTTGTCCAAATCCCCCTAATGTGACAGCTGCAATAGATGTGATTAATCAGCTGCAACCATCAAACAATATGTGGAGGACACAGACAGGCTGCACTTCAATCTAAAATTCCACAAAACACCACAGTCTGTAGTATATCTACATCCAAAACCACTCCAAAACTAACACATGACATTAATCATTCTTAGCCATCCATTATAACCTGATGAATTTGCAGAGTTTGTATTCCAGTCCACTGGAGACTTAAAGATAATAAAAATAAAAATAAGCTGGAGCAGCAAAAATTTCAGAGGCCAAAAGAATAAATAAAGCATAGTGACTCCACAGCCCAGAATCAAAACGAATGACCATTAGATGTAAATGGGCCAAGTAGTGGCCTCTACTCTATGTACATATACTTTTCATTACAAATGAAAGCCATGGTTAAAAGGAGTTCACATAATTTTTCTGTGCAAGACAGTGCAACATGGGGATGAAGTAGAATAGATAATGGTGTCCCATAAAAATATCTTAAAGCACTTCGTGAATGTGACTTGATACAGCCTGGTTTTTTGCAAGGACCATAATTGGTAATTAATGTAGTTATCCTCAAGATGCTGGAAATGGGATACCCCTTTAAGCCTTGAACCTGACAACACAGTACAGTTGCTTAAATCTGATGTGAGCTGTCTCATTAGTGTAATGCTTAACTACAGTTAAGCATGTGATTACCAAAAAAAAGTAGCTGCAGCAATGGAATGTGAGCAGCTCTTCAAATCTCTCATAAAATGGGCCCGGGTCTCTTTCTTCCAGTCTCACCCTTACTGATGCACAGCAGGTGTATCTCCCATTGTTAGCGTAGTGCTAATATTAAATGCTAAACTTATAACTGATTTCTATGTGGAGATCTATACACAAGGTCAGGGAAGAAATGTCTTCTTCAAGGAGATTTCCCAATCTTCGTCTGTTTTAGTTTGCAATCTTTGTACCAAAATCAACACAGGTTCAGCTTTCAGCTTTTATACCTCAAAATAAAATTATCTTAAAGGATAACATCAGCAGAAGAATTACAGCTGCTCAGAAATTTTCCAAAGAGCACTATTCTGTCAGCAAATAAGGATTCATCAAAAGCAGAACATTCTTCAGATTCCCAGAGCAGCCCAGCAGGCCAGCTCTCCCAGTGCTCATTTCCTCGACTGTCTAGTCTGGGAGTCTGGAAATTGTGGCTTTTGACCACTGAGGACCATGGGGTCTTCTGGATTTACAGGTCTCCAGCACCCTGAGGCTGGAGAGGCACATTGGAAGGACTAGCTTGAGCATCCAGCATACTTCCTCCTTGGACCTAGGTCCCAGGCTCCCAGCTCCCTAACATTGGGATCCTGTGCTCCTCAGGCATCCAGATGTGAAGGCTGTGGAGGGCTGCCAGGCAGACTGCTTGGAGCCCCCACGGCCTCAGCATCCCTGGGAGCTCCCGCTCTTCCATCTGTCCACTTGGTAAGCCTTGGAAATATTTTATAGGATGAAACAAAAGGTCATGTTGACTTTTCCAAATTCCTTGGAAAATTCTGAAATGTATTTTTTCCGATTTGTTTTTAAATAAGTATAATTGCTGTTGATGCTGTTAAGCCCTTCCCAGGGAATGTGAATTCAGATTTCTTTCCAGTCAGCCAAGAAAACAATAAAAATACAGCAACAACTGGGAACTGCTTTTTGTTGTGCCACTGTTGCTCTAGGATTTTAAAATCTCTACAAGGGTTCTCAGTCCTTAAACAGGAGAAGAAATCTAAGATTGGGAAGATTTGGGAGACAGTATGCATTCACTTACATAGCACAGTATTACAAACTTGACTTTTTGCTTTCAACCTAGGGGCTTATCAGACCCTTTGATGCTAATATTAAACCACCAATACCATGGACCAAATGCCCTAAAGGCAAAGAACTGAATGTGTAAACATTTTTCAATCAAGCCAGCTAACACGCTGTATTCTTCCACTACTCTTTCCACACAGACCATATGCTGTATCAGGCTGTCATTACCCTTTTTTATTACAAAAAGAAATGTATGGAATTTACAAATACTTATTATCATTTCAATCACAAGAAACTCTATAAAATTGTTACACTGTGGGAAAAAAAGCATGCCTAGTCAGCACAAGTAAAACAAAACCATTTGACATATGTCAACGATAAATCTTCCAGCACAACAAAGAAGGCAAAGAATATACTTGATCTTGATTTTCTTCTTGTACTGGGTCTGACTGAGATGGAGTTAATTTTCCCCATAGCAGCCCTCATAGCACTGTGCCTTGTATTGGCAGCTAGAAAGGTGTTGGTAATACACCAGTGTGTTGGCTACTGCTGAGCAGCGCACACACAGTATCAAGGCTGTCTCTCCAACATTCCCTCCTCACCAGTAGGCTGGGTGTGGGAAGATCTTGGGAGGGGAAATATCCAGGACAGCTGACCCGAGATGACCAAAGGGATGTTCCATACCATATGTTGTCTGCTCAGCAATAAAAGCTAACAGAAAGGGGGCAGGGGGTCATTCATTATTATGACGTTTGTCTGCTGGAGCAACTGCTATGCGTACTGAAGCCCTGCTTCCCAAGGAAGTGGCTGGACCTCACCTGCTGATGGCAAGTAGAGAATAAATCTTTCCGTTTGCTTCCCTGCACAACCTTTGTTTTTGCTTTATTAATTTGCTTTATCTTGACCCACAAGTTTATTGCCATCTTATTTTCTCCCACCCTGTCCTGCTGAGGACAGGAGTGATAGAGTGGCTTGGTGGGCACCTGGCATCCAGCCAGGGTCAATTTACTACACTTCTGTTAAATCAAAAGATGGCACTACAGCTGCAGAACAGAAGTAAGCTTAAATAGAAAATATTACAAATACGTTATGGCTATCTTCAATGGAGTAATCTAATCTTTTCTTGTATGATTTTTCATCATTTACCTGATCACTTATCAAGAGGACCTAAAATAGGTTTCAGACTTCCCAAAGAATGACAGTAAATTGACATTTATGTGTTGAATAGTTTCGTAAGCCTTATGGGACTATATCCAGGTGCAGATAGCTAAAGATTTGCATGACTTTAGCTGAGATCTGAAATACAATAATAAGCAGGTAAGAGTCCAGTTAAAGAAGATAGAAATCATAATCTCTACTGATTTTTCTACCAGGTGGTTTGAAAACAGAGAGAAAGAAGAGCAAAACAGAGAAACTATATTCCATTTAGAAAAAAAACATTTCCATGTAATTTTACTACAGGAACATGAGGTAGGGGAAAGCGTATCATAATTTCATGGTGTAAAAAGGGAATCATGCAAGTCCTCAAAGCAGCAGTATTAACAAAGAAGAGGTCTAGAAGGTTCACCAGGACAGAACTGATAAAATATTTAAATAGATACATACATATGCTTATACGTGTATATATCTGAATACATACATAGATTTTTTTTAGCATATAGTTATTGAATTACTTTAATGTCTTCTTAAATTACAAGGAAAATTTAACTGTCTCAGTCTAGAGTAGGTTCTTAATACAAACAAAAGGAAATGGGACTCTTTAACATTTTTTAAAGCAGTGAATTTGAAGCTGCTTCAATATGTCCCACCCACTGTTTTGAGCTCTTTTAAGGTATTAACAAATCTGATAGAAGACCAACATACATGAAACCAAGTTTGCACCAGCTATATGCAAAGTATTGATAATGAACGGTGTATATATTTTTGTCTTCTGAACTAATGAAGTTTAGTCACTTGGAAATGACCTTCCTCTCATAGAGAGGTTTTTTATGTAGACTTACTGCCAATGCATCCAGTGGCAGAAAAACAGATCCAAAAAGTTAAAGGGGTAAAATGCAAATTCCTTGCATTTTAGTTAAATTGCATCAAATATACTTTTGGTCACTTCAGTCTTTCTCTCTAGACAGTATTTGTCAACTCATATACCATATTAATTTCTAATTAACTACTCAACTGAAATATTTTATATTATTACATATAAAATTGAAAACTAGGAGATACTGATAGCCTGGCAAAACAAATCCTTAATAATTTATGTCCTCTTAAAGCGGAAAGTTAAATGAGATGTGACAGCTGCATGGCCACATATGAGGTACTCAAATCCTTACACTAACATCATGTGAAATATCCCAATATGGGGAAAGTCTGTATTGCTACCGCAATGGCACAGCACACACAGCAGGATGCCAGCATGGGGATTGCTAAGCATGCAGGCAGACCTCAAGCAGTTCAGTCCTGGCGCCATCTATATTCAGGACTCAGAGGTTTCTGGACTTGGGTTCATAAATATTAGCATCCTTACATGCTCTGTACTTTGCTGAATTAGGTGTGACCGGTACATTTGTCTCATCAGTACCTGTCTGCTAAGGGACAGTGGTGTTCAAGGCCTCACTGAGAAGAATCAATGACAAGATGTGTCTACATGGTCCACACAAATCCTTTCTGTTATGTGCTGTACTCAGCATGCTTTCAGTTCCAGCCAGCACAGAATGCCTCTTTTCCAGAATTGTAACCAAGAAACAAATGCTACTTGTCACAGAGTAACAGTGGCCTAAGAACAGACTTGCTCTGAGGTAGGGCAGGGAATGACCTGCCCTGCCACTTACAGAAACTCCTCCTAAGAAGTGACATGGGAATTGAGCCTTGCAAACATTCTTCAAGGACAGCACAACCTTTGCAGCCTGTACAAAAGTTTGAGGGGCTTGAACTGTCACCACCACCTTGGGACTTCTATCATTAATATCTTGTGGTAGTTCAGGAAGATCTGCACCATGAGTTTCCCCTCCTTCCAGTTCTTCCCATTGTCGTTTTTCCCATCTGACATATCCAGCTTTTTCCTAAACTTGAACAGAAGAAACCTCTCCTGGGGGATGAATGGATTCCCACACTACCCAGACACCACCACCACCACTGTCTTTGCAAAAACTACACAAGGTGTTGGCTTAACTTTAAATTCAGTTTTGATAACCTCTAAAAATAAATTGTCTGGAAACAAATTAGTGAGCTAGTGTTGCTCAGTGTATGTAGTTAATCTATTTTGACATTCTTTGTTATGATATAAAAGCACTTTAACTCCTGGAAAATAACAGATCAAGTATTCATTTTTGCCATTTATTTAAAATCCACATGTGAATCTAATCTATGAATATATAATATAAACAGGGCCTGAATCAATGATTGATGGAGTAAATGGAAAGATTCCTAATACATCTCATGAACTTCAGATCTGAAGCAAAGTGTTCAAACAGCCTGTCTGCAATTCCTCTGGACTAGAAAAATTCAGTCATATAAAACTATAATACAAGTCTCATCATGATAAAACATGTTAAACATTTCCCAGCAAAGACTTGTTTGCCTATTTTTTTCCAGTAGACTACCTGCATCACACAAAATCAATCAGCATATGAAGAAACCTGACTCACTCTAGTATTGTCCACTTTCAGCTACGGGATACTCTCTGATGTCTCATTCGGAAAATATGACAAATAGCTTTTATTAGTTTTTTTTCTATCATTGTTACAATAAGAACAGTTGTGGGAGCTGCAAATTTTGTTTTGTGCAGATTCCTGGGCAGCGCTGTATAAAAAGGAGATTGTAGCAAGGTGGGTGTCAGTCTCTTCTCCCAAGTAACAACTCATAGGACAAGAGAAAATGGCCTCAAGTTGCTCCAGGCGGGGTTTAGATTGGATATCAGGAAAAATTTCTTCACCAAAAGGGTTGTTAAGCACTGGACCAGGCTGCCCAGGGAAGCAGTTGAGTCACCATCCCTGGAGGTATTTAAAAGATGTGTAGCTGTGATGCTTAGGGACATGGCTTAGTGGTGGACTTGGCAGTGCTAGGTCAACAATTGGACTTGAAGAGCTTAAAGGTCTTTTCCAAACTAAACGATTCTATGATTCTATGAAATGTACATTCATTAGCATTCCCTCACTGTGGGTTGTGATTATAAGTCATTCACTATCTTAACAGCCCACTTTTTCCTCAAAGCTGTTAGCATTTTTGAAACATCTCTCTATAAAATCCATTAAAAGCTAGCCAACCTAATGTAGAGTCAAAAGAGAAGGAATCACATATAGATACACAAAAACATTGATTGTACACACACATGTATTCAACATAATCATTAACAAAATCTTAATTTCCTTGTAAAACTGAGCTAAAAAAGAAATCTCAGGAGTTGTTATGAGATGAGAAAAAATAAAAATATAATGTAATTTAAAATCAAAGCAGCAACAACAGCATGAAAGCCACTAAGAGTGTGTGCCAGCATTTTGATTTAGTTTTTATTTTAGGGAATTTGGCATACTAATTTCTCTTAGAATTGAGGTGCACATATAAATTGTATTAACCAGTTGATAACCATGTAAAGTTACTAACCTTTTAATTTTCTGAAATATGAGGGAAAATACATATGTCAATCAAGCTCCTGTGTTGTAAAATTGTTAATTTAATTGTGATGTCAGCCAGTTTCCTAAATAAATTGCATATTCCAAATAACAGGATTGCACTGTACCAGCTGTAGAAAATCTCCATGCACAAATTCATTTCTGCTCAGAATTGCTCTTAAAAATGAGCACAATAAAGTGTAAAGCACTCTCAACATTACAGAATTCAAAGTTTTTATTTTGAAAAGTGGTTTAGAACAATACTTTCAACAGATCTTTGGTCATAATATCATCTGAGATCCATCCATTGCATTTTTCTTGTTATTGTGAGCATCCTGAAACTAATGAGAGTATTTCTATTGACTTTACCTGGATTTGACTGTGGCATTTATGATTTTGTACTTACCATGTTTTCTTCAACTCTGGATAAACACCTTGGCCAATGTACACTGTGATCATAGTACTTTGGAGCACCTGGTCAAATAACTGTTGTAACAAAGCACCTGGAGAGCATATAAATCTGAGATATAAAACACTGGAGTTATTTCTGTCACCGAAGAGTACCTATGCTTCAACTACTGCTAAAATCAGAATGATATCATGCCTATAAGAAGCATTATGCTCAAATTACACAGGAAACAAGTAAGGTGGTATTTAAATAAAAACTTCTCTATGTACAAAATTATCCTTACCTTCTCAGTATTCAAAAAGGCCATCATAAGAGTACCAGCACGACCCCCCAAAATTACCTCCAATATATGTTTACTAATCTGCATGAACTGGGGTTAGCAGCTGAGAAGTAGCTACATTATTTTCCTTTTTTTCTCAGTTCTCATTACTTACAGGAAAAATAAGCAGCAATGCTGTAAATATTGTAAATATCTTATATACTTTGTACTTTTACATACTTTGCTGTAGCACACTCTGTAGATGGAATACAAAATTTTACTCTACTAGACACTTTGATCAAACCACAGTTTCAGGCACACAAGATCAACTCAAAGTAAAATTCAGTGGGCAAACAAAAGGTCTATTGAAAAAATTCTTTGTCCACAATGTGGATTTAGACAAAATTTAGACAGTATGACAGGCCTTAGGTTAGCCTCCTGAACACAGCTGGAGATTGTCTACAGCATGAAGAAGAATTTGCCTCTGAAGACAGTGCAAATACAAGACAGAGATGTAAATGGACACTTGAATCTAAAGCTGAAAAGAGGCTTCTGCTGTTTCATTTTCACACTTTTAGTCAAGAGATTGATTACGTACATAGATATTTGAATTTCGCATCATACACTATGACCACTCTCTTTTCATGCTCAGTGATTTCTGATTCAAGGTGAAAAAGGTAATTTACTCCCAGATTTTCTTAAAGAAAGGAAATTTCAGTTGTATAAAAATGTCACAAGGTATCTGTTTTATAGATTAGAAAGGAGATTGGGATTTCTTAAAACAGTTGCTTGAAATTATTACACATTGGGCTTTGCTTCAGATCTTTCTGGGAATTATAAGAACTTTTGCCAAAACAAAATCTGTTTAACTGTTAAAGTGAAAGTTTCAACAGAACCTAATTCAGTGCAAATGAGATCAGTTTATTACAGTTTAATAACTATAACACAGACATAGAAACAAATAAAAGCCCCCTAACCTTCTCTTGAAACACTACCTTCCTCCCATCCTCATTCAGATGTGTGGCCAAGATACTTTTCATTTTTTAATTCAGGAAACATTGTGGGGCTAATGTCAAATGGATAGTGCTTCTGTACAGATCCCTTTTGATCTCTGTGAGGACTTAACCTCTCTGGTCCAAACTGAATAACATCCCTTCGTTATTGTGGAGCATGATTATGTCTGCTCCTCAGAGTACAGAGAAAAGAGCTGATATCAGATCTTGAAAGACCTGCTTTGGAGTTCAGCCCTCATTCGCTTGACAGTGAGTAACAGCAATTGTAAGCAGTATTGGGTGAAATGAGCTTTATTTCCCAAATGCTTCCCATGCATTTCTTGAAAGTGTTGCCATCCTAACTAAAACATACCAGAGCTGGCACAGCTTAGCTTTCACCCAACAGCTGCTTCTATAGGAAGGTGACCCCAGTGCATGGGATGCAGATTGCTGGACTGCTATGTTCAAAGAAACCAGGTAAAGCAAAAGATCACAGGGAGTCTTAGATGGGCACAAAGACCATGACGTGGGTCTGGAGCACATGTCATATGAGGAGCGGCTGAGGGAACTGGGTTTGTTTAGTCTGGAGAAGAGGAGGCTGAGGGGAGACCTCATCCTCTCTACAGCTACCTGAAAGGAGGGTGCAGAGAGCTGGGGATGAGTCTCTTTAACCAAGTAATAAGTGATAGGACAAGAGAGAATGGTCTCAAGTTGTGCCAGGGAAGGTTTAGACTAGATATTAGGAAGCATTTCTTTCCAGAAGGGGTTGTTAGGTGTTGGAATGGGCTGCCCAGGGAGGTGGTGGAGTCCCCATCCCTGGAGGGGTTTAAAAGTCGGGTTGACATAGCGCTGAGGGATATGGTGTAGCTGGGAACAGTCAGTGTGAGGTTAGTGGTTGGACTGGATGATCTTCAAGGTCTATTCCAACCTAGATGATTCTGTGATTCTGTGAACTTGAAAAGGGCTGGGGACACCTAGAAATTGGATGTTATATGCAGGAAAAAATACCAGACAAATCTAGCCCTAGGGATCTCTTGTGTCCTCAGCAGAGGGAAAAGGAACATTTGAAGCCAGGTCTGGGCAACAGCTGAGGGTCAGACAGAGTCCATGAATGGGAAAAAATAAAAGTCAGGGAGATTGAGACCAGAGTAAAACAGAACCAGAGTTCCCAAAGAAAGAATAAAATGGGAGTCAAGGTCTGAATGAAGGAATAAAAAGGGAGTCACAGCACAAGTGAAAAACAGAACAATCCTATTGGTACCATGGAGTGGCAGAAATTGGAAAAAGGGATATGGAGGAGGAGAAGAATATAAAGAAGAAAGCGTATTACTTCTAGAGAAGTTGGTTGGAGAAGATTATTCCCTTATGTCCATTTATGATTTGAAATGCCTTTGGTTGCTATGCGTGTTTATCTGAAATAGTGTTGCTTTTAGCACTCCTTGCTTCTTTTTCTCCTGTTCCACCCAACAAAAAAGGAGGAGGGAGCTATTTACTTTCAGTCAGAGTGCTAATACATGTAAAGCCAGTCCTGCCAACATCACGTCTCACACCATCAGTATAGCTGATTGAGAGGACAGCTACTGGCTGAGTCCATTATGGGAGTTGTTTCCTTACGATTAACTTTTCCAAGTCAGGATGGCTGGATGAAGAAATGTTTGGATTAGGTTTGGGATCACATTCCAGTGCCTCATAATTCAAAGTATATGGTATATTTTCAATACTAATGCTATACACAAACCAGTAGTTTTGCATACACTGACTCCACTTTAGATACCAACAGTCTTAAACAGGTCTGAACACAACCAAATTGGATAGTAATATGTGCCTCTAGTTTTTGACCAAGCTTTCAATGCTGTTTTGTTTTTCTAATGTTTAGTAACACTGGTGATGATTCATAAGGCCACACTTCAAATAGAGGTAAAAATCCATGGAACAGTGCAGCTTTACATTGGCAGAGAATCTGGCCTTCAGGCTCCTGATTTTGGAAAACACCTTCCACAAATCATAGAAATGTAGAACCATTTAGATTGGAAAAAAAATTTAAGATCATCAAGTCCAACAATTAACCTAACTTTGCAAAGTCCACCACTAAACCATGTCCCTAAGTGCTACATCTACACATCTTTTAAATACTTCCAGGGATAGTGACTCGACCACTTCCCCCGGCAGCCTGGTCCAGTGCTTAACAACACTTTTGCTGAAGAAATCTTTCCTAATATCCAATCTGAATCCTGCCTGGTGTAACTTGAGGCCATTTCCTCTTGTCTTATAGGTTGTTACTTGGGAGAAGAGACTGACACCCACCTTGCTACAACCTCCTTTCAAGTAGCTGTAGAGGGTGATGAGGTCTCCCCTCACCCTCTTACTCTCCAGGCTAAACACCCCCAGTTCCCTCAGCTGCTCCTCCTACGACCTGTGCTCCAGACCCTGCACCAGCTTCGTTGCCCTTCTCTGGACATGCTCGAGTCATTCAATGTCCTTTTTGTAGTGAGGGGCCCAAAACTGAACACAGGAATCGAGGTGCAGCCTCACCAGTGCCGAGTCCAGGGGTCAGATCCCTTCCCTGTCCCTGCTGGCCACGCTATTGCTGACACAAGCCAGGATGCCATTGGCCTTCTTGGCCTCCTGGGCACACTGCTGGCAATCAACACCCCCAGGTCCCTCTCTGACTGGCAGCTCTCTAGCCACTCCTCCCAAGCCTGTAGTGATGTATGAGGTTGTTGTGACCCATGTGCAGGACCCAGCACTTGGCCTTGTTGAACTCCATACAGTTGGCCTCAGCCCATTGATCCAGCCTGTCCAGATCCCTCTGTAGAGACTTCCTACCCACCAGCAGATTAACAGTTCTGCCCAACTTGTTTGCAAATTTACTGATGGCAAAACATCACCTTGTAATATAATCCTGCACCACTCTATGGATGAGATGCACAGACAAGTTTTGGGTCTCCTGAGCTTTAGTTTAGTACCGTTCACCATTCCTCAATCCATTGTATTGCTTTTGTTTCTAACCAAGGTGGGAAAGTTATTTAAACCACTTCTTCAAAATTTTTCATCTGGCTTGAAAGTTCACAGTATGAGCAAAAACTCATATTTATCTTCATAAATTTTGAAGCAAGCATGAAACTGAGCTACCCAAATTTCTCTGTATGTGCTAATGTAACCAGGGGGAGAGAGCCTAGTGTGATCACTGCTGAAAACACAGAAATGTCCCATTCCCAGGACCTGAATTCCAGATACTTTTATCTTTGTGTAGAAAGTATAATGCACCTAAGACATGTTTATTTCTCCCAATAGATTAGTCAAGATAAAGACAGGTGTATGTTTATTTTTCCTGAGTGCTACTTAAATAGCAATAAAAATTCAACCCAAAAGATGTAGCCAAGAGGAGAAACAAGCAATGAGCAAAAGGGTTGCCAGTTTAAGAGAACTGTCTTGTAAGAAATACATGATTTAAAAAAAGAAAACCCACAAGATAAGACTTCAGAATCTTTTTTTATTCTCTAAAAGTAACCAGGCATGCACTTCCTACAAACAGATAAGGAGTGATCCATACTAGTTAACAGAGTTTTAATCAAAAAAAAGTTAGTATGACAGAAAATGTATGATAAGAAAGGGGGGCAGGTTGTCCTTCTGAGGATAGAAATTGGGGGAGAATGTTTTCAGGCCAAATTTTTATTTTATGGTAAATATTTCCTTCTTGTTTTCATACCAAATTTAAGCAAATAAAAATTTAAGCATTTTGACTTCATTAAAAATTGTTTCCAGATTTATTTCCCAAACAAAGGAATTTAACAATCTGAGGCATATAATTTCAGGCAAGAATTTTGCTTCAGGTAAAAATTGCTTTGTGGGGTAGGGAAAAGATATTCTCAAAGGAATAATTAATTCTTCTCATTATAATTATTTAAGTCTTCCAGCTTTGAAAACAGGAATCTGGAGTTAAGTGAAAGTATTAGTTGATTTTAGTGGTACTAATCTGTATTAATGTCTCAATATGTTCATGATTTTAAATTAATGGAATATCTAGTCTAGCTGATTTAAAACTGTAAGGTATTTTGTAGTGTTATTTACAATAATGTCTCAATGCTAAGAAATTAAATATAAATCTCTATCCAAATTCTTCCTTCAGTTATACACCCATTTAGAACTTGGCCATCCAATCTACCAAATAATTCTCAAGAAAAGCTTGGATCCACATAGTAGCTGTTTCACATTTCTTAAGAGTAATTCATTTTTGGCTGAAGGAAGAAATTCAAACCTGTCCTCCCCATAGTAGAAGAATTAACATGTTTAAAGTCACAGGTGGATCTACTTTCTTCACTGGACTGAAGCTAATTTGCTTGCAATATAATTTCCTGTCTTTTGCTTTTCTATACTTAATGATGAACACAGAAAAGTTCCTGTGTCCTGTCAAAGATTTTTTCTCAGCTTGCCAGGATTCTCCTTGATCCTCAGTTATTAACGTAGAAGTATCTCAACGTTATCAGTATTTTGCCCACCCTCTGTAGGCAATTATAGTCTGAAAAAAAATGATGCTTTTCTCCAGGGAACAGCTGTAGCAATTTCTGCTGGTTTTGTGACAGTGGATACATCTTAAAAGCAGGCTTCAAAGAGATAGTGGTGCTGCAGCAGTACAGATCCCCCTTACATTTCTTCAACCTTGCTTGAAGAGCACAGAAACAGATGTTCAACATAAATTCATTACTGGAAACTCGTTTAAATAGATAGACATATCAAACAGATTCCACATAAAACCTACATTATATGTAGTAATTATATTATTCACTCATCCACGCCTTTTGGGTGGAATAAACTGCAACAGATAGGAAACTTCCCTGCCCTTTTTTAAAGACCAGTAAGGAAGTGTCCCACCTCACAAATAATTCCAGGTGTGTCTAACAAAAAAGTATTTCGAGTTGGTCCACAGAAATTAATTACAGAAAATATATTTTTTTTTAGAATTTTTTCCTCTTTTCTGCTACATCAAAAGGAGAACTATCACAATCAGATGGCTTTTTATTTAAATAACTATAAAAAAATGGTCAGACATTTATTTCATTCATTAATCCAGTAAAAGCAGTAAATCTAGGCCTCATAACTAAAAAAAACATTTTGATGTCACTGTGTTGGCTTCTGTCACTTCAAGTCCTCATTTTAAACTTGAAGAGCAAATCTTATAATAACTATGTTTCATTTCTTGTCATTAATGAAATTTACTTCCACAGTTATTAAACTCTGCACTGAATTCATATCTAAAGACATTCATATCATCTTAAAACATAACTCCCAACCTAAACTGATGTCAGCATTTCCTGAGTCAGCTGAGTCCTCACGTATCTAGACTAAATTTACTTAAAAAGGTCCACAGGGTCCAAGTTCACAGGAGAGATTCAAACTTTTTTAATTGCTGTTTTCCATTTCATAAAAAGACAAATAGATTGGAGTCCTTCGGAATCCTACTGTCAGGAGGAGTACGTGGCTCTCTGGAGAACTTGATGTTAGAGGTCCCTACTGTAACAGTGTAACACAAACTTATTTGGCATCAACATGATTAATTCATTATGCAGAAGATGACTGGCAGTTTCTTGTATATGAACAAGCTCTTCTAAAACACTGGACTAAGGCGAAATAGATGCAGAAGCAATAGTGGCAGGGGCAATAAACCATGTTTATTGGTTGGCATGCTGAAATGAACAGTTCCAATGTGTCACATGACATTTTTATTGCATAGCAAATGTACAACAAAATAGAGGTTTGTAGAAAGCAAAAACTCATAAAAATTGTATTTAAATTGGAAAATTTTTGAGCAGAATTTGGCACAAAGTGTTTTAATTGAAAAAAATTTCATGACAAAATTTATGTTTTGAATGTTGGATCCTGGATAACATCTTGAGAGATGAGAGTGATGAGGCTGTTTTGCTGCAGATCTTTTAATGAGCAAAGGAAACCATATATTATGACCACCAGAGAAAACTGATTTTACAATTCAAAATTATTTCAGAAATAATACTACATTTGCTTTGAAAAGGAGAGTTGCTTACATGTAAATATACATTGCCTTATTAGGGCTTATGACAGAGCAGACAACATGATGGCTAGATACAGTCTTTTTTTAAAAGTCTACTAGGACAGTATGATTTGAAGGGAAAGACATACATCAATAGTAGCATAGTGATTTCTACATTGCAGACAACATATAGCAGTTAATAGCAGAAGATTGTTTCCAGTTGAAGGACTAGAGAACATGACTTATGAGGAAAGGCTGAAGATACAAGATTGATTCAGCTTAGAGAAGAGGACACTGAAGGGTGACCTCACTGTTGTCTACAGCTTCCTCGTAAGGGGGAGTGGAGACAGAGATGCTGATCTCTTCTTTCTGGTGTTTGATGATAGAACATGAGGGAATGGCTTAAAGCTGTGTTAGGGAAAGTTCAGATTGGATATTAGGAAAAAGTTCTTCCCTGAGAGGGTGGTCAAACACTGGAACAAGCTCCCTAGGGATGTGGTCAAAGTAGCCATGGCCCCATGGCTATGGCCCCAGGCCTGTCAGTGTTCAAGAAGCATTTCGGTAACACTCTTAATATATGGTTTAACTTTTAGTTTATCCTGTGTGAAGCCAGGAGTTGAACTCCGTGGTCCTTGTGGGTCCCTTCCAACGCAGGATCTTCTATGACTCTATGATTCTGTACTGGTCGACAAAACTTTCCATCAATAATGTCAGTGACTTTTTCCAAAGACCTGCGGGACTAGGCTGAAAAAACAACACCTCATACCTGTGGTGGCTATTTTCCCATCTCATTTCTCAATGTAAGCCTGATACTCCTCAGGCAAAGCTGGTTTAATTTGTCCAAATCAGTTTTCCTCCCTCCTGCTGTGGCCCTGTGATGGTCTCATGAGTGGCAGGCACAAGCTGCCTCCCAGACAGGAGAGGATGTTCTAACCCTACCAGAGTCATCTGTCACATGTTTCAAATAATGCATGGTTTCCTTCTACTGTGGTCAACCAAATTGCACTAAACCAGTATTCTCATTCCCCCAGCAACTTTCCAAGTCCTAAAGGCATTTGACCCTGTAAAATAACAGCCAAGCCACGTCTCTGGAAAAAGTCTGAACCAAGCTGATAAGTACTTTCGAAAAAAAGTGAACGTGCAGTCCTTTCAGGGTACAGCTCCTATAAATGTACAAGTATTAAGTATGGCAGTTGTTTATTGTTATCATGACAGAGGAGCCTGGAGTACATTTGTAATTTAAACTAAGTAAATCATGACGTGGAGGCCAATAATTTTAATAATATTTTCTTTTTCTTACTCCTCAGTAGCAAGTTATAAACACCTTTCTTTATAGTTTATTACACTTAATTAAACAGAAGATCATTACTGTATGACTCTTGGCTTCTATCCTGTTTTTCCAGAAATTAAAGTTTAGTTTGCAGACATGTTTCAACTTAAGTACATTAATCACATATCACAGTCCTTCAGCTTAATTCACATATCATAAATGTTTGTGCATTAAAGCTGTTGGCTGTGTCCCAGTGAAGATATTCCAGGTTAATGTTTGACAAGGACAGTAATAAATGTACTGTATTGAGCCAATCAAAACTTTGGCTATTTTTGTAGTTTCTTTATACATTTCAAAACTGTAAACAAATCATATAAATAAGGCATAGTTTGTGGCGAATCAGAAAAGCTAAATAGATATCAATGAAGATATCTAGATTTACACTGCATAAAAATCCAGCTGCCAAAGCATTAAGGAAAAAAACAGTGTACCAATTTTGAAGATGGCTTTATTCTAAAAGCTCAAATCCAAACTCATATTATTCCATGTGGAGTTAAGGAAGATGTTAATTGAGATGTTTATCTATTCACACATACGGCTAGCTCAGTTCAGCTGCCTTAACATAGGCCTCAGGTGTCATGTGAGATGTTCAAATGATCTGAGATGTTAGCAAGCAGGTGGCAGATATGAGACAAGACCTCCAAGAGACCCATGCCCTTTTGAACTGGCAGCTGGAGCCAGGTAGGTCCCTAGGGCATCTCATATGGCATCAGACATTTAGGAACTTGATCATGCCCAGGAACTCTAAAATTTCACTTTGCTAAAGATTATAGGAAAGATAACATTCCCTCTATGGCCACTGGTACAATAGGAAAAAAAAATTATGTGACTGTCAATTAAAACTGTTCGAGGTTCTGTTTGAAGTCTACCCTTTTGAAGCCTCTAGTGCTGGTATTGCCATAGATTCACTTTTAACCTTAGAGGGTAATGTTGCTCTCACTTAAGGCAATGGCAGATCTTCCCTTTGCTCCTTTCAAGAGCTCTTTTGAGATACGAGACCAATTATTGGTATTAACAGACAGGGATATTGTGGCTGCACTTGTTTCACAGAGGGCATGAAGGCACTAGGTTTGGTGGGGGACTAGGACACGTGGCTGAATGGCTGAAAGACAAATGCCATGTGGAGAAAGGAAGAGAATAGAGCAGGCTTTTCATATGTAGGAACATATTGCAAAGGACAGGGAATCTATCCATAGACCAAAATACCCATCCTTTTTTTACCTAGCTACAAGCTGCTGTAGTTTTCTATTACCCTTTTTTGCTTTCCTTTTCCTTTCTCAAAATACTGGCCTCTGTTAGAGGGAGTTAATTCCAATGGCAGTGGCCATATATTTACCTATATGAGAGAGCAGAGAAACCTCCACAGGCAGAGTCTCAAGAGCAAGCTTGAGATGTCTAACTTGACAAAAAGTTCTTCTGAGGTTCAATTTGTAATTCTGTAGGACAATTCAAGCAATGTAGTTAGACTCCCCTTTTTCTGAATTCTCCCCTGGGAGAGGTTGTCTTCTACTGCTTGTTACAAAGGGAAATTTGCCACATAACTTAGCCAGAGTTAGATGCTGCCAACTTGTCTCCAACTGTCGTATCTCCTGACAGATCCCACATCCTTGGCATGAGCAAAGAGAATCAATATGTGAAAATTAAGACTTCAAATGCAGGCAGGTTGTAATTTCTTTAAGCATCAGGCCTGTCACTTCATCCTTTTAGTATGACACTGGCAGGGCACCAGAAGCCCAAAATGTGAAACATGCTCTGAAATAAAATACCACTTAAATAATCTCTTTACTCTGTATGTTACTGGCTTAAAAGATGACAGAGTATGCAAAGTAGCAATAAATGGGACATTCATACTTTTGTCCAGTGATAGAGTTCCCTTAACCATCAGGTATGCTGAAGAATCTTGCTCAATTCTGCAAATATTATGAATATTAAATTCCAGATCAGTCAGATAAGAGCTTATTTTGTATTAAAATCAGTTTGCATTTGTATGTCATTTAAAATTCTTTGGCAGCTACAAAAAGACACTAATAAAGTGCTTTTTCATGCTCAATTTTAAGCAACGACATCTGCAGGTAAATTGTCATGACAAAAGCACATGCCTAACATGGAGGAAAAGTACACCCACATGTGAATTTCAGCAAGGTTTTCTGCACTAATATCTAAACATCCTAATAGTAGCACAAGTGATGTAGTGCTAGGTTTCCACTAGGATAAATGTGATAGAATGGGCAAAACCTCACTTAATGCCATATAGTACATTACTCAGATTGTGTTTCTAATCTGTAAATACATTGCATCATGAGTCATTCAAAGGAAAGGGCAGAGTTTCCTGCCCAATTCATTACAAAAAGAAAGTGACATTTAGGAAGTAAATTATGAGAAATGGGAATTGTATCTCACAGGTAGAGTACTTTTTTCTCATGAGAATTCTTTTATTTAAATAAAAAATAAAATACCAGAATTCTGTCTCACTATCTGCAAATTATCAAGCTTGTTTCTTAAGGGTAGATGGCATCTAAATAGAAGAGTTACTGGAAAAAAAAAAAAAAAACAAACAAAAACAACAAAAAAATATTAGCTCCTCAAATGTAATTCAGCATAACTTTATTTACATTATTTGGGAACCTAGATAAGGGTATAGAAGAATTTCACATGGAAGGCAGGTTGTCTGGGTTTATTTCTGTTGTTGTTTAAATACTAGCTTGTATCCTTCAATGCATTTGAACAGCAAATCCTATCACAGTGTGAAAAATATTGTAGAGAAGATACCAAACCAGCACTGGAAATATTCACCACAGATCACCTTTTATTTACATGGATTAAACACTTCTGGTGTTACTGAGAGGCAACTGACAGGAAAGTCTGACTTTGTAAGGGTCGTATGAATTGTGTGTCCAGTTCTAAGCACTTAAGTACATATGGTTTTCTATTAATATGGGGAGTGTGGGGGGGGGTGTGTGTGTTAAAGAGTATTTCACACCAGCATACTAGTACTTGCCTTCTCCTTAGCAAATGTGCCTCATTTTTCCGCTTTCAGCTAGCCCTCTGACCAAGCTTGCCAAGAGTGGTGATTTAAAAACACCTAACTAGTTGTAGAGGATGGAGACAAATGTGTCATGTCTTTAAATGTCAAAGCTCAGCACTATAAGGAAAAATAATTGAAATGCAGAGCGCCCCTTTCTGTGCAGTTATTGCCCACATCCTGCTCCATGGTGTTTGGAGATGAACAGAATACCAAAAGCATGAATAGTTCATCTGAATCCTGTATGTTAAACAAGGGTGTAAGAGATCAAGACAACGGATATCTGATGCCCACCTACAGAGGCATTAGCATTCCCTTCTCCAGAGAATATCTGCATTTTTGAAAAGAGGCTCCACGGAATAAATTGCAGACACTTAGGATTAAACGGTTAGCCAAACATCAATAGTTTGGCAACTGGGAGATTAATCTGAGATTTAACAATCTGGTGCAACAGCTGCTTACCACAACAAGCTTTCTACGACAAACTTTATTTAAACCTCTTGGAACAATGACAAGTAACAGCCTATCCACTCCTACCCCATTGCTGAGTGTCTTTTTTATGCCAAACTCTAGTTTAGTTTTGCCTTGCTGCTGTGTTTTCTTGAGTTGTCAGTTCTCATTGCTGTAGGAATTAAAGCACCTACAAATTGAGAAAAGTGAATGGTTTCACTGCACACCGGTTAACATCATGATGATATACAGAGCTGTACAAGAAACAGGGATTGTACAGTGACTCTGTTCTCACGTGGAATTTCATTTCCTTATTTCTGGCTACAGATGCAGACAGCTTAACCAGCCTTGGCTTCCCTACACCCTGGGAGCAGGCGCCAGCTCTGCTGCCTCACTGAGGCAACAGGCTTCACCCGCAGCAGGGCTGGGGATGGGGCTGGCTACATGGACCAACAGTGTAAGGGAAGGGATGAGGGATCCCCAGCGACATCCCCTAACCTGTCTCAGGCTTACCGTCACTTAAACTGTTTATTACTCTTCATTTCTTTAAGATAAAGCCAAGCCTCTGAATTCAGAGGGAGGAGCTTTGATTTATATGGCCTCTATAGAGTTGTTCCAATCTACATTACTTGGCCAAAAATCATAGATTTCCTATGGCAGATGCTTATCACTAACTTGATTAAACTGTTTTTTCTATTACAAGAACAATAAACGACTATTAAAACTCAATCCTAATATTTCACTTGCATCTATACAGTAAGATATATAAGCTTATCCCTATAAAATCCCTGCAGAAGAAAAAGAGGTCCACTGTCTTAGCTCGTATGTATCAGATATAAATTTTATATTATGTGCGTAAGGTGTAGGTGCCTGTGAGAGTGAAAGAGCACATACACAGAGAGAAAACTATTTGAAATACAAAAATACATAATTATTCACCTGCAGCTATGACAGCTGTGCTGAATAGCTACTGACAGATGATGGAGCTCTGTGAAAGCTGTGTGCTTCCAGAAGCCTTTCCATCTTAGCCCACATATCCTCTATCCTGAAGGCAAGGGTCACCATCATCTCTATGGAAATGGCAAAGGCAGGCAGGCTGAGGGGATATAGCCCATCAGCGTGTCTGACTTTCTAGCTAGCTTTGCACCATGAGCCACTTTTACACAATTTAATTTAAGTTCAGGTACAACTTAAGGTTGTGATTCCTGTTTTAAGCTTTGCTACATTTGATTAAGCTAATTCTTAAAAACTATAAATATAGGTATTATAAACTGACCACTATAAAACATAGCTTAAGTGTGACACAACACTATACATTAATTATGAAGTACTTAATGGCAACCAAAAGATGACCCTGGACTTTGGCTCCTAATCTAACTTCTATTTTCCTATTTAGAAGTGTTCTAAAAAGTAAAACACTATGGCGCATGTTGCACAACTTTCCCTCATGCTTGTTCCTGTTGGGAACCTTCACTCAGTGGTTGCTGCCCTTTATGGAGCCCTACTTATAGAAAGGAAAATGTTAGTTTTGAAAAGATGATTTTGCAGTTTGCCAGCTGTTTCAAACTAAAGAGAGAAAGAAAGGTAAAACACTATCTATTGAATAGCATACACCATCCCCAGAAATGAGTTGTATCTCTTGAGTCTGGTTCAAAGGAGAAGGTGCTGGTTACGATCAGTCATCAAGGCAGAGAAAGAAGGAAGAAAAGTCTAGCAGTGCCTTTGCTTGCTTTGAGAAGACTGCCCTCTGATGCTGGCAGGAGGTATTTCTTTCTTCAGTCAGATACTCTTAAGAATCAGGCTTTATGATACCAAAAGGCAAAAAAACACTGTTTGTGCTGAATAGAGAATTGTTTTGGACTAAAATCAGCAGAACTTCTTGTTGACTGGAGGGGCGTACAGGGACTCACGTAGTCTGTGGAAAACTGGTTCAGTGGGAGAGCTACAACACTACTGCTTACACATATGTTTATCTTCCTTCCATAATTTATTTTTTAAGCCCTTTTGAACTCCTGTTCCAAATATATATTATGCTTGTAGGACAATTCCTTGCTCACATAGACCCTACACAGACAAAGCATTTACCAGTGTGCAAATACTTTTCAGTGTCTAGTTGCTGCGCAAAATTAAAATCCTAGAAAGAAGTTAACTGTGCTGAATTTCTCAAATACATTTACTTACCTTCATTTTTAGTCCCATACATGTCTGTATATGGTTAGAAATGGGATTAGAGGTTGCCAGATGACTCATTTTAACAACTTCCGGGACAAAAGCAAAACAACATCAGATTATAATTCTGATTTCCTGAATCTAATCATAAAAAGGAACAGGTTTATGCAAATCATCTTCCTGCTGGAAATTACAGAATAATTCTCCTGAGGAGCTGGGGGAGGTAAACCAAGGGAGGAACACTGAAACTGTACAATTTGTATGATGCTGAAAGGAAGGAAATGCAGCCGTTCTGCGTTTTTGTTTCAGAGTGGGAAGGATTAATTCTTCCTGTCAACTCTCTCTCCTCTTTTTAAAGCTCATTAATACCTTTTCCAGTAAAGCAGAGTTCTCTAATATTTTCAGAACAAAGTCCTTCTATCACTTTCTTGCATGTAAGGCTTGAAAAACAGGAGTCTATAGATCTGCTTTTAAACACACCTCTGAGCACACGTACAACTTCCCTCTTCCCCCTTCCTGCCTACCCTCCCAAGATAAGGAAAGCCTTTAAAATGGAAAAAACAGAACAAAGGTAGAAGTCCAGCAAAATTATGTCACTATTTTTTTAAAGCATAAAGAATTAGAATATCTAGGAAGACACCTGTGGGAAAATACAGACATTAATCAGTAATGACTCGGTTAAAATTACAAACCGTTATAAGAAAAAGGCTTTTTCAATTTAGCTTAAACCATGTGAAAATGAAAACTGGACTCTGCTTAAAAAAACCCCACTCTAGATTCCATAATGTGTATTTTTACACAGATTAATTAAGAGAAACACAATAGAAGGGCCCGCTAAATTGAAAGGACCCTGTTTAAGTCAGCATAAGTGTCCTTCCCTGGCCTTGTCTCTCTCCCAAAATCTGAATGAGTATTGAAGAGTTACAACCACACAAATACATACTTGGTCTGCCAGCAGGAAGCACTTTAATGGCATTCACATTCCCATCAGTGAAATTGTAGAGCTGTGTAATCTGTTCTCTCCATAGTTATTTTTTATTATTATTATTTTGGAATGGGTTCAAGGGGAAAGTAGGTCAAAACATTTGAAGAGTGTTTGGCCTGTATTTTGTACATTTAGCAAATTTGGTTGCCTAAAAAATCACTGTCAGCAAAATGTTCTGGTTGCATGGTCATCTTTACAAAGTTGCAGCAACTCAGTTTTAATGCAACTGTAGTGGATTGCTGCACTTTTACCATAGAAAATAAAAAATCACGTTTGGATTTGCAGCAGTGCTTTTGGTATCACTTTTCTGTAGCACTGTCATAAAGCAAGTAAAAGACAGAATATGAAAAAAGTATGAACTGGAGCAGCCCTTGGAATTGCTAGCATAGTTGATGTAAAAGATGTCTAACACAACCATATGGTATACATTATCACTTCTCTTAGTGTCTTAAGCTTACTGTCAAAAAAGCTTCTACAGTGAACTTGTGACATGACTACCTCAGGATCCTGCAAATGGCTTGAAGTTTCACCTCCTGCACTTTAATGTAAAAACAGTCAATAATAAAATACTACTTCAAAACTTAAATTTTTTTGCAGTACTACCAAGACTCAATAGCACTATGTTCACTGGCTTCATACACTGGACGTTCTGGAGCCAGCACTGTCTCCCACAGTCTGGATGATGGTATCAATGGACTGGCCTGAGACTGTGCACAATCCCAGTGACCTAAAGGAGGGCCAGTTAAAGACCAGTTTCCTAAGAGACACTTGGTTAGTGCACAACACAGGGGAAAAAATTAAATGGGTTTCTTGAGGACATGAAGCCCTTGGTACCACAGTTGGCCTAGAAGGATTTCACATCTATACCAGTGGTAACCCTTCCTACAAAACTAAGGATTTCTTCTATCATCATCCTAACAGTACCTTTCAGAAATGATGGTCAGCATTGCCTGTCCCTAGTTGGACGGTAATTTAAAGAAGCATCCTTTCAATGGCAGAGGCTATTGCTGGCACATTAGATCTGTGCCAGCTTTCCAGGGTAAGGTTCAGTTCTTAGTTTCACAGCCTGGGCCCGGGAAAAATAAAGACACCTCTGAAGCTCCAGTATGACACAGACATAACAATCCACCTTTTTTCAGGTATTAAGTTGCTATTTGTAGAATGTTGAACTCTGAGGGAACTGTTCGGATCCTGAAACAAGCCCCCCGCAGGTGTAAAGCTTCATCACAGGCCTTTTCCACCATAAATACAATTCCTAGTCTGTGCTAACACAAATGCAATAACAAAACCAACAAGCATCCTAAAACCAAAACACTCTTGGCCATGTTCAATTCCATATGATAGATAAGAGAAAAAATTATATATGACAGACGTCGCTACTTCATATAATTTGCAAAACAAAAAACTCATATAAAACAGCAGTGGAAATGGGGTATTCTGAGTTAAAATGTTGCTGAAATAGAGTGCAATCTATAAAGATTCAGAATCAGCATAGTCACAGTTAATAAGAGTGGCTTTGGTTTAAACCTTGCTAAACACTCCACGTGTGTTGCAAACACTGTTGCTGAAGTAGGTGGAGAAGAGAAGAAAAAGGAAGCTGCTGTTTTACAAACAATCTGCAGGCCCTACATTGGTACTTAACGTTTCTTAGAACATTACTGGAAGCAAATTAACTTCTTATAGTGAAAAAACACAGCATATGAATCTATAGTAAACATTAAATGTAAACCAGAGTCTGCAGATACATTTTCACCTTTGATGTAATTCATTGCCTTCATCTGAGACACGGAAAGATTATTTTATCCTACAAGATTTATTCTTTACTCAGGCCACTTCCTTTCTTTTTGTTCTAGTTGTCTTCTCTTGGAAAAAAGTCTACGTGGTCAGCTAATCTGTACTGATGTAAGTTTGTGTGTTCACCACATGAAGCAGGTTTCCTAATAACATCAGTGGAACTGTTATATTTTACACAAGAATCGGGATGATAGATTTTAAGCTCGTGATCATCTAATGATATCTACTGCAGACCAGAAGTCACAGGGTATTACCTAGCAATCTGAAAAGAGACTATCGATGGACTATTGATCTCAGTAATCCAAGTTCAGCTGTCACACCAAAAATAAACCCAACACTCACCACCCTAAACACACAAAACCAAACAAAAAATGCCTGCCAACCAACATAAAGACCAAGGAGGAAGGGAATTATAACAAAAATGCTTTCGTTTGGACAGGTATACGTGAAGTATCTGCTTTCGAAACTGTTAACAGTTTGCCAAGAAAGTGCCAAGAAAGGAAGACAACAAAGAAAATGAGAAGGCTTGGAGGGTACACCACAGTACAGAGACAAGTAGAACAATATTCTAAGGAACAACGAAATGATGCGAAGAATTTTTAATACACAGATTAGTGGTCACCATTGTATCAGGTGAAAAGCTTTCCCATCAGCCTGCCACACAATTCTGAGAGAAGCCATGGGAACCCCAAAGGCCCTGAACACCTTGGTAGCCCATGACCACGCACCCTTCCAGCAACGCAGTGGAGATGAATGTACATTTGAATTTTTGCAAGTAAACAGGGCCAGATCACTCTTTTCCTTTTTGAATATCTCAGGAAGCATTTTGCCTCTTTCCCCCTTTTCTCTTCTATACCATGCAGTGGAAGGATCCCACCTCCAACATGTTTTGGCAAAAAAAATCTTGTGAAAACTGTGATACTTTATTCTGTGCTTTCTGATGCCTTGTGACCTTAAGATATGCTGTATTACACAGTGTTGATATTTTAATGTTTCTAAATCCACGTTAGCAGCAAACCATTTTAATAGACATTTGTCACAGTGTTCAAGCATTTCACACAAAGCAGCAATTGAATAGTTTCTTTCAGCTACACATGGACCACATCTGTAAGGTTATGAGCACATCACCCAAAATGGGCATGGAAGGCTTTTATTATGATGAATTTGTGCTGGATTGCCCTGCTATGCTGTGTGAAACCTTGTCAAAACCTTGAATGATGTCTATTACAGTTTCCTGTAAAAGTATAGCTCTTGGCAAATACTGACATCATTACTGCCACATATCCAGCTAGACCAAACAAGGTTAAACTGCAGAAAAAACAACAAATCATCACTAGCTCCAAACTTAGGTGAAAGTCTACAAACAAACTTACTCCATGGATTTGCTTTTCATGTCATTTCAGCAGTACAGCTGTCTGATGACAGGTTGTTTCATTAACTGCTGATTAAAAAAGCTTACAGAAAATGGATACACAACCTGTGTTTAAGTTTAGTTCTTGCTTTTACACGCAGGAAAAGTAATTATGTGCATCAGCTAAACATTGTCTGATATTGAAATGAAACACCCCTAGGACAATTGGATATTATGAACTCTCTGTTAGTAAGAGAAATGTGAGGGCTGATTTGTTACCACTCAGAAAAATTACTGTCTTTACCTTGGGGCTGGAACAAATATTCTTAAGTGTAGCCAGCCTGGAGGAGAGATGGAGAACACAGAAACAAGGAGAAGTGCCAGCAGGAAATAATTTTTTGGAAAGTCACATTATAGCTGAGGTGAGGGGAAGGAAGAGGATGACAAAACCTACTGGTTCTTTGTTGGAAATTAGGACATTTGGCCAGTAATTTGCACTTGCATGAGGTGCAAATGGAAGCAAAAATACTATCACCAACACAGTTACCAGAATACCAGTTTTCACTGGCAATAATTTTTGAACAAGCTTAAACAGCATACAGAAAGCATAAAAAAATGCAGAGTCAAGCAAGCATACTACATCAGGACTGATGTCTAATGTCTAAGCTTAATAGCCTCCTGAGGAGGGGAAGGGGACAGGGAGGTGCTGAGCTCTCCTCCCTGGGATCCAGTGATTTGACACGTGGGAATGGTTCAAAGCTGCACCAGGGGAGGTTCAGACTGGGCATTAGGAAGCATTTCTTTACCAAGAGGGTAGTCAAACCCTGGAACAGGCTTCCTGGAGAGGTGGTCGATGCCCCAAGCCTGTCAGCGTTTAAGAGGCATTTGGACAATGCCCTTAATAACAGCATGCTTTACCTTTTGGTCAGCCCTGAATCGCTCAGGCAGTTGGACTAGATCATCGTTGTAGGTCACTTCCAACTGAAATGATTCTATTCTATTCTATTCTATTCTATTCTATTCTATTCATACTGTAGTATGCAGCTATGGCACATTGCAACATATACACATTTTTTAAGAGACCAAACCCATACACTTACATGTTGCTTTATTCAAAAGTAAAACCTCCTAAAAATATAAAAAATCTGTCAATAATGAGGATAGCCTTTAAAAATTCACACAGAAAAGTTTCTTGCTACATAAAAACAGTGGTGTAGATATAGCAGGAAAAGACAATGGAAAGGCTAAAGAGCTTCAGTGTGTTGGTGTTTTTTTTCATTTCTCCAAAAATCGAAAACTCAGCTTTCTCTGAAAAGCATGTAAATCTAATTGCAGAAGAATGTTAGATGATTAAGTTTTACTTAGTTTTCCCACCCGTTAAGTCAGATTTAAATGTTTTACTGTGGGACTCAAGTAGCATAGTTATCTCCCATGAAATAAGTTTAGATCATTTGCATGGTCAGCAAATTTTTCTGGAATGTCAGAACAGCCCCCTCCTTCTCAAGCACCTGTGTTGTCGTTTTCATGTTACTGCTCAGTCCTCACTGTTACAAGATTATGATTTCATTGAAGAGACGCACAAAAAAGGCCATTACATAAATACTTATGAGACTAGATAAGAAGTTTCTTCTGATTTGTATTCTTTCACTTACTACTGTGCTTATTCATACAGATAGGTGACAATTTTCATCATTGGTTGAGGCTTAGCTATGATTTTCCTTTCCATGAGCTTTTTGCCTGTTTTAGTTGATAAATCATGGAAATTTATGTAAACAGGACAGTTGTCTAATATGAGCTCCTGATATTATGTGGAAAAGCACCATTCTAGACACTATCACAAAATATTTATATTTACCATGTTAGCAACATCCAAAAGCATTGTCTGTTGCTGTGACTACAAAATCAGATGAACACAATATGGTTGTAATATTGAAGCAACAGTCTACCTGTCTCATGGCTGCCTATAGTCAAGCTCTTGTAATGTTTGTCCACTCTGCTCGTTTTTGCCAGCAACACAAGACCTTGCAACAAAATGTCCCATTCCTGAAAAAATTTTAGAGAAGAATAGTCCTCATCAGGTACGACCACAGTTCCAAGCACCTTCCTGCAGCATTGCCAGCTTATTACTTACACATTTTTACTGACTCCTTGCTGCTGTCCCACTCCAAATGAACTTACTTCAACCAGAAGTCCAGAGGCAAAGGAAGTTGAAATTCTATTGCTGTATCTGTTTCACTGCTTCCCTGGACACTCTTGTCAAACCTTTCTGTGCAATCACATGGCCTCGTAACCCCACAGAGACATTCCGATACCAAGCAGTGCAGAGGGTGTCCCCCTTGGACAATGTCTGTGACCACGCAGGGACTAAGCTCTCATTTGCAGAAGCATGGATGTACATCTGATTTACCTGCTAGCATGGTCACTACTTACCCCAACAAAGGCTCTTGATGATAACTTCACAAGCAGGGCAAAGACAGGTCCCAGTGGCTGCAGTTTTCAAAATTTTTTTGCACACTGCTACAGTAGCTTGACACAATTATTGAACAGGTTATTTTAAACACAATAAGCTTATTCGCTTTAACAGAAGACAAATAGTAAAGTGTTCAAGGACCTTGTTTCTTTAGAAACTAAATCCCACTGACTTCATCTACAGAAAATGCTCACACATTCCCAGCTTCTTTAAATACAAAGTACACACGTTGCACATGATGTGTTGCTCCTTCTAGAATTCGTAGCCCTTACAAATTACACTGACACTGACTGGGATCCTGGAGGGAATCCAAGAAGCATATAATTCATCAGACTTTACCCACACTCAGACAGCCTGGCTGCTTGCTTCATTCTTGAGGCTATGTTGTTACAATTTCATTTGAACAGGTCACCTCCAACCTCAATCCAAGAGCCACAGTGCCTCAACTTTGCATCAGTTTGACTGACACTGCATAAGGCATTTACTGCATGAATTTTCTTGCAAAAACAACGCAGCTGCTGGATTACAGTTCAGAAACTTTAAAAGAAAAGAGCCAAATTTTTTAACATGAGACTGAATGAAGAATGTGGTTTGCACAGCTGAAAACAAAGGTCATCAATTTTGAAATTTAGCCTATGTAAACAGAATGTCTGGCTTCTTTAAATTTTTCTACTTAAATTCCTGTAAGTGTCAGTAGATTCATATGACTGCTGGTAGAAAATCCAAATTGTTATAATTCTCTTTTAAATTTCACCAAAAATAATCAAATGTATTGTTCTTTTACCAAACAAACTTGTTACTTGTGATTAATATTAAATAACCTTAATTATTTTTCTAGATAACACTGGTAAAATTTTAGCTTTAATCTTCAGTAACTATGAAAAACTGAGTTAAAATTTAAATAAATTCTTGAAATAGCTATTCTTGATGTCCAAATATGAAGCAGAAAAAACACTGAGTGTCAATTACTTTGATGTTTTTATTTTTATTTACATAGGATATTCATATTGTAGCTAAGTATCTCACTTGATTCATTACTTAATGGTTTTGATATATTTAGATCTTAAAAGAATATAAAAAGGCTTTAAACAGTATACAAAAACATCTCCAGAGTTATTGGTAGTATATGTATGTCATGGATGAATTATGACACTAGGAAAGAAAATCATTAATAGCTCTAAGACATTTAAAATATGTAAGGTTCCTGTTCTTTACAGTCTTTTTCTAACATTACATTACTATATTCTTACAGCAAGTCAATGTTATGTTACCATAAGGAAGCAAAATCCAATAACATTTAAGAGTATTCAAACATGTCAGATTATTTCACTGCGAGTCTCCTATGAAGTGAAGTAGAATCTGAAAAACTGAAGGGAATAAGTCCTAGGTATTCTTATTTAAGATCAAATTTTATCTAATTGAGACTAAACTCGACATTTAAAACAGCTTCCCTTTCTTACAGTTCAGTGAGAGGCAGCAGTATTACAGTACATGCAAGAGCATGTATATGAGCAAAAGAAAGTCAAGAAAAGTCGACAGGAAGAAAAGATGTATCTACATTCTAATGTCAGAAAAAAACATGAACTAACGTTAAAGTCGTATTGGGATGCAAGCATTTAGACTACTATGGAGCTCAGGACAAACAAATCCTTAGGTTAACCTAGCTTCTTTGGGCAAGCCTGTAATCCATCCAGTACTTTCACCTGCTACAACCCACCTGCAAGCAAGCTGGCTGGAAGTCATTCAGGCTGGTCTACACTACTCTACAATCAACAGCAGGTCTACCTTAAACTCTCATGCCCTGATTCTGGCATGTAAAGGATCAACTTTCTAGGGTATCAATTAACCTTTTGCAGTTTAAAAAACAGGGTGAAACTGTTTCTTTTTATACACTTAATGGCCATATTATTCTCACATTCGATTAACTATTTTTAGGCATTAATTAATTTTAGGGTTTTAAATTCATGAACCTTCACTAACTTTACTGAGAAATAGGGTATTTTGTCAATGTAGAGACTGCAGACTTGCACTTTATTGCATGGAAGCAGCTGAGAACACAAGAGGTGCAAGAAAACAACTGCAATAATCAAATGCACACAGAAAAAGAAAATAGAGTAACCATTGTCCTGTCTTTCCAGTGTGTTCCCAGAAAGGGATATAAGTGCTGAAAATAGTAAGGGGAGAGGAAATGGTGGCAATATTTACTTTCCTTTTCTCAGTCTCTCACTTGTTTACATCATATCCTGTCTGGATGTTTTCCAGATAAAAATTACTTTTTCTGCTGTGATTTCAGACTGTCTACCTTACCAAGCACAGAAGTGCTCACAAATAGTGAGCTCCGTCTTTTAAATACATTTCTGTTTCTTTCCAGTGTTTATCAGTCACTGAAATACACAGTTATTTTGAGATATAGCTCAGGAGGGAAGGAAGAAGAGTTATTGTCTTTTATATCCTTTCTGATGTAAACAAACAATGATGCAATATGTTATTTTATCCCTATAGCAGTTTATTCTGAATTATTTAAAGCAACACTGCTAAAGAATCGAAAAGGTCCACCACTAATTGGACCTGTAAACAACATCCTAAAGAAAAGCCCAGATATAACACATATGGCAAAGGTGGCTGGGATGATAAGTAAGATTGTAAAACCGTTTTACAAAAGGAAACTAGAAGAGCTTGATTTGTCAAGTATGTTACCATGAAAGTTAAGACATCAGTTAGTATAACTCTACGAATTCAACTGGAGGATAAACACCAGAATGAAAGAACAGTCCTTTAGGTTGAAGGAAAATGGCAACACAAGGAGAAATCTATACAAATTGGCAAAAAATAAATACAGGCTGAAAGATAAAGTTTTTATCATAATCATAATCAGACTCTTCAGCACCCTTCCCATGTAGATGAGGAGGAAAAAATCAGTTCTAAAGCAAAACTCCATGGCAGGGATTTCATGCTGTTGTAGGATCCTGCATCCAGAGAATTAGTCCTACTAGTTTTATAACTACAAAACTGCACCAGTTCCAGTGGTCTCAAATATCATCACTCCACCTCAAGAGCTGTACCAAAAGAGACACACAGGAATGATAGGGCCACAGTGCACCCTTTGCAGCAACCTCTAATGATAAAGATGCATAAAGACGAATAAGCAAAAGGTAAACTTTTTCTGAAAGCAGATCTCAACCATGCTTACATGTTGCTGAACTCAGAAGATGCCATTCAGGAAGGAGATCTTGCAGTCATCATTGGAAGTCCTCTAAGCTCTTTGACTGGGCATTCAGAGTGCTAACAAATGTTTGGGTCCTGAGAACAAGGCATCTTGCCTCTATGAAAATCTTTCATGCTGCCATATCCCGAGTACTGTCTATTGTTCTTGTCTCCATGTCTTAAAAGGACTTAGAGAAAGGCAACTTCAATGGTCAAGGTGATGGAGGCACTGAAGAGCCCAGGCCTTCAGTCTGAAGAGAAGGATCAGGAAGGAAGATACAACTGAATTTAAAAAAAAAAACTTAATGGTTTCAGATACAGTGAATCCAAAGATCCAGCAAATTATATTTTTCTGGAAAAATCTAATAGGATATTTAAATAGATTAAAGAAAGTATTTTAATTAGCAGGTAGTGAATGTCTGTGACTTAATGCCTCAGGAAACCATTAATCATTTGGTAGCAGCATGTTCAAAGTGGGGTTAGACAAATTCATGAACATTATTGGTTCCATAAACAGAAGCTAAAGGGACTAGGCAGCAAGAAACCCTTTAGCAGCCCTGATACAACTGGGATTACAGAGACACAAGACGGACTGCAGAAAGCAGCCTACGTACTCACACGCACTCCTAAAATGTATCTCTGCTTGCTTCATCTGAAGAAAACAGTGGCGTAGATGAACACCAGTATGACTCAGTATGGCATTTCTTATCAAGTGCTCCATGTAGCCGTTTCCTATTATAAGCTCTGACTTACATGTTAAAAAATATTCTAATTATTTAGTTGGTGGCCTGTGCTCTCTGTGTAGGCAATGCTGGATAACTGTCAGAGTGCTCAGAGACTGGAGAAAATCCTACTTCAGGCTATACACCTTGAGCAGGTCAAACTACACTATCACCAATTCCAACTTCACATCTCAGGGGCTACCTGCTCAATTCCTTGGCAGGGGCCTTCACACCAACCCTAGACAGGACAGGAATCACAGCTCAAAGAGAACTTCAGTTAAAGGTCATGCAAGTCCATTAAATGAAAAAATATGAATAATTCAGTGTCCAAATTAAATAAACAGTTGATAGCCTTGCCCAAAGACAAACTTATAAACCAAGTGTTGCCAGCTTGACATTTTGTCTCCAGAAGTCTGTAAAACCTCAGCAAAGACATGCAAAGTCAGACAGCAGTTGAGGATAATTTAATAAATTACTTTATTACTCTGCGTTAAGTCCACCGTCTTCAACTGTGTACTCACCAAGTATATACTGCCAGTGGTGGTCCAGTTAAAGTACTATAAAAAATCAAGACCTCGATATTTGCTAAGTGTTATCTGTTGATGACATTCCTTTTCATCAAAACTGATCAAACAAGAGACATCAAAAAAAAAAAAAAAGACACTTTCCCACAGGTTTGAGTCTAAATGACAAATAGAATTCTTATTGCTATATAATTATCACTCTTATAGTAAGACTTAACTAAAACATAGCCTGAATAATACCATTACCTATAAAACAGCTTAAGAAGATTTCCTTAAAACTAAAAATATATGGTCATCCTGTATCAGAAGTGGCAAACTGGGAGAGAGATGTTTTATCGAGTGGGCTGGAATGGGAGAGCACATACCTTTGAAAGGCCTCCAAGATTTAAGTGCAGATTCAAAAAAAAAGTAGCTTTATTTTCCTATAGTCTATGTATTGTAAATATTTCTGTACATACAATAGTAATTCCTCGTGGGAAAACAAAACAAAACAAAACAAAACGTGTTTATAGGAGAAATTAATAAAAATTTTCTGGCAGGCCTTTTTATTATTTTGATCCATATTTATTTATTGTTATGATAGCTTTGAAACCATGAAACCCAGGTTCCTGACCTAATCTGAAATAATGCTTTTATGGTAAAAAAGGGACATCAGTCAATATCAAAACCTATTTAAACTGCTGAGTTTGTACTATGAAAAATAGAGTGGTTTCCTAGTTAGAACATGAGATTAGGAATAGAGAGATGGCAGTTGCTGGAGGCCCTGATTGTTTCCCTGAACCCAAGCCTTCAATTGTCTCTTTTCTTCAGTTGTTAAAAGAATTCCTGCAATCCACCATAATTTTTCAACTGAAGCACACGGTTTACTTTTTTACTGCTCTCACTGGTTAAAATAAACCCAGGCAAAGAGGGTATGACCTTGGGCAGCCTCTCCCTGAAGGTGGGTGTACATTTTACTCTTTGTAATAACTACACATGAGTTTGTGCTTATGAAATGGTAGTTTTCTGACCAGGTGCTTATGAGATGTATTGGAAACACGTATTATGTTATTTATGCTCATTTTCCAGTAATCTCAAAGTATTTTACTGAAATCCAAAATGCTATGTTGGTTTAAGGAGCTGGGCACACTTAGTAAGCATATACTCGACAATGGTTCAATTGCAAAAATATTCTTGGTTCCCACATCACTACATAATCTGATAAATTCATTGATGACCACTTAGGTCAACAGATCATTTTGCTATATTTCAGAGGCATTCTGAAGAACAAATGAAATGAAGTACGGTTTCTCAGTGATAACTATCTTATTTTTAAATTCTGACATGTTTTTATGTTTTCCTGAAACATTCTTTGACAAAAGCATTACTTCCTGCTAACTAGGTTAAGAAAAATTATGGGGATGGCTTTCTTCCTCCTGCAAATCACTAAGGAAGTGGTTTGTAAAACAAGCAAAAATTTTCAAATACTTACAAATACTTTTAGCAATTAGCTCATAGAGATAGCTTTATTGAGTTATTTATGTATCTTCATAGTAGATTTTGATTATGAGCTTCCAAGACAGTTATCCAGACAGATTTTTTTTCAGGCATAAGGATATAGCCCACAGTTTTTCCATTTGAAATGAAAATAATTCCTTAAGAACATGGAGAGAGACTTTGGGTGTCAGAGCATGACTAGTTTTGTGTGAACATGTAACATGTCAAATACAGGAAAGGGTGGGGTACTCTTTAATTTGTCACCTACATATTTGAAGGGATGTGTGTGTGTCTGTATTTGACAGAGCACATTTATGCAGATATCAATTAATATTTGACATTAAGTGTCGAAATCATAAAAATACCACCTGTCAGTTATTGCAATAAATCTATCTTCATTCAAAAAGATATCAATAACAAATCACTGGTTTTGTTAAACAAGCAGATAAACACATAGAAGGGAAACTTGTCTTAAGTCAGGCACTGGACTGGGAAACAAATTCAGTTGTACCTTGGCAGTAGACTTCATAAATGCTTGAACAGGTCGTCTAGTGCCTCAGTTCCTCACCTGTAAAATGAAACAAAAATCTCCATCTCACAGCTATGTCAGAAATTTCCTTAAATTTCTGCAAAGCAAAGGTATCACAGCATTGGGAAACAGATGTTGAGAGTCAGACTGAACAAACAAGGTTTATCACAGGATTGTTACAACGTCTGAACTATGTGTCGTACAAAGAGTTTATCTCCACAACCAGGAAACTCATTAGGTTTTCAGCTACAGTGTTTCTATAGTCAATGCCATAGAAATCATGGTTGTAATATAGTGTTAAAAGGGCACAGCACTAAATGTCATTGCAATGCCATTGGCTCTGCACAGAGCTGTACAACAGAAGCAGTCTTTTTTCAGGTCATTTCTTCAGATATGAGAGGCAGATTTTCAATCCACAGAACACCGTTGAGAGCCAGAATCTTAAAAGACATCTGCACCTTCAAAGGTCTCCCTTTGGATGACTCCTTTAGGAGAGGGAGAGTGATGTAACAGCCCAGTGAGTCAGCCATAACTTTGAGGTGGATGTGCTTAGACCATGTTTTTATAATGAGCTCCCCAAAGAAAACCAAAACACTTTAAAACTCAAAATAGCCAGGAAGACTGGAATACTTAACTTTTTAAATACAGGAAATTCAAAGTGACTGGAGGAGATGGAATAGAAGTTAAAGGGATTTATACACAGCATTCCCTGGCCCACTGCATCCTTGGAGGTATTTTGCTTCCAGGTTAGGTGGCAGTAGACTGAGCAGATTTCTGATTTGCACCAAAACCCCTCTCTTCCCTCTGTTCCCAAGGAGGTTTGCATGTTCCCTTTGAAGGTTACCTGGCAGCTCCCTGCTGCATCAGGTCCTTCCCTAGGCAAGTTGTAGCCTCCCTGCTCTGTGCTGGGACTCCCTCAGCAGCCTCATTCATGCAGCATGAAAAGTGCCCAAGAACCTTCCTTCCCCTGCACCAGTTCTATGATCCCATTGTCTTAAAAGAACCTGACACGCTAATGAAAAAAAAAGGCAGGTGAGAAAAAAGATACTTTACATAACAAGAAAGGCAGAGCACAATGTTCTTTTATTCACCTATGAGATTTTATTATTAAATTTAATGCTATCATATATCTGGATTTTCCAAACATATCCTTGTTTTTTCGCTCAAGATCTTGCCCTGGCAGAGTTTAAGAATTTTACACATTTGCTTAGGATTTCCAGATGTCCTGCAGCCTGCTCCTTACTAGAATGCATGACTTCCAGAAATGCCACTCATGCCCAGTGTGCCCTTGCAGATCACCTCTATAGTGCAGCCATTGAAGCCTTGATCACTTGATGCATGGGACTTGAGCACATTAAATCCAACCCATCCTGAAAGTCCTAGGAAGAAGTACAAAAAATAGCAAGAGGAGAAACCTACATATTCATAAAAAGGCAATATGCTAATAATCCCCCTTATTTGTTTGGGCTGGACATCTTCTCTGATCCAGTATTCTACCTTGCAAAATCTGAACACAAGCAAAATCTACCAAACACAAGCTATGTGAAACCTAGAGCGAGGGCAGATCCAGGAATAGTTCGTAGGGGAAAGGGAGCTCAAGCCTCGGTAGACCATTCAGGTCACTGTAGGCATTTCAGCCACAGCAGACTGTACTGCTGAGCATTTACACTACATGATAGCTCCTCTGCTAGCACAGGCTGACTGATAGTTATCACAAAATCATAGAATCATAGCATGGCTTGGGTTGGAAGGGATCTCAAAGGTCATCTAGTTCCAACCCCCTGTCATGGGCAGACACACCCTCCACTAGACCAGGTTGCTCAAAGCCTTGTCCGACCCAGCCTTGTTGATGTGATACAACAGACACATGGGAGCTGCAGCTGAACTGCTCGGTGGCACATGGGCCAGGAGTCACTATTTGGCCATTTCCCCTCGATCGGTAGATTACTCCTTAACTAGTCTTGGATTAAATGTTGAAAAATGCAGTATCAAAGGATTCAAGTATAAAATAATTCTCAAAAAAGGTTAGGAAAAGACCAGGCTGTTGACATTGGCTTTCACATGCTGCAACTTTATTACATCAGAGAATTGAGATATTATCAATATATTTAAGTGTTGACCTCATTGCACTTTCTGGTATTGAAGGCAATAAATATCTCTCACTGCGATAATAAACACAAAAGTCATGAGTATTTATGAACTGCAGGAGACATTGATGCTAAATATGCTGTAAAAAAAAAAAAAAAAAAAAAAAAAGGATTAACGATATTTTATTGGAAATTTTAAAAACCCAGAAGAGCTGGGCCTTTTTATAGGTTGATGATTGTTATCTGTATAAGTTAATGAGAGCATTTGGAATATCGTGTTTCTTAGCAACTCATGATTGAGTTCAGTTTTCACTTGTTCAGGAGATAATGGTGAGAAAAATCATATTACTGTAGATTTTCAACATAATAAGAGTTTTGTATTTGCAAAGTTCTCTAAAATCATCTTCTAAGCTACAGAACCCAGTGCAACTAAAGAATCCGGATTCACATTTGGACACATACTCAGAGATGTCATGCTCAGAGATGTAAATCTGTAGACTGTGCATTGCAGTGTCACCTCTATTTATGGAACGGCCCTTTTTAATACCCAGTGTGACAGTCTCTATAACACAAAGTTTTCAAAGCACTACAGCAGGTGAACAATATAGGTGACATGTTCAGAGAAGTCCTAACTTGTTCCTGCCTTCCTTCCAGCTCCTCGTTTCTTCAGACCCTGGACTATGTAAGGAGGCCTCATTAATTGCCAACTCCCATGCAAGAAGGGCACGCTGCCTCTCCTGCACGTGCATGGAGCATCCAGGCACAATCTGCTGGGATAATAGCTCTCTAGAAATAATGGTTGGCAATAGATAATTCACTGAAGTAACAGCACATGAACTATCTAATCTCATCTCCAGCTTTGTCTTTTTCAAATCCAGCTGTTACTCTTCAAACTTGCCACTTCTATTAGGAGAATAAATATGGCTGTCTAGTTGCTGGCAATATTCTGCATTACACTCCATGATAAGCCCAGACAATATGGCAACAAATCCATCAACTTCTAAGACAGACATCAAGACAGAAAGAACTGTGGTGCATTTCCTACCAAAACTCTTTTAAAAGACCACAAAATGAGATCACCCTGTGGTGACCTGGATTTGGATGAACTCTTTTATTTCAAAATATATTTCTCCTGCTGGCGTGAGAACTCAGATTTCAATATTTCCTTCACAGCAGGCTGAATGAGTATGTTTTGAGTCATAATGCCCAGAAGACTGACAGCAGGAAGTCTTGCTGATGGGATATGCAACTTTTATTTGCTTCCCGTGAACATGTACTTGTTTCCTCTTAAGAGTTTTCACAGAAACAGTATAAAGCTCATGAGCATATGTGCTTAGATGCACATGCCCTGCAGAATGGCTTGAGTCAAGTTGTTAAAAGTTAAGTAGTGTGAGAAGCTCTCTCTGTATTAAAAAGCCCTGCAGCCAGGAATCCCGAAGTGATGCCCTGTGGTTGAGCTGATCAAGTGTGTCAGATGTAGTAGCCAGCAACAGCAGTGAGTGCACCACAGAGATTGCAAATTAAGACCTTCCATCTTTGATGTGCAGTATGTAAAAGCTAACCAATAAAATTTTAAATCTGCTTAAGAATGATTTCCAGGATGATGAAATTCATCCCCCTGGTGAAAGACTGGCATAGGGTCTGGCAATAAGTCCCACTCTGATTTCTTCAGGCTGAACTCCAATATAGGGAGATACAGGTAAGAGAGTTGAATACATTTCCTACATTTGAGAGACGTTCATTGAAAAATAAAAAAATAAAATGTAAAAAAAAAAAAATGTAAAAAAAAAAAAGTTAAAATGCCTTAGCTTGCTAGTGGGGTTCTTTCTTAAGGTAGAAGGTTCCTGTTCTCCATCACCAAAGCAAGGGAAGTGACCAGTGCTGTGAACCTACTTGGGATAGCAACAAGAGAAATCATTGCAGTTCCTGGCGGACCACACAAGGTTACAGAGCAGTTACAGGCGAAATGTTGCTCTAAGAGGGGCCTGCAAATGCAGGATAGCTTTTTCTTCCAGGTTCATCAGTTGCTGCTCTGTCTTATTTGAGTATCTTGTCAGGGTTGTGCTAAATTAAATATGCAGATGTACAGCAAAGCTCACCAGACTAAAGGACCTTTATATCAACACGGGTCTATTGCTTCTGGCAGTCAAACTGCCTTTTCTCAGCTAGCTTACTTGTGTCTATAAGGCTGTAGCACACAGACTCTCTGGTTTGCAAGTTGCCCTCTTTTTGCCTCATCAAAGGAATTTGACCTCATTGATGTTTAAATACCAGAACCAGTATGACATTTTATAATAAGTCAAATTTTGGAGTCTTCAATAGCAAATAGATGTGTTGGAAAATGCTTGCAAAGCATGAAATTTCACATTTTGTTTTTCCATGAACTCTTAATGCAAAACTAACCAAACAGAATTTCATTAAAATTTCAGAAAGCACATTTTTGGCTCTAGAACAAACAAAACAAATTTCAAACAAATCATTGTTTTCCTCACTTTTTGGAAAATAATAAGCACCTGAAAACAGGTAGTCATAATGAAAGTTCCTCCTGTAATGTTTGTACAGTAACTATAGTGCAGCTACCACAATACTATAAGACAGCCACTACATAATTGCAGCTATTATGTCCCATTACAAATATTTACCACACTGTGGGCAGTGAAAATTGCTATCTCAACGGATCCTGACTTTCCATGAGGAAAATAATTGCCTTTTGCTCTTGGACAACTTATGGAACAAAAACCCAACATCATTATTTACTTTTAGTTCAGAAAGCATAAAACTGTATCATACAGCAGTTTTTCATCCATTAAACTATTGTATTGCTGAAAATTGGAAGATAATACAAATATTTTTCTAGAAGGTAAAATTAGAAAGCAAAGTTGAGTATTCCAAACCAATTTCTCTGATTGCTGTAGCTGATTTTGCTGCTTAGCTCTTCAACCTCAGATCATACTTTTTTCCCATACTGTGCATCAGATACCAGAGGTGACACTATCCAAGGGTGGAAAATTGTCCTGAATTTGTTTAGCTCCCAGGGGACATTCAGACTGACCACCGGTACCTGTGCAGGGAGCTCCCTTGCATCCTCACTCTTACAGCAGCCAAGTCATTTTACAACCCCTCTGGAGCTGAAGAAAAAATCTACAGCTGAAGGAAAAAGCTGAAGAGTCAGTTACAATTTTTTAACAAGCCATGGACTTCTGATTTTCAAACACTCCAAACCCAGACCAAGACACTTTGACAGTGGCGGTGGCCCATCTTCCCCTTGCCTGCAGCCACTTTGTCTCACTTCCACACAACGCTCTCATCACAGGTCTCTCTTTCTAGTAACCAGCAGAGCTTAGGCATGTTTCTCACTATTTAGCACTCCTCATACCCCATCTTTCATACTGTGGTGTTTCCAATCAGGTCACCTGAGGAAACTGTCAGGCTCATGGCTGATGTTAAAGACATGGCTCACTTGGAAAAGATAATGAAAGCATGTTAGAAAAGTATCTGATTTGCAGATTTTTAAAGACCTGGTACAGCACTTGTGAAAGTCCAAGACTGCATTAGTTTAAGGGCACATATTTTGGGGTTCATCATTTTAGTGTATCTCTGGCACAGAGTGAGCTTTGGTTTTCTATCTGAATTGTAATGAGTCTTCCCCTTTTTCACCCATACCCACAAACATACAAATCTCTGGTCTATGAACTAGGACTAGACTACCTGGATATAAGCAAGCACAACTTGTACAACTGACCAAGAGTCAAGCTCAGAGGGGCTGTTCCTTCCAAGTCATCCTTGGTTGAAAGCCAAAAATAAACCATGAAATAAGGGTGATTGCTTATCTCCCACATTGCTCAGCAAATTCGCCATGTCTCATGCAATCAAGCTTCTGCCAAAATATAACTCTAGCTTGAACAAATGCATTATTTTAATTCAATTCAAAGCCTACTCCACTTTATTACTGCAAACTCTATGTTGGCTTGCAAATGTTCTTCAAATGCCTTCCAATTACATCTATAAGAGATTTATTTTGTATACTTTGTGTGTTTTCTACACAGAAACTCACCTACTAGTTGAAGTGCACTGACTTTTAGGTAATATATCATGTATTGCCATATCACACAGGAAATAATCTAGTGAAGTAGCCTCTTAAAACAGTCATCTGTAATGCAAGACCTTAATACAATACATAAACATTACTTAAATACTTAATAATACTTAATAAATAATTAATACTTAAATATAATACTTAAACATTACAACAACAAAAGGTGAGCTAATAATTCAGAAATTCAATGAGATGAACCAAGCAAATTTCTTACAAAACTTCTCTTCTTCATCTGGAATTATTAATATTTCACACTGTTAAGGCCTGAACGCTTCTGGAAAAAACATAGTCCTATATATCAAAACAATTTTTATTAGTATTATCATTATCTTAACAAAGAATAATAAATTAATTAATCAGTTATCAGAAATCCCATATGTTGTTGCCACATTACTTCTCTGTTTCACATACATGCTTTTCTCTAAGGGTGAATTTCAGTATAATGGATATACATTGAATAATGTAAAAATTTACACTTCCAGAAGAGTTCATTCAAATATTGTGAGCCTTTCTCAAGAACTTCATCAGATTTGTTTAATTAAATTTCTTTACTGGCATCAGTAAGAAAGAAAGATATGATCTATAAAAATACACAGTTTCCATCTCTTTTATCTTATGTTGTTCTCAGTTAAGTTTTATAAAAACATTGCTTTATCATGGTGATTAGACTGAATCAATTTAGTTGTAATGCAGCTATAGATCAGATAGACAGTGCCACATCCTTGAAATGAAGAAAAAGTCACACCCACAGAGGAATGGTTAGACAGTATATATCTATATCTGACTCGTGGAGAAAATCTTATGGTTTTGGTACATTTTGAATGAAACTAATCAGTGTAGAAAATCACAAACTGGTAACAATTATGTTGTGACCATATAAATCAATTAAATCATCATTCTCTCTTTCTTTGCTCAAATCCCTGAGTTAATGCTATACAGAACTGATTCACTTACTGCAGGACTATTCACCACTTGTCTCTGCTCTAGCTGAACATCTTACAGATACGATCGATATACATCACTTAGTCATTTTACTTGCTCTTCTGTTGCACCTCAGCAGGTGCCAGGCTAATCATTTCATCTTTTCTTCCCGCTTATGAAAAGTGGATATAGAGAACAGCGGAGGATGTTTTTCATTGTATCAGTGGAAGAAGCAGGTGAATAGCCTTTTCTCTCAGTCAGCAGTTACACAAAGTGCCATTATAGCAGTGGTCCAAAGTTAATGAGGTGACATAATGGGGTACAAATGATAGCAAAGTGTTAAATAGGATTATAAGGAACTGCTGTCCTCCCATGGGATCACCAGCTCCCATGGGATCATTCTCTATAAGAATCTTGGAAACACAGCAATATCAAATTGGATCATACTGAAACAATATCCTGCCTCCAAGGAGACTAACACTGTCAGAGACTTCACAAGGAGAGATAAGAAAAAGTCATACTTGATATTTATGTTCACCAGCTGGAAATAACAGCATACCAATTTAAATCACTGCTGTGCTGTCACTTGAATTCTGGTCAAGAAATATTATGTGACCTATGCTGAATACATATCACATGCCAATTAAAAAAGAAGACGAAGATAAAGAAGGAGGAAAAAATTTGATTACCATTCAGGTAACAGGAGGTTTTAATAAGCAGGTTCCTTAACTCAAATAACAAAGTCCTATACCAAGTTTGAACTGAATATGTGTGAGAGTTGAATTTCTCAACCTGGGCAAACGCAACGTTAATGACAATAGCAGGAAGACAACACAGAGCTGGTGACCTCAGGGAAAATTCAGTTAAAATGGATTGAAAATGTGGGAAGCAAGAAGTAACTCAAAAGAAGATGAACCAGCTCCTTAACTGAGGTGAATCATCATCATTAGACTGAAGGGTCTGACTGTGCTGTGTATACTTGCTGGAGATCAGGCTGCTGGCAGGAAACTAGAGGACACCCAGTGGTACTTGCCACTGACTTAGGGGTTAGGTTGTGTCTTGGCCAGGTACTTGCTCCTGATGCTTATACAGAGCCTGAGAATCTTACATAGTTATAAATTTGTAAAACTTGTTCCCCTCCAAAATCCCCAGTTGAATGGAGCAGTAAAGACCTTGTTGAGAGAAGTTCATCCTGGTAGCAAGGGTTTCAACAACCATATGTCTTACAAAAATTGTATGTGTATGTTGTTTCAATTTATGTGGTTTGTACACAACCCATTTTACCTTTTCAGTTACCCTGCAAAAATCCTTGGATTGCCACACATTACTGTGGAACTCAGTTCACATCCTCTGACTGATACGCTGCCAGGTTAGAAGAGAAATGTTCCTATGTTTATGGATAAACATTCTTAGTCCACTCAATTCTTATCATGTATTTTTAGATTCTAACCTGTTCTTGGTCCAGAATATGTCTGAACTTCTTCTATAATTTTGTAAACTCCCAATCATAATTTTCTATGTGTCAATCCCAACACTAGAGATTTGTTCCATGTTTTGCTTCGGAAACACCTAATTAATAATTACCTGTGGCATCAATAACCCTGACTTGCACAAATGAATTGCCACATCCTCTGACTCAGCCTGGTGCTTTGTTTTGGAAATGCAACACATCTTCTGTTCTACCTATTCTGAAATAGGTAGATATTTGTCCTTTTATTCATAATTAACTAAAAAATCACACATAATGAAGATAAAAACCCAAAGGAACAAGCTGAAACTATGATAGAAGCAAATATAAAGCAAAGCATTAAACCCCCCAGTGATTCTGTCCCCCCAGATGAATGAAATGTCTCCTTGCTAACAGAAGTATCAGGGGTTTTGTCCAAAACTCTTTCTCTCCAAACATCCTGTCATCCCATATGACTCATCCTTTCTGTATTCAGGGACAAAAGATGTGTAGAATTGCATCATTACATGCAAGTTAGAATCATGCCTTACACTTAACTGAGTGTGGGTAACTATAAATTCATATAAGAGAGTCTGTGTAAGAGAGTAACTGTTAAGTAAGTCACCATAAGCGTTTCATTGTTCTAGAAAACCGTCAGATACCAGTGTAGCATTTCAATAAAAACCTGTGGGTTTTTTCCTGAAAAACAGTTCTCCTGCATCAGGATGGGAGTAACTCCCCCGGAGGTCAATGGAATTTGTTCCCATCCTGTGCTGGAATACTTGAGACAACAGGTCTCTCCTCCTCCTCTCTCTGGTGCAAGGTTTATCAAGACGATAATAGCCTTGGGCCTTATGTTTCTGCTAACACATTCAGTTGACTTCCAAGGGGGTTACTCCCATCCTGTGACAGAAAAACATCTTTCCCAACAGTTTCTGTGTTGAGCAGGGAGGGGCACTGTATTTTCTCCAGGAACGTCTTAGTTTAAAAGTCACTAGCACTGTTGCTATCAGTCATCATTTCCCACTTCCCACGGAAGAAGAGCTCTTTCTTTCCAGGGGTCGGCATTTCTTGCTCCCTTTTGCACAGCAGCATGGTTTGGTCAAATCTACTGCCAGACTGGGTGCATACCTGATCTCCTCCATGCTGCGGAGACCCTATTCCCCAGACCACCTTTCTGGCCAGGAGGTACCTCTCTAAAGAGTAGCAAACTGCAAGCCTTGCTGACTCCACAGCCACACATTTAAAGATAATTTAAAGACTTCTTTTCACTAGCAGATTGAGATTCCCAACCTAAGTAGTGGCTTTGGGCTTTGCATCCTGACTGACCAGCAGTACCTGACCATCTCTCTGACTTACTTGCTGAAGGAAATGAGGACTGCAGACACAAGTGCTGAGTGTCTCCTGTAGGCTTTCTAAGCAGATCTACTCCCACCACTGTCAGCTTTTGGTCTGAAATGAAACACCTACATTTCCCTAAGCTAGAGAAGTATGGGGCACCTAGGTACCTGACCATGTCTTGCACTCAGAGTGCCAGGCACTAAAGCACTGATATTGCAATCCAGAAGGCTTTTACTGGCTCTTTTCTTTCACAGAATCATCTAAGTTGGAAAAGACCTTGTCCTCTAGTTCAACCATTAACCTAACACTGACAGTTCCCAACTATACTATATCCTTCAGCACTATGTCAACCCGACTCTTCAACACCTCCAGGGATGAGGACTCCACCACCTCCCTGGGCAGCCCATTCCAACACCTAACAACCCCTTCTGGAAAGAAATGCTTCCTAATATCTAGTCTAAACCTTCCCTGGTGCAAATTGAGGCCATTCTCTCTTATCCTATCACTTATTACTTGGTTAAAGAGACTCATCCCCAGCTCTCTGCAACCTCCTTTCAGGGAGTTGTAGAGGGCGATGAGGTCTCCCCTCAGCCTCCTCTTCTCCAGACTAAACACCCCCAGTTCCCTCAGCCGCTCCTCGTACGACCTGTGCTCCAGACCCTGCACCAGTACTTCAATGTCCTTTCTGTAGTGAGGGGCCCAAAACTGAACACAGGAATCGAGGTGCAGCCTCACCAGTGCCGAGTCCAGGGGCAAGATCCCTTCCCTGTCCCTGCTGGCCACGCTACTGCTGACACAAGCCAGGATGCCATTGGCCTTCTTGGCCACCTGGGCACACTGCTGGCTCCTGTTCAGCCGGCTGTCAATCAACACCTCCAGGTCCCTCTCTGACTGGCAGCTCTCCAGCCACTCCTCCCCAAGCCTGTAGCGCTGCTGGGGGTTGTTGTGGCCCAAGGGCAGCCCCCGGCATTTGCCCTTATGGAAACTCCTCCAGGTGGCCTCAGCCCATGGTTCCAGCCTGTCCAGGTCTCTCTGCAGAGCCTCCCTACCCTCGAGCACATCAACACTCCCACCCAACTAGGTGTCATCTGCAAACTGTCTGAGGGTGCACTCGATCCCCTCGTCTAGATCATCAATAAAGATGTTAAACAGGAGTGGCCCCAAAACCGAGCCCTGGGGGACACCACTCGTGACCGGCCGCCAACTGGATTTAACTCCATTCACCACAACTCTTTGGGCCCGGCCATCCAGTTTTTTACCCAGCGAACCGTGTGCCCATCCAAGCCACAAGCAGCCCATTTTGCCAGGAGAATGCTGTGCGAAACGGTGTCAAAGGCCTTAATACAGTCAAGGTAGACAACATCCACAGCCTTTCCCTCATCTAATAAGCAGCTCACCCTGTTGTAGAAGGAGATCAGGTTTGTCAGGCAGGACCTGCCTTTCATAAACCCATGCTGACCGGGCCTGATCCCCTGGTTGTCCCACATGTGTTGTGTGATGTTACTCGGGATGAGCTGCTCCATCAGCTTCCTGGGCACCGAAGTCAAGCTGACAGGCCTGTAATTTCCTGGATGATCCTTCTGACCTTTTTTATATATGGGTGTCACATTGGCCGATTTCCAATCTGTCAGGACCTCCCCAGTCTGCCAGGACTGCTGGTAAATGATGGAAAGCGTCTTGGTGAGCACCCAGCCAGCTCCTTCAGCACTCTCGGGTGTATCCCGTCTGGTTCCATAGACTTGTGTGTGTCTGTGTGATGCAGCAGGTCACTGACTGTCTCCTCTTGGATTGTGGGGGGGTTGTTCTCCCATTCTCTGTCTTCTGGATGAGGAGACTGGATTCCCTCAGTACTCAGTACTTCACTTCTTGTTATTAAAGGCAAAGAAGGCATTAAGCACCTCAGCCTTTTCCTCATCACTCATTGCCATGTTTTCTCCTGCATCTAGCAGGGGATGGAGGCTCTCCCTGGTCTTTCTTTTGCTACTGACATAGAAACTTTTCTTGTTATCCTTGATTGCTGAAGCCAGATTAATTTCTAGCTGGGCTTTAGATCTCCTGATTTCTGCCCTGCATAGCCTCACAGCCTCTTTGTAATAATTGTGAGTTGCTGGCCCCTTCTTCCAAAGGCTGTAAACTCTCCTTTTCTCCCTGAGCTGAAGCCAAAGCTCCCTGTTCAGCCAGGGTGGTCTTCTCTGCCGCCAACTTCTCTTACAGCACCTGGGGACAGCCTGCTCCTGTGACATTAATACTTCCTTCTTAAAGAGTGTCCAGCCTTACTGGACCTCTATATCGCTCAGGACCATTTCCCAGGGGATTTTGTCAAGCAGGTGCCTAAACAAGTCAAAGTCAGCCCTTTGGAAGTCAAACTTCCAACCGAAAGCAGTCCAAGTTTTCCATGATTGCGCCACAGATTGTCCAGGAGCAAAGACACCCACCACAGATGGGATAACTGCTTCTGAACACACCAACTGTGTACACACATGTATATAGATGCACGCAATCTTTACCCACTAGTAGAGCATAAATAAAAGTACATTTTTCAAGGCTTTGAAATATGTAATGGCAGGAAAGAAGCAGATGGATATTATTTCTGAACCCAAACTATGTTGAATACTGTCATGAGAAATCTAACATAATTTTACAGCAGCTCTAGGAGACTGGTGGATGCAGAGATAATTGACCAGAGCAGCCAGCAACAGCAAAATATTCTATCTAAACCATGAACCGAGTATCTAACTGCTCTGTCTTGATTTTTTTTGCACCTTCCCAACTAAAGTCTCATCTGGGATTCAGTTTTACTCTTTCTCTCTGAGCTTCTGCCCCAAGGTGTCCAGCTAAAGATGCCAGACATGCCTCTTGCCATTATCCCCATTGAGTTATCCCCATAGCAAACATGAAGTATTATCCTGGGTCAGACAAGGCTTCTGTTTCCTTCTTTGTTGTTTTTAGGGACCTAATCTTCAAACTGTCTTTTTCTCTCTGAACTTCAGTTTGAGATAGCATGAGAGTCCCAGAATACTCATGCTTTTCTTCTTTTTTTTTTTTTTCCATCCCATTAGTGGTCAGGATGCTGTCACTGTCTTTTAATCTGGAAAAAAAAGTCACAATTTTCCATGTATCTGCTTCTATCTCATATGCAAAAATACCTTTGTTTGAGTGCATTAACATATATAAAGCTGAATGTGAAAGCAAATATTAATCAGAACATATCTTTTCATGGTATCATCATATGTCTTAAGAATCCAAAGATTTATAGATATCTGGAAAAAGTAGGAAACTTAAAAAAAAAAAAAAAAAAACAACCTTAAATACATTTGATGTGTTTAGGTAGTTACATGTGAAAATTAAGCCTCAGTCTTCCCCAACTCACATAATTAAAGCTGCTTTGTATTTCATTCCTCCAACGAACTAAATAATTCACTGGCTACTGTCCTGCAAAGTAATTTCCTCTCTTTGTTTTCCATACTTGAATTTTCATATCTTTTCCAAACTTTTGTGCGTAGAATGAGTCAAGTTTGGCAATTTTGCCCAGAATGGTCCTTTTTTTCCATAGATACAGTCTTTATTATCCTCCCTGACTCCATTCAACACAGACTCCTGTCACTGCTCTCATAAATCATTGTCTTAAGCAATTTTAAAACTGAGACAATTTGTGCTAAATTAGCAGGTACTCCTGAAGAATGTTCAGGAGCGTATTTCAAATTCTGAATGCAGCTAGCACACACATAGAAAACACAGTAAAAAACACTTGTTTATCAGTTTTAGTTATCCTGCAGAGAAGTGAAATTCAGCATGTTTTGTATAACTGGTCCTGACAATTACATCAGCACTCTTCTAAGAGTTCTTGCTTCTCTCCAAATACCATGTGCCATAGAAAGTTCTGCACATACAGTGCATCTCTGCAGAGTCTGTCAGTAGAGAGTGCTGTGGCTAATTTTTAAGCTAATATTGCTGCATGACCCTTCTGTTCATATCCTTGTTATCATTTGCTTTTCAAGGTGATGAAGGGAGAGGAAATAATCCAGTAGCAAGTCCCAGACATTATGTTTTTAAAGAACTATTCTCAGATTAACTCTGCAAGAAAAATGACTGGAAATACTGTGATTTGTTGATTGCATCTCCAATAGCCCTAATAAGAGCTAAAGGAGGAGCAATCCAAAATACAGAGAGCACAGCCAATGTGCAAGGCTTCTATTTTCAGCAAGACACAGTTTTAATGTAGATCAAATGAGACAGGAACAGAGAAAGAAACAATCTGTTCATGTCAAAACAGAGGGACTTTGTGATTGCCCAAATGAAAAGTCAAAGCAAGAGGAGAAAGATGAGGACACAAATCATTATCTATCACTTCATTGTTTATATTATTCAAAAAGCAAAGAAAGACGGTTTTGAATTTCTAGGATCTGGGACAGGAAACCAGTACTTTCCCATTTCCAGGGTAATTTAGTCAAGTTACACACCAGCTGCCCTCCACAGAGAAGGGAAAGTCCCTATTTAATAGAGTTGCTGTTTTTCCTCCCAAAGCTTCTCCTGGCCCAATGCGTCAGTGTTCTCCAGTCAGAAGACATTACAATCTCTTCTGTCCCATAGAGCGCCTCTGTCTGTAGCTTCCAGTTACAGTTACATTACAAATGGCTTGATGGTGGCTGAGGAGGACATCCCAGATCCATTGAACCCCATGGGAATTTTGTCAGTTGCTCCAGCAGTGACTAGAAATTACCCTGGAAGTTCTTAGTTTTAGATGTTCTTTTAACTGTCCAGTTGCAGTCTTTGGACTGTTCCTGAGGCAGACATTTGTCATCCCTGACTACCATCAGAGCTACCGCCTTAGCAGACAGAAGGCCGACCACTTCCTAGAGGGGTCTGTCTATTCAGAACAGAGCTGGCACACAGTAGAAGAGTATTAGCACCACTTCACATGCTGATTAATGTAGAAAGACTAAATTTAACTGATGCTTTTTTTCTGAGATTTACCTTCATCATTGAATCAAAAGAAAACCCTTCCACTGGTTAAACCTATGATGGGGAGTCACTGGCCTTTTATTATGTCTTTGGCCTGAAGTTCACCACTACTACATAGTAAAAGCCTTGTATTGCAGAATCATAGAATGGCTGAGGCTGGAAGGCACCCCTTACGATCACCTAGTTCAAACCCACTGCTCGAGCAGGATCAGCCAGAAGAGGTTGCCCAGGACAATGTCCAGTTGGGTTTTGAGTAGCTCCTGCAGGCAGAAAGGATTTTCTGAGCACCTCAGTATGAATCCCATAGTGTCTCTAGACACCTACTTTTGAGCTTGATATCTAGTCCCCCTTTTCTAGCCTATAGGAGAAATAGGCCCATTCTGGCTAGGATTCATGTCCTCTGAAGAAATCAAAGGTGTTGACAGTGTGAGATTTCTTTATCTAGGTAAGACACTGAGCTTTCTGGGGTACAGCCTTTTTTGAAAATATTTTGCAAGAATGATAAACACATCCTTATAGCTAAAGCTCTTCCTTCTTCATAGATGAATTACATGGATAAACATGAGACTTTGGGCTAATATTATTGCCCTGAAAGATGTTGTTTCAGTTTTGGGAGCTCTGACATTCTGCTACTGTAATTAGATTCCCAGAGTTGCCGTCTACTAATACTGCCAAGAAAGTGCCTGGTGCCAATTAGGCCAAATTCAGACCCAATATAAGCATATGTAATGCCTTTGGAGAGGCACTCTAACTGAATTTGTCCCAGTTGCACTAAAGAAGGTAAAATGATCCCAAACCAAAATACAGTGAAATGGTCTTCTGACCCTTCCTCATTTTCTTCTCTGGTGGTAATGCTTACCCAAAATAAGATTTTTAACACATGTGCCAGTAATGCTGATAACATTAGTGACGCTCTGTGCTACATGGATGGATGCAGTTTGGGTCACTGGGGCTTTGACCATCTGGAAAGGAAAAAAAAATCCTTTAAAAAGGGAACAAAGCACTGCATTACTGACACCTAATAGCAGGCACTACCCAAATTAACCATTCCCAAAATCTTCCATTGACTGGAACTTGACGGTTGGCAATCACACTAAACAACTTCTGCTTGCCAGGCCCTGACGTAGTCACGCAAGTCAGCTCTCAAGATAGAGGTCAGCTCTCTGCAGGTAAAGTGATATCATACAGAAGCACATCAGTGAGCAGCAGTGGTGCCAGGTCATCCCTCCCCAGACAGATCCTATCCCACAGCTCCCAGAGGAGTGAGCCAGGACAGGCCAGGGTCAGCCACAGCATGGCCACCTCCATGTACCACCATGGGCCCTAAACTGTGGAGCCAGTGAGGTGGGAGGTTGGGTACAGTGTAGGTTCAACGCAGCCCAGGCAGTCCCAGCCCCAGCCCCGGCCCCAGCCAGAGCTGAGATGCAGCTGTGGGGACAGTGAGCAAGTGTGGGCAGTGAAGGCTCCATTGGGGAAGCAATATATTACTAGTTTTATCATTTCATTTTTTTAATCTTAAATCTTAAAGTTACATTACATAATCTGCCTTCGTATTGAAAATGTACTGCAGATTAGATGAACATTTTTGGTTGTCTTTGAGCATAAGTAGAAAAGTTGTTATGAATTTTTTAGTAGGTATTCATTCTTTAAACCATTATTTAATACCAGTGATGGGATCAAACCTCATTTCTTAGTGTTCGTAAAATACAAATAAGAAAAAATAGGATTTTTGTTATCATCTGTGTTTGAGTATTGGCAGTCAGAGCTTTGTTACAGATGTCTGACATCAGAATTAAAATTACCTGGGTCCTGATTCTCATCTCAGCAGCCCTGAAAGCCTATTGATTTCAGATGAGCTGCGTGGGCACAGATTATGCTTATTAATTAGGGCTGAACTGCAACATTCCTGTCACTCCAAAGAGTTACTTTTGATAAACAAGAGTAATAGCTGTTGAGTTTCAACAGTGTGAATGACAGTGAAATAATAATTGCTTGAGCATAATTGCTTTGTCTCCAACTGTCTTCTTTAATTGGGAAAGTAAAATACAACATAACACAAAATAAAATACAATAAAATGATGGGAGGTACAGCTTTTTAGAAAGCAGAGGAAGGTCTTGAGCTCAGAAGGACTGAAGACAGGAGGAACAATGATTGCCTAAAATGCCTGAAGAAGAATGTTAACAGTAAATTTTAGTTGAACTATAATAGATTTTGAAACCGCAAAAAAATTTGAAAGTTGCTATAACTACTGGAAGATTTTAACCCAGATTTTGTGAGGTGAAAATCAATTTGAAATCTTGTGTGCAATTATAAGGTCTTATCAGTCACAGATATACTTGGGGAATTATTGATATTCTGAGTTTAATAGAAGTTATTCACATAATTTCACCTCTATGTTGGAAATCATATCTGCTTTTGAATAGCTATAAGTGATATGTGATAGTGAATCTGATTTTCCAAGAACAGTATGTAGATATTCAGATTTAGGGAATCTGAAAATAATTTCTTTACAACATCTCCACTTTCCCATTCAAAACATTATTTTTTAAATTTTGTGTCAATAAAATGGCAGACATTAGAAGTCAAATGAAGATTTTAATCCTACTTTAAGAAACTACTTTAAGAAACTGTCTCTCACTTCTGGATAAAGGTTGCTGTTCTATTTTGGTTCAATTTTCAACTAAGGTGAAATACCTGAAGTACCATCTGCCACTTTAAAAATTGCACTGGTACTAGTTGACTCCATAATCTAGTTTTGCAAGTTTTGAAGTTTTCATGCTAGATAAATTTTCCTTTAAATGTTCAGAATTATCTTATGTAAAATATTCATGTAGCAATTACTATTGAAAATCGATAAAGTTTCAACTATCTCAAAGGTACTCAGGCAGTATAGTTTGATTTGAAACGATCATCCCAATTTTAATACTTCTCAGCTCCCTGACTCACTTTGTCATCTCTTCATAGCACAGTCTGTCAGCCAAGAAACCTCAAGGCCAAGTTCCCTACACAGTGATGGAGAAACTACAGCAAAGCTCAGGATGCATACATTATACCTTTGGAGGGACACCTGCACAGGATGGCATCTAAATACCACAACCAGGGTGTTTAGGCCTACAGAGAGCGCTGAAATGTGTCAAGCCACCTTGATCTCATCTTCTCTTTATAGGGAAAAGACTGCCAGTCATCAGACAGTGTAGAAAACCAATACTTTCCAAGGAACCTGGTGAGTTTGAGACAGGTTAAGAAATTTCCTTGGTTTTAAATTTACTAGCTACAGTCTGTACTTCCTGGGGGTCCTTTTCTTCCCTTATTTATTTTTCTCACCTATTTTGAACTGAAAGTAGGTGATGCTTTATGTAGATGCTTTATGTAACCATAATCAAAATTAAAACATTACACAAAGCATTATGAAATTTCATGGAGTGCAAAGCAAAGAAAAGTTTTTCACAGGACCCCAAAGGAGCCACGCACCAAGGGAAAGCAAAACAGAACAGAAGCAGGCACTTGTTTCCTTTAAATTCCTCATTATAAATCAGCACATACAGCCCAGCAGAAGTATGTTTCAGTACAGAGATTACAGGTCCTCCGGCTGTGATTTGCCTCTTTCTGCTCTGCCATTCAGACCCTGCTCCTTTCACTTTGGCCCAGTGCCATATCTGTGCCCTTGTTTCCTACGTCTCCTCCTTCATGTCTCAGCATTATTCCAAATTGTGTTGAAATGCAGCATCATGAGCCAAAGCCTGATCTCATGGAAGTGGGTGGTCGCTCTGCAACTGCCCTTTAAGAAACAATTTGGTCGTGACTTCATTTCCCATTGTTTCTCCAGTATGAAAAAATAGGATATTTTTATCATTGTCTCTCTGACAGTATAACAAGCAACCATTTTGTGCCACAGGCATTGTATTTATAATCATAAACACAAACTCAGACTTCAAACTCAGTGCTACATCCAAGTAACACCACAATTTTCAATAGTTTTGTCTTGTTGTCCAAAATTTCACTTATCTTTCCAAATTTCTCCCTCCACTGACTTTTCTGTTACAGTCAACAATTCCTCCTTTTACTTTGGCTTCTAGTTTTGATCCCATTTTAAAGACAACAAATCCAAATATGTTGGATAAAAAGTTTTCATGGAAAATGCTTTTTTTTATAGCATATTTTTCCATTTAATGTGAAATGTTTCTTTTCACAGTTGAAAGGTTATAAAGATATCTGATCCAAATATTAAAGACAAACTCCTCCATTTAGAATAAGATAAAAGAAAGAAGAAACCAGAGCTGTTTCATACACCTTGGAACTAAAAACAAAACCCCACATTTTCTTTAGTTATTCAAAATCAGATATTCATATCTAGATATTGCCTATGCTTTAGGCTTCTCTGTCTTCTTTCTTCCTTCATATCTAGATAAAGCTCTGTCACTTCATCTTCTTGTGTAAAATTATTCCTCCCTCCCCTCTCTAACATGTAAAATTCAATAAAAACAGAAGCACCTTGTACAAGCCAGGTGTTTCCCTGACTCCTCTTCTTGCCTCACCAAATCACACTTTGTTCCTCTTATTTCCCCTGCTCACTTATTTCTTAGAAGTTTAGGAGCAGTTTGAGTGATCCATTGCTAGTGCCATTACAGAAAATAAAATGCAAAACTTTCTCGCAAACTGATAGTAAAGAAGCATTTAGTTTATGTGACATTCTCACTGCAGGCATACCCACATACAGCACAATAGAATAAAGTATGTGATGAAATTATATATACACACACACACTGCTGATAAACCAGATGAAGATACACTTAACATATCCCACTGGAGTGAGGTACACTGTAGAGGAGTCCTCCATGTCTGATGAAGAAATTGTACTGCCAAGCCAACTGAAACATGCACCTCAGCTTTGTGCTTTTTTCTCTTCTCCTTGCTACTCTCTCCCCCCTGTTCTGCAGTGCATATACATCGAAACTTTAGTGATAACTGCAGTCTTCAGTGACCACAGTGTGTACTTTAGCAAAGACAGATTAAAGGATTCCTATGTAGGACCTTACCCAAAACCCATGGAAGTGAAGAGGGGTTTGCTTATTTCAGATCAAACCATTTTGGTATGTGAGAGGCATCCAGCACCTAGAATAGTCTTCTCACCTCAGTTTAAACTGGGTCAAGAGTCCTCCTCTGCAGCTGCTAAATTGGTCAGAGGCTGGAATCAGGATTGAGTCTGAGACATTTACTTTCACACATTAGTAAACATACACACATCCTTCCAGACAGAAAGTATGCAAATGCTGCCTTTACATGCTATTTCAGTTACACAATATCTTGGAAAAAGAATAGAGTGAAATAGAATGAAGCTTATTAATAGTTTATCAAATGTATATATCAGAATGCCTTGCTATAGTAGCTTGTCACAGCAACAGGATATTAATTCTACTTTGCTTTCTGAATAGTTCTCTATTTTTTTCTTAATTATGGAAATGTAGTTTCTGGAGTTTGGATTAGGGCTAAAATTATTCCATTGCAGTAGACCTTCTTCCCCATACATATTAAAGTATACATTTACCATTTTTATTCACAAACATATATACACAATCTTTTTTATATACAAATATATATGACCCTATCAGCTAATCTTCTCTGAGCATGTGTTAGATTTCTCTGGTTTTGTAAACTAAGGAAAAGTTTAGAAACTGTAATGAAAACAACAAGATTCAGTTCCATTTGTGGGTCTGGCAGCTAGACCCTGGTCCAGTCAAGGGTGCCTCAAAGGAAAACTGAATCAAACCATAAATGTCTTTAGAAGATCATCACAACAATGATGGTGACACTGGTCCATAGAACTTAGCAAGGAGTCAAGCTCTCCTGAAGAAAAGCCACAGAAAACAGAGGACTGTGATTGACATCTGTAAGGAGAAAATATCAGAATAGCACGATCAGATCAGCGTTACTACATCATCCAAGCAAGGAGTTTTCAATTGTGGTTACTGGCACTTGCACAAGAGCATGCAATGATAAAATGCATCTTTGTTTTAAACACACCAACCTCTTATCCCCTTGCAACCACAGAACACAAGTTTTTTTCTGATGGGTCAGTGTTACACTGCTACATGGATTAGCTTTTGTTTGAATAAAATATAATAATTTGTTTTAATTATACACCACAAACTGCATACATACATAGAAGAATGTGTCTCGTGACCGAGTCTTAGTGGCCTCCAGCCTTTCAGTATGTTTTTTCTGTTCAGAGTGTAACAGAAAATAGGAAAAAGAAATAACAATGTCTAACACACAGGCAAGTCCTCTTTCTATTCTGAACTAGATACAAACTTTTTGCCCCCAAATACAGGGCTAAAACTGTATTGCTGAATTTTGGTCTGCTCTTTTAGTGGGACTAATTTAATACTGCGTGAGTATAAACATTTTCTGCACACAGAGGAGCTCTGAGGAACATAACATCCACATCTGATTCTGTGACAAGAAAGGAAAAGAAATTGGTAAGTTTAGAAGAAGAAACATCTTCAAACATGTTAAGTTTTAATCTTTGGTTTGCAATGTGTCTGGCCTCTGTTAAGAGCAGCATGAGGATGTCAGCTGAGAAGGCGGAGAAGGACAGTCGAAGACACAAGGTCCCAGCACGGGCAGAGCACACCTCCCAGCTCACTGACATCCCAGACCTGATGTCCCCTTACCCTGGCCCATTCCCTCTTCGCTGGCTTTGGCTCTCGTTTGGCAGCTGGGTGATAAAAGTCTACCTATGAAACGCCCCATCTTGCTTGAGGGAGGAGGAGGAGGGACTCACTGGATTTTTTTTGCCAGTTTGTTGATGCAGAGGGCTGCAGAGCACCTTTCCTGAGCTCGAGGGAGGCAGTGACCAAAGGAGCAGGGAGGGACAGAACACCAAAAGGAGGAGTAGCATCACCTTCCTGGTGACAGTGAGCACAGCTCTGTCCTGCCTCATGAAGCTTCCCTGAAGGCATGAAAATTATTAGTCTTCAAGAGGAAAAATACAGCATTAGTAGAAACCGTGCAATTCGTGTCCATTTCTCTTTTTTTCTGCTCTTGGGAGGCAACCTCAGAAAGAAAATCACAAATGGATCCCTATGCTTACTCATGCTCTTTCCTGAAGCCAGAAACCTGATTTACACTAGTTACGTTTAACAGGATCAATATTGTCTTGTTCCCTGAGCTTTTCCAGCCTTCTTTCCAAAGGGCTGTATTATAAGTTTTGTTGAGTTTTATAAATAATATGTAATAACAACACAGAGACTTTGGAATTCATTTCTACTCAATAGGTGTCATTTTGGTCTCCCTCTAATTGCTTCTGCCAACATATTCAAATATAAAATACATAGAAATTACATGCAATATGCTAACTACTACATATATTTTTCCACAACCATTAATTTCTGTGTACTAAATTGCATATTTTGGCAGAATCTTCAAGGGTGTACAATTTAGAGATTGCAATATAATATGACATGGCCACATGAAATGGCAGTATTTGGAACTCTGATCAGACAAATTTAGTAAATGGTTTAAAATAGGTAGTTCCACATTTAAATATAATATAGAATATTATACATATAAAACTAGTCCTAGTAGGCTAACAAAAAATTTCTTTATCCTCTTTATATGCACACAAACACGTGCATCCCCTACAGTTTCCATAAAATAATACTATATATAAACTGTCATTGAGTGGCAGTGAGATTTTAAAAAGATTTTGATTTTGCTGAATCACAAAATTCTCCTCTAAAGCAAAAATGTGGATAAAGTGTATGAAACAAAAATTCTCAGTTAAGACTTTATTTTATTATTAAAATTCATCACTTTGAGGGACAGAACATATTTTAATTGAAAATAATATTTTAATAACAAATTGTAAATCAGTTCTAATAAAAGATCACATGAACATGATGTATATTTATACAGATAGAAAAACATCTAGTGAACAGAAAGAACTAAACATGAAATGCTCCTTTACAAGCATTCAAGCTCCTTTCTGTTAGGAAGCTGCACAGCACTTTCAGATCTTATTGGATATTTTATTTTCATTTCGGTGCCATAGAGTGCTAGTAAGACTTGTCGGCAGTTTCTGTTCCTACAAACTATTTTAAATGTACTAATCTGATTTCTCTGCTACGTGACAACTGCCTCAGTTAAGCTTATGACAGCTGATGCAACCTGAACTACCAAGTATTTGACACCATTAAAATTTCTAAGTGGTCAGGACTGTCCAGGAGTTGTACATGAGGGAAGGGTCATCTTCTTTCTTCAGCTGCCTCTGCTGCTAGGCAATCAGATGTTTCTGCAGGCTGGGATTTGTCCCAGGGGTTTCACATGAAGACAGCATGGGTCATCCTGAACCTTCCTCTTCCTTCTCTGCCTGACACCCCTCTCCCATGGGACCTCTCTCCCATGGGACTCCTACATTGGTACAACCTACTGCCTCACCCAGTCCCAGAGCCTAAAGATGGGACTCACTGTCCCACAGGCACCACTGAAGAGCCCACAGGATATTTGCTGGCTGAGGGCAGGGGAGACGAGGTCCTGAAAGCATCCATGTCTAACAGCTTCATTAGCATTTCTTACCTGAGTCCATGATATTAGAGTGGTATCAGTATATTGCCAACCACCAGTGCACATTACTATTACATATGCACATACAGGTACAAAATTTGAATATAGCAGAGAATTACGACTGAAAGACTGGTTGGTATCACAGTAAAGAATGTTATAATAGGGTTTTTAAAAAATAATTTGTTGAACTTTCAAAAGTGCACGTATGTCATGAAATCATAACTCTGGAATAACACATAGCATTAGAGATTTAGAGATATTTATTATAGATGTATAAGGTAGGTATGTCTACATTTTAATATATTTATATAATATGAACTACTGCATACACATATCATAATGACATGGATAATCTCAGTTATACAGGTAGGCACATAAAAGGGAAAGAAGCAAAATACTGCAGCTCCACATGTTTTTCAGAATAAGAAAAGATTTTTGTTCAGACTCCAATATTTCTGGTGGAAATACTTTGCAAGACAGGCATGTTTTCCATTAGCCTAAATACTGTTAACCCTAACAGAAAACACACTTAAGAAAATTACTTGATCATACACCATTCAAAAACCCTGTGCTAAACATCTGCTTAGGGACCTGTGTGTGTATTGTAACCTGCTAATGTTAAAATACCAGCCTAATTACTTTTTAAAGTTATTTGTTTTGGAAAACTAATCCACAGATTCATGTTAATTCATAGACAGTAAGTCGAGATCCACATGACAAGCTTGATCCGGAGCATATTGAAGTCAATGGAAGTTCTCTGACGTCAAAGGATTTCAGGTCAGAAACTAAAATATGGTATTACAGCACAGCATTGAAGAACCCTTTTGTTAGCCCTTCATTCATCTTGGTGGATGAGGGGGAGAACTGTCTTCTTCTCCTTCTTCTTATTCCCTTTCTTGTTTTCTTGCTTTTTTTTTCCTTCTTCCCTTCTTTCCTTCTTTCCTGTTTCTCTCTCTCTCTCCTTTTCTTTCTCTGTCCTTTTCTTCTCACTCTTCTTTGTTTCTTCAGACCAAATGAACAACTACATTGTGAAAATTCAGTGACACCTTAATGCAAACTGTTTCTACCAGAGCTGCAGTCAGTGGATTTGTGACCCCTAAAATGGTATGTGAGTCTGAGAAATACGACATTGGCAGCAAAGATATCATATGCCTTCTAAGGCATGGCTCACAGGCATTTCAGCATGCATCACTGCAAGCTGTTGCTGTAGTTGATTTTTCCTGTGCTGTCAGCAATTCTACTCTTTGTTGTCCTGTCTAGTATCTCACTGTTTTCAGTTGTCTCAGAACCCTTATTTCAAATTTCTACTCTTTTCTATGAGAAAACAAAAATAGATATTCTTTCTTCTGAAATGTGCAGCTTACTATTCATTTATATGTTGTGTTATTTGCCTTAGCCAGAACCAATAAAGGGAGGTGTGAACCACAGGTGGTGTGGACTCAATTCTTAAAAGAAAAGTTTAATTTTTTCAACTCAATTCTTTAAATACATCAGACAACAGTTAAAGACTTTGGGGGAGGGGGATATGCTTCTTTGGCTTGTTTTATTGCTGGACATTTTGCATCCAAACCAAGTAGGTTTTACTTAAAATTTGAGCGCCCCTTCACAGCACACGGCATTATTGCTTGAGAACCAATATCATTCCTTTGAGGTATCCAGAGTACTTCTATGTCCAACATGTACTGAATAGTCCTGAGATAGATAATATTTTGAACCACATGAAATGAGTGGTGTCAGAGTCTATAAACAGTCTCCCCAGCAAGAAGTAAAAGACACATGGTAAACTGAGCCAGTTCCACTCTTCTCCCCAAGTTCTTCTTTTCCAGCCATTTCTGCCTTTCTACTATAGAGACTTCTGATAAAGAGGGTCTGTTAGGGAGACTTTCCTCTTATGGATATGTGTATGCATAGTCACTGTGCCTGGAACGAGCATTTGATTGATCGTTGGACTGGTCTGTAATAGATACTCATTTTTTATTTCCCTGTGTATATTTTACCAAGATGTTATCTGGTGTACCCCTTAGCAGAGTTTCTGACACTGAATAAAGCAAATGAAGATAGTACAATCTAAAGGAATTCTAGTCTGAAACAGATGCCAAAAACATTAAATGGGTGACAAGCCCCAGGGACAGTGTTAAGTCTTTCACCCTAGATCATTCAAAATTATTACAGCTAACGTTATCCAAACACCACAAATAAACAGTCTGTGAGCCCAGCACAGCACAGTGACAAGAAAAAAATGGAGAATTACTGAATCACAGAATCACAAATGGCTGAGGTTGGAAGAGACCTTCTGGATGTCATCTGCTCCAACCCTCCTGCTCAAGCACGGCCACCCAGAGCCAGTTGCCCAGGACCTTGCCCAGACGGCTTATGAATACCTCTAGGGATGGAGCGTCAACAACCCTCTGGGCAACCTCTGCCAGTGCTTGGTCACCCTCACAGTAAAAAAGTGTTTCTTGATGTTAAGATGGAGCACCCTTTGTTTCAGTTTGTGATCACTGTTGCTGGTCCTGTCACTGGGCACAGCTGAAAAGATAAATTAGATCCCTTTCGTAAATAGAGCTGTTACGGATGCTCTCAATTAAACAGCCACCCACCAAAAATAATAAAATTTATTATTAACACAAATAACTAGCTCTCCATAAATTACAGGTTCGAATGTCTGTGATAGGAGAACAAAACAGCTTTCTAGGGTTTAACGGCAACCCAGAATGCATAACAAAGAACTCTATAGGGTTTAAGGGCAACCCAAAATGCAGACAAAGCCCCAATCTCTGGGGTTTAACGACAACCCCAAACGCTTTACAAAGCTCTGCTACCTAGGGCTTAACAACAACCCAAAACACTTTATCACTCACCTGACAAGTGACCCAAGGCACCTCGAGGAGTTTCCTTGGGCAGCGTCCTGAACCAAGAGGAGAGTCCTCAACCGCAGCTGCTGCTCCAGGGGATGAGCTCAAAATGGCTCCCAGGGGACTCCATTGATACCCAGGACGAATCTGACCTGTAGTCAATGGCTCCCATTGGCCAAAAGCCCCAATTGTCACGAGGGCCTGAGAACAAAGGCAGCCCCAGGCTACTAAATTTCAGCAGCCAAGAAGCTCTGCTTTCACTGGGCGGATGCACCTGCCACAAGAACACACAGTTAGAACAAAGGTTTAACGAAAGATGCTTCTGACCAACTCCAGCTAAGATACATTTCTGGGAGAGCAAAATCCAGTATTCATGTATCTACTCCACAGTAGCATGGAAATAATCAAGTGTTTAACTAGTTTCTCATTTGAGAGAAGGCTTTCCTTCCCTGACAGCACAGTATAGCCCATTAAGCAACTTTTTCTTAGCAAAAATAATCAGCAGCTCAAATTTATTACACCACTGACATCAAGACAGCTGGAAAGTAGCCCCTGTTTGTTTAGTACTCTGTCTTCCACAGGACCTGCATGCACAGAGTCCAGTAGGCTCTGTATCATTCTTGTCCACCTGATGTCCTGCTGTACTTTCTTTTCATTTGAAGACATAGTAAGAGTAATATTATTGAAAACAAAAATCAGCTCACTGTTAAAGCTGTCAAAATATTCCCCAGAAGACCAAGATGTTTTATGACAACCAAAGACATCCTGGTATGTTACAGTTGTTTCATTCAGGGAAGTCAGTTTTGCTTCTTTTTGAAGCTGTTGCACAGAATTTTCTTCAGAAAAAAAAAAAAAAAAAAAAAAAATTAATTACACTTTTCAAGCAATGTTAACAGCTTCTCAGTGGAGATTTTTAGAGCCAAAGAGTAAGTCTGCTCTATAATGATTATAATGATTTCTGTAAGGTCTTATACAATAAGAAACAACACTGAATGAGACAAAGTTATTTTTGTAACATGACAGAAAAAAAGGACAATGGTATCATTTGGGGAAACACTGCCAGAGCTATAATTATAGTGGCCTTTCTCATGTTCTTATAATGGGAATCAGGGGTTTTTTCAGTCTACATATATAAGAGCAAACTGGCACGGGCACACCTTGCCTTCATTGCAAATCATTGGAGTTGTGTTATAAACATCAAAAGTAGAAACAGATCAAATGTGGCCAGCTAGTGAGTATCCCTACAGCATAATCTAAATCCCTATTGACATCAAGTGTTGTGCTACCATTAAACAAACACCCTCGGCTGATTGGAATTTCTCACAGGCTGCAAGGCAGAAGAGCTCAGACACTAAAGGCTGAATTCCCTGCAGAAACACATGTCTAGGAGATATATGTATATTTAAACCAAATCCATAGACCTCATGAAATCTTCACCAATTCCAAGGAAAATATTTGAGTTTATGCAATTCTGACATTATAGTCCATTACTCAATGTATGGTAATGGGCCAATAATGGGCCAAAGATATCTCAAATAATGAAAATATTAGCTTTGAGATCCAGAGTGGATCTTGCAGGCCTTGTTCAGATGTTTGCATTGTACCCCTAGTGATTTCCAAGGCCAGAAAGGCTTCTCAGCACAGATGTGGCGCAGTGCAACCCCATGCTGATGTCTTCTTGCATTGCACCCAGTGTAACAAGCTTTCCCAGATCCCTGAGCATGGTGCTAAGGCATCATTAGGCATCACACCAAACAGGTAGGCAGGCTGAATGAAAGCACCCTGCCAAATACACAAGTGGTCTGGCACCGCCAGGCGTTGACCCCCACAACATTCAGGTTTCAGGACTGCGGTACAACTACACCCAGTCTGGCTCCCTGAAGAACAGGCTTCAGACACTGAAGGTTAGAATAATCTTTGGCTTTATATTAAAGAAGGTTCCTCTTAGTCAGCAGCAGGTAAGCTGGTTACTTTTAGACCCTTAAGCTCACATAAGCATTAATCTATTTTTTGCTGGTCCAAACAAATTACTGAATGCAGTCAAAGAAGAATAATATTTTGTCCTTTTGTATTCATCTTACATCTGGTAAAATTACCCTTCTTGGCATCCAATAAAGTCTCCTCACTGTGTATTTGTGAGTGCAATTATACAGAGGACTAAAAAATATCAGTATCATAAATGGTACTTGTTCCAGTAGAGTATGCAGTTACAGAAACATTCTTTTAAATAGCCATGGAATGACATTATACTTTTGAACATGTGAGTAGGTACACTGCCTTTTCTATCCGCTTTCAGAGGTTTGGTAGTCTGACAATCCTGTATGCTTAAACAGTATTGAATATCTAATCTGATGTTTCAGAACTCACCCGTTCAGTTTTTTCAATAGCTGCCTCTGTGAAGAAACAAATACTCTCCTAATCATCTCCTGCAGTGCATTAAGATTCAGTCCAGATTCTCATGTTATCCCTAACACCTAGAGCGTTTAAATTTTTTGATGATGGGAACAATACTCCTATGGAAATATAGTTCTTTGATTTCCACATTGGTATACTACAGAAAGAGGAAAAAAAGAAGGGACACTATGGCTAGAGAACAGTGAAGTGTAAGATCTCTAAAGGTGTTCCTCTCCTTGGAGCTATTCTTATATGCCTTTGAGACATCTTCTATCAAATACATTGAGTGCCTGGAAAGTAGGTACCCCTAATACAAAACACATGTCTCAACTCCCAGCTGCTCTGGTGATCTCATCTCTCAGACATCATGTGCAGTGTGCATTGTGCAATCCTCCTCTTCATTTTCAGTCCTGGCTTGTTTAATAAAAGAGCTCTTTCAAACTGTGTTTTTCCATAATACATAGGAATATAAATATTAATTTCCCACATTCTGTACCTATAATCATATTTCTCTTCAGAAATATTTCCAGAGATGCCTCCAAAAGATAGTTAAAAAATATTAATTATAATAAATTAAATTCCCTGTATATATTGAATATAGCACCCTGTAATTTTGGTTCATTTATTCTCTACTATCGTGTCTAATTGCATCTATTACTTATGCAAACCTCCCAAGGCCTTGCACATAAATAACTCCCATGTACTTGAAGATAAGTTATTCTCATCCTGCAGCAGAAAAAGACTCCTCCTTACGTTTCACTGCAGATTTTTCTTCAAAACATCAAGAATACATGTTCTTCTTTAACATAAAGCCAAGAAACATACCTGAAGAGTATGCACATAAACAAGTCACAAATGAAAGAACCAGAAGAGCTGAAACATAAGAAAAATTGTTTCAAGGTAGTGCTTCATGATTTCACTCATGCTTCGGAGGAGCATATAACTTCAAAGATGAAAATGTGAGAAGACATGGTGAACTCTCTCACGATTACTCTTCAAATCCATTCCTAAAACGGTTGTTTGCCTCGCTTATAAAATCATAAAATCGAATAGCTGGCTAAGGTGCTGGTTCTACTCTTTTTTAATAAATTATTGTTGTTGTTTCGTTTTACATTTGGGACAATCTTCCTTTCTGATTGACACCTGGTCAGTCAGGTACTAGGCCATGAGGCACTACAGAAGTGTAAAGGTGCGTGTGTTGGCATGTATGATAGAACAGGAATAAGTTAGAAATTATGTTTACGTACTGTTAACAATGTAAAAGCAGGTTCTTAAGCAGTTTCTCTACTCATTTGGGGAAGCATCTCACCCACAATTACGTCTACTGATTATAATAATTGAAGATTTTAAATCTGTTCTCAACAGAAAATAGAGTTCAGCTGTAAAGGCTAAAATAAGGATTATGTATACAAATATATTTGTACATAATAAGAGGTATATGTATTATTTGTCTGATCACTTCTTCCATCACTTTTCTCAATCTTTATTCTGTTCTTTAATCAGCTAGATACAGAGACAGAAACCATGTCAATGATCAGAAAGGACTACATATATTTAAGGTGCTTCTGAAGCCTCAGTGAGGACTAAGCATGCTCTTATTCTTATTATCAACAGGTATTTATTTAATTTTAAAACAGTAATAGGTGAAAATTTCCATCTCCAAGCAGTAAATGAGTCTAGAGTAAAAGTAAAAGAGAAATCCTGATTTCTCTTTTGGCAATCACAGGTTTTGAATTTTACTGAGTAGGCACTTTCTTCTTAGTTTTAATTCTCTCTTGATTAAATGTTCTTTCTGGTGATTAGATTTGTATGCACTAAGCTGGAAACCAATTTCAAAGACAGATGTCCCTTTTCTCTCACCCACCATGAAACTCTTCCATATGGAGAAGGTCAGTTAGAAGCCTAGTCACCATTTAAAAGTCACTGGATTTTGCAAAGCAGAGGTAAAGCAATATTTAAGTAGCTCCTAGAGCTAGCTCTTGCTCCTTGCAAGGGAGGAATTTCACCCATAAATCTTTATACATCTTGTTCTGCTGATAAATTAATACTGAGACTGCTTTTTTTTTTTTTTAAATACAAGGAACAGGTAATAGTTATATTGCTGAGTGAGGTGTTTTCAGCATCTTTGGACTGGAATTAAAGTGTTCCCCAAATGGATGTAAAATACATAGCAAGTTTAAAAATCTTCTTACATTGTCTCTTAAATTCTCCCTGGCTCAATGTAAAAATCTGTTTGAGTGATTTCAGATAGCTTGAAACAGAGCTCCAGCCTCCTACTTAATATCTGTGCTAACGTCATCATCCACCATGTTTAGGAAATTATTATTTTGCATGGGGATACTTTATTTTTATGGATAATAAAGATATTTGCTGGCTGGGATAATAAAGCTTTATTAGGAGGGATAAGATCAAATTATTTTTTATCAGAACACTCAGTAACTCTTCCACTTAGCTTGATTCCAGTTAGTTTAAATTCATACTGCAAGATACCTCCTAACACAATGATGCTGGATCAAAACTGTGAGAACTCTTTACAAAAATAGTGTTGACTATCTAGACAGAACACTAAAGGTATCTTAGCCATTTACTCGTGCACATCCAGAAAATCAATTATTTGGAAGGATTTTCCTGACCAGATCTCATTCACTGTGTACCTTGGATTTATGCAGCAACTGATAGTAAAGTGTGAAAGTAATTGGAGGCTGACCAAAGGTTGCCTTTACTCTGTAACCTTGTGTTAACTGTTTTCTGAGAGCTAGTTATATAAATCTTTTGCTGGTGTATTTTCTGCTGACATCAGCTGACTGACATATCCCAAAGCTATATCATTAAATGCATGCTATGACAGCTTTCACCTGATAGGAGCCTATACCTCATCTTGATAGGGGCTGAACACTGAGTTAAAAGAAATGACTACCAGCATGAAAAATATGCTGTTTCCTTTGTCTACCTAGGTCCCACACACAAATCACTGCTGCACCAATGTCCGATACTACTATGCTCCGGAAGGTACCCTTCCACCACCAGGGAGTGACTGAAACACTGAGCAAAAAAACACCAACTGGCCAAGTCTACTGCTTTCGTGTCTTGGGTGGCCAGTCCTAGTGAGTGGCAGGGTGCTATTGCAAGACAGGAGTTCCTTCAAATCTTCTTGACGCAAAGAAGCACTTGACTGCATCAGTCCCCAGCTAAAATTGTCCAAAGCAGGCAACGTGGGTTCTTGACAATAAAAACCACATACCCACATAAATTATTATTAAAATCACCAGTATGTGGTAAGGACCTGAGTGCAAGGTTTCACCCTTGGAAGCTGTAACCCACTAATAATTAGATTTCCAGGTCTTACTGACTCTTTACGGGTTTCTCAATTTGAAAGAGTGTAACTAACCAGTAAATGATCTGCTGTGGTCTCGGAAAGCAAACTGAATCAACATGTAGAGGATTTAGACCATTTCCATAAATACATTTAAAAACAAAATTGATGGGAGTTTTCAAACAGGTCTTGAGCGCAAAAAATTTTGAAGGCCTGTACAATCTCTCCAGCTGATATCTTCTCCATATGTGCCTGAACTGCACACAAGCCAAGAAACTCTCTGAGAGTTCAAGCTGCTCTGACGGAATCTCACAATGCGCCGCTCCACTGGATGGAGAGCACAGCTAAAATTCCTGGCTAGGAAATACATCACTTAAAAACAAACGTGGTCCAGGAAAAAAGTCATGGAAAACATTGAAAACAGTCATATGGCAATGCGAGATGTCAGCAAATATCTTTTTTTTTAACCAAAAAAGCTGAAAGTCAGCATGATTGAGGTTATCACACTTGCTTTCTTATCAGAAGTACTTTTTGTCTGGCTATTTATGTGAAAAACTGCCATATAAAATTTAAAAAAATAACCCACCAAGCCTGTTCTCACTGTGCTAAATTGCTAAATCAATTGCAAATTAGCACTGAATGCAATCCTAAACCAGGACCCCACCAAGTTTGTATGTTCAATAATCACAGTCATGTTAAATTGGGCACTTCAAAAATGATGGAACTTTTCTTTACTTATCTGGGTTGCGGATGATCCCCATATTCCATATAAGAATTTAAAATTATTTACCTACAATTCATGCATTTAAAAGGAAAATAGCCCCAGGAGGTTCATTACCACATACAAGTTCATCCACAGCAAACTCTGCATTCCTGCCCTTAAAAAGAGCAACCTCAAAATGGGCCTGCAGAAAGCACAAGAGAAGTACATATGTCACAAATAATACATTTCCCTCCCTGTTCCAAGCAATTTTCTCCATTCTTTAAAGCTGCTATGTTGTCCATAGAGTATTAATTACTCTGACGAGGCAAAGGACCCTCCTCCAACTTCTGCAGAACTGTTCCAGTCATCGTGCTGGGAACCAGCTTTTGTGTCCGTAAGTCCCCAAGGGAGTAAACGCTGGCACCTCTGGCATCAACTTGTTCTTCTGTGCCCCCTTGGGTCTCCACATGCTATTGTGGACAAGAAGCCAATACAAAGGACAATGTAAAGGAAACACTCTGCACTTTACCAGGATTTCCCTAAGCTTCAAGGGGAACATGGTCCTGCCAGGGGATCACATTCCCATGGATTGTGCTTCAAAGATCTGGCTGTTTCTACCTTGCAGGGTGCCAAGAGCAGGACATGTCCTCCTCACCCCCTAGAGCCAGCCCCCCACATCCCTCAGCTCCCCTCAAACTGTTCTACACACTGCAGAAAGTGGAGGGAGAACCTGATAAAATAGGACCATTAATTGCTATGGACATGATTTATTCAGCTCCTTCCAAACCTAAGCTCCTGTGATCAAAGTAGATCATTCACAACTGCTCAGGGAGGGAGAAATAGCTGGGTATGCCTCATGGGTTAGCTGGGACAGGCCTGCCCTTGTGTCAGCAGAGGTTGGTGACTGCCATTCTGCTCCTCCCACTCTGGAGAAAACCGAGGTGGTTTAGCCCATGTTGAAGCACATGCTAAGAAATACAGATTACTATGTCCATACCGTGCAAGAGGATGCAATAGTGTGCTATGACTGATCTGAGCCAGGCAGCGCAGCTGAGAAGTCCTTCCACAAGCTTAGCTAGCTTGGAAGAGCTTCCAGATAAAAACAACTGTGCAGCTTTTAGGGCTGAACTGGCTCACATGAAGCTCAGTCCCCAGCTCTTCTACTTTATATTGCTGCTTTTCCCTTTTATTCATTTATTTGAAGTTAACGTTAAATGAGAACAGGAGAGAACATGAAAGGGCAATTCAACCAACCAGTTCAGCTGCTGCCTAGGAAATATATAAAAGGCATGATGCATTAACATGCTGGTCATGCAGCTCCAAAAGCAAGTAATGAACACCACCAAATCTATTTTGCCATCTTTTAGGCAACATGAGATTTTCCTTTTTGCTTGCTAATTTATTCTGACCATTAAACTATTCGGTTGTATTTAAACCAGATGCAGGTTGCTGGTTTGTTTGGTTTTTTGTATTTGTTGTTCATCTGCTGTGCTTGGCTAACAAGAGTTGCTTTTGTTAAGAATTTTTGCTGCAATAAAGATCAGATATCATCGAATTCTTTAACCCCAAAATCTCTCAGGTTTATCAGGATCTCTTTTTACCTTATCAGATTAAATCTGGAGTGATTTTTCTTGAAGACCACAGTTATAAGTAATATTATGCTCTTAAAACAGCTCTGTTATGTCTTATAACATTGCTAAAGGCACAGATTAAAGCTTACAGGACTTGGGGGCTTAATGCTTTCCCTGACAGTCACTGACTGCACCTTCACCCAAAGGAGTGATTAGAAATTACATGATCCTGCTGGGTTCAGCTGACAGCCACAGCTTTCTCTAGGAAACAAATGGTGACCCAGGTGAGACGTTTAAGACTTGGGGCTACAATGCAGGCAGCTATGCATGGGGCCAGGGGGCAGAAAACAATTGTCTTCTCCAGCACTATGAGGGATTCACCCCTATCCAAGATGCACGTAGCCTGTGCATGTAGAGATGCAAAGTACACTGAAAAGCACCACACTGCCACAGGTATGGAAGTGAGCCTGAGGACCTGTGCCTGCACTTTCAGAGGAGCAGAAAGACACACAGAGAAATCCCCACACGAACTGGCAAAAATTAGCCAAAAATATTTGTCATGGAAAATTCTGGGAAGAAAAATTTTCCAGTTTTGGCTTTGGGGTTTATTTGGATCAGAGTGTTTCTAAATATGGTGAGCTTAGGCCTTTTGAGCTAAAAAAACTCACAAGTTTGAAAAGTAATAAAGAAATAAAAACATTTACATTTCCAAAGCAAAGCCATTTTTCATTCCCAAAAATGTCTGACTGAAAAATATTGTGCGTATCTTCATTCTCCTTTCCCCAAGTGAAAAAAATATTGGACGCCTGCTGAAACCCCTCCCTTTGACACTGAGTTGGCAGAGGAAGGAGGGTCTGAATAGGAATGTGTATGGGCATGGGTAAAAACAAAACATAAAAAAAGAGATGTTTAGTCAGGGGAGGAGGCTGGAGAGTATTTTAGAAGTACTGCTGCATATTTCCCTGTTCTCATTCTTCTTTATGCATCCATTAGTGACCACTGACCAAATGAACTGGCTCAGAGCAGCTGTTCCCATACTCTTATTTATAATAAGTGGTTCTGCCACCTGTATAGAAAACACTGACTCCACTGTAAAGGCTATGTGGATTTCTCTCTGATGCTTTACCCCTCCTTCAAATGTCCCATGGAGAAGTAATAAGTGAGAGAGCCCAAGGCATCAGAGAGTTCAACAGACACACACAAACGCAGTATCATTGATTTTGTGTGACAGACACATAAAGTCATTGTCAACAGAACGGAAATGGAGACTCCCCAAGCCCTCCTCCAGAAACACCAATCTTCAGCCACAAACCATGGGAGCATCACATGCCCTTGCTTCCTTCTTCCCTTTGCCTTCTTGATGCTCCAGCACAGGAATGCCAACAACAAAGCTGTACAAGCGATGCCAACCCACATAGCATGCTACATTTGAATGATAGTAGTATTTAGAGATGACTCCACAGGTGATGGTGCATTCAAAAACGGATTTAGAAGGTGTCATAGGCAAGTGGTCACTATCTATGACATTTCACACAGTATTAGCTTTTAATGGCTCTGAGTTCTTTTTATCATTTCTACTTGGTTTCTCTTCATAAAATTCTCAGATAGGTTTTTAATTTACAGCTCCAGTTGTAATTTTTTTCTTGAAGATCCTATTTTTCACTGTTAACTAAAAAATCTATTTAAAACTTTGCATAAAATTGAATAAGAAAGGGGATCCTATATAGTTTTGGAATAAGAGACAGCTTGCTTAACACTGGAGAATTTTAATCCACTGTTCCTGTGCCATTATGAAATTAAATTTATTGTTCTCACAACTGAAAAACACCCTCTGAACAAAAGTAATAAAGTATTTCACATATGATTCAGATGTATAATATCTCACAGCAGCTATGAAATTCAAAGCTAAAGCATGTAGTATTATATACTCCTTCACTCATAAGTGCACGCTCATCACTCACAGGTACTATATACCCTTACACATGTGCCAAAAAGCAGCCTGTGCCTCTCCATGGATGCCCAGACTAGTAGGCACTATAAACATCCATGTGACTACAGTGAGCAATGTAGTGGCTGAAAAGGGCAAAAGGAAAGCAGAACTAAGTTTGTAATGACTAAGCCAAAGAGGATGGCAGCTGTTATTTGGTTATTTGCATTAGTTAAGTTGTATAGGCAGCATATCTTCCAGCTTAACATAATTATGTACTTGCAGAAGTTATTGTTGGTGGTTTTAATTGTCTGAGGGTGTCTTTAATACTATTAGGAGGATAGCTCCAGTCTTTAAAAAGGAAATTGAGATTGTGAAATGTTGCATGGCTGCAGGAGTGAATATGCTGTTGTTCCACAACTGGAACTCACAGAAAATAATTCAACAGTGGTGATTTTACTATATTACAATTAAAGTCTCGGTGAAAAAATGCATGCATCCCAATGGAGGTGTCCTGATTTTCATCAGGTGGTGATGTGACTATAAAAGCTTATTACAATTATAAAATACTCTGATATTTAAGACTTTTACAAATCTTCATGACAGAGCTCAGATTAAGCATTATAATTTTGTGAATTGCTTCTGATCATATTTTAATCATAGAATCACAGAACAGGTTGGGTTGGAAGGAACCTTAAAGATCACCTAGTTCCACCCCCCCTGCCATGGGCAGGGACACCTTCCACCAGACCAGGTTGCTCAAAGCCCCGTCCAACCTGGCCTTGAACACTGCCAGGGAGGGGGCAGCCACAGCTTCTCTGGGAAACCTGTGCCAGTGTCTCACCACCCTCACAGGAAAGAATTTTTTCCTTATAATGTAAATCTACTTTCCTTATAATCTAAATCTAATCTAAATCTACCCTCTTTCAGTTTAAAACCATTCCTTTTCATCCTATCCCTACACTCCCTGATAAAGAGTCCCTTCCCAACTTTCCTGTAGGGCCCCTTTAAGTACTGGAAGGCTGCTATAAGGTCCTCCCAGAGTCTTCCCTTCTCCAGGTTGTTCAACCCCAACTCTCTCATCCTGCCACCATAAAGGAGGTGCTTCAGCCCCTTGATCATCTTTTTGGCCTCCTCTGGACCTGCTCAAGCAGGTTCATGTCCTTCTTATTTTGGGGGCCCCAGAGCTGGACACAGGACTCCAGGTGGGGTCTCACAAGAGCAGAGGGGGAAAATCCCCTCCCTCGACCTGCTGGCCACACTTCTCTTGATGCAGCCCAGGACACGGTTGGCTTTCCGGGCTGTGAGCACACATGGCTGGCTCATAGTCAGTTTTCCATCCACTAATACCCCCAAGACCTTCTCCTCAGGGCTGCTCTCAATCCACACTCATCATCCAGACTGTATTTGTGCTTGGGATTGCCTCGACCCATGTGCAGGATCTTGCACTTGGCCTTGTTGAACTTCATGAGGTTTGCACAGGTCCCCCTCTCAAGCCTGGCAAGGTCTCTCTGGATGGCAGCTCTTCCTTCCAGCATGTTGCCTGCACCACACAGTGTAGTGTTGTTGGGAAACTTGCTGAGGGTGCACTCAATCCCATTGTCCATGTCGCCAGTGAAGATGTTAAACAGCGCTGGTCCTAATACCAACTCCTGTGGAACGCCACTCGTCACTGCTCTCCACTTGGACATTGACCCGTTGACTATAACTTTTTGAGTGTGACCATCAAGCCAATTCCTTATACACTGAATGGTCCATCCATCAAATCCATGTCTTTCCAATTTAGAGAAAAAGATGTCATGCAGGAGAGTATAAAAATCATAAATATTTCATAGTACTACAACAAAAAGCATAATCACTTCTTATTTCTTAGAAGTGATTAAGGATACGAGTTGAATAACGTTATCACCACCGGAAAGTCATTTCACTATTTCTAACTGAGTATACAGAGTAACAATAGCATTGGTAGTGGAGACATCAAGGTATGGACTATCTGTTCTTAATTTAACACATTTTTGTTGTTTGAATGCCATGATGGAACAGAACAATTCTAACACAAATTCCTGGCAAAATTGCCTGATTCCTTCCATCAGCTACCAGACTCCACATCTAGCTTGCATCCACTAGCTTAAGTTGGTAGGATTAGCTCTCTCAGGTCAACCAGGTCAGTTAGCTAATTCCTCTTTTCTAAAATCTGTTAAATCAATCCAGCTTCTTCAAATATCAGCTTAATGAGGTACTGTCTTTTAAAGCTGCTGAGAAGGAAGTTCAGTTGTTCAAAAAATCTTACTCAAAAAAAACTTACAGTGACAATTTTGATAGAAAATGAAGCAGCCTTCTGGCACAAGAAAGAAACAGTGTTCTGGGAAAAGTGAACAGGGCACTAGTTAAACCACATACGAGACACACATATGCCCTTCCAGAAATTAGGTGAGGTGTTTTAATGAAGTGTAGTTTTGAATACTCCAAATTTTCCAAGAGATGGGTGGACTGGCAAAGTGTTTCGTTCAAATGTGAATGGGCAGAGGGGAGAGAGGACCACATTATACTAAATGAATGGCGCACATTTTATAGCTTCTTTCCAGTTTCAGTTGATAATTGTAATGAGTTTGCAGTTTGAAGACAATCAAAGGCCTCTACAACTTGTAGTAAGTCTGTATGAATATTTTTCTTGATGTGCTTTATCACTTGGACAATCTGCTTGTACCTCACCTGTCTATTTCTTTCATGTACTATATAGTTTGCATATAAGATCATTTTCTTAATCCCATCTGTATATTTTTACTGTAAACTTTCTCCTGTATAAAGACCACCTATACCTTGCCATCCACATGAGCTGTTTCTTAAAGAAAAAACCTCTGTTTATCTTGTGTAAGTCTATAAGCATAGCCTGTACATGTGTTTTCCAACCTGTGAAAGCCTGAAGACAGTGAACCACTGTACAGGTGTAAATAAGAAGGTGTCCTTTCCCTGACACTGTGCAAAGATTCAAAGCTTTTAAAATTGCAGTCCTGGGAGACTGAGTTGCCTGAATAGCAGGAAGGAAAACATGATCTTTTTAACCCTCCCAGTCATTGGTCTGAGTCCAGGTACGTCCAGCAGTAATCCAAAGCCATCTAGTAGCTTTTTAGAAATTTGCGTGTCATGAATTAGTGGCCACGTGCCAGGCACTGATTAGGCATCGCTCAGTGGTGGTCCCTGAAAAACAAAGTGATGGCACATTGATGAGGAAAAGCGAGAAGCTTGTTCAACTGCAGGACCTGCTCTGCGGATAAACAGAGGACTTCGCACTCACAGGCTTGAAGTTTGGATCTTCTCACAAGCAGGCATTTTTTCAGATGTGGTAGTTGGTGTCAGTATTTGCATTTTTACCATGTATACCCAAACATTTGGCTTCTCTCTGTTATCTCACATATGGATCAGGGTGAGTTTAAAGGCACACCCATGATCCACCCACAGCACAGACCTTCCAATGCTATCCCAGGGCTAAGTGTAACTAAATTTTATCTTCTGAATTAGACTAAAATAACCAAAGAGGCATGCATTTTAATCTATTTCCAGTCTAACGGTACATGCATGTGACATTTGACCCCCTCGGTAATGCTACTGTCATTGCAGCCAGGCCCCCACTGGGTGAGGCAGAGAGACACCTTCATCTCCACTTCACCGACTGGAAGACAAGGCACGAAGAAATTAAGGCCTGGACCCACAGAGACTCCAACTGCTTGTGACAAGCTAGCCTGAGGCTTTTTCCACACCTCCCACCCTGGCTGTAGCCATGCTCCTGTCCCCAGATGCTCTCCTCCTCCCCTTGCCAAAGGCTGACACCCGCTCAGGTCTGCCAGAATAACCACATGTGTAACCTCCCCCTCGCACAGTCCATGAAAACAGTAAAGGCTAGAAAAGACTTGCTGTTTACAGTGCTGAAGATCACGGAAATCAACTCAGTGGCTATTCTGGCAGAGCGAGGGTGATGGTAATCATTGATGGAAGGGGATGGAAGGGACAAGGGGCTGCAGGGGGAGGCATTGCTGTGGGGAGGGACATGTCTTGCTCAGCACAGCTGCCCCAGTGCTGTCTCCAGACTGAGAAAAGCAAAGACCATCTGGCAGCAGAGGGGTAAAGCATCTCCAGGCTCTACACTGACTGTTTCACCTGCACAGAGGTCTACCAAGAAACACCTTTGAGGTCCGTGGGTAAAGCCACCACTGCAACACCTGCAGCAAACCTGGTCCATCAAGGGCTTTCTCTTCCTCCCCTGCCCTCCTTCTGGGATGCCCTGACACTTGGAGCTTCACCTGGGTTCTAGCCCCATGCCTCAGGGACAGAGAGGAGAATAGGGAAGAGCACTGGACGTAATGCTGGCTCTCCTAAACCCCGGGCTGATGTCCCTCCTTCTGCTCGTAACAGTAAGAGGCGGCAGAGAAATCTACTGATCGGCTGCTAATCTCCAAAGAGCCTCTTCCAAACCACACGATACTGGCTCTCACTTCACAAAAATCTTCCAGCCCAGCAAAAGTGAGGCTTCTCTGAGCACCATTTACAGTCACAAACTGTGCGGTTTCTGGTAGGTGGAGGCATAGCCAAATACTTGGCTTGGCACACTGTGTTCCTGGTCTTCCCAAGCACTCGCAGTAAGCACCTCGGGAAATGGAGAGCACCCGGCACTAATGATGTAACTGTGCTGGCCAAGGGGCACACGCACACCCACATGCACAAAATCTTTTATAGGCTGTGTGGATTCTCTCTTGCAGCTTCTTATGCTTTTATGTCAAACATGGCAGCTAGGATCTCTCTCCCTGCTTGCAAAGGCAAAACATCAGAAGTCACACACACCGATTCTTGGACAGAAAGTGAATTTATCTCTTGTTGCCAGCCTCATTAGAAGCAAATAATAAGTATTCCAAGACTTCTGTGTTCCTGCAGTGTCTCTCCAAGAGCCTTGCTTTCTGTTACAACTCAAGCAAACTGCCCCGCTCAAAGGTCACAGAAGGAACTCTGTGAAAAGACTTGAATTCAAATCCAGGTCTCTTAAATCCCAGACTGACTCTAATTCTATAATTAATTTATTCTATGTAGCAAAAATGCTATGCATCTTATTTTACTATTTGGAAGTAAGGCCTTCTGGTTTTTATATTTCGTCATAGGCATTAGTTCCATAAATACTTTCTGCATCTGACTAATCCTATGCAGTGTCTGAAGTCAGACTACTAAAACATGTCTGCAAGATCATGGCCTAGATTTGTTTTCAGTCATTCTTATAAGAAATTATTTAACTTCCGAACAGATAAACCACATCTCAGAAGGTTTTTAGGAGGAAACCTAAAGGTTTTCCAAAGCCTAGGCACATACCTGCCCTCTCTTCTTTTAGAAGTCTCCCAACATGCTCTGTGAAAGCGATGGTATATTAGTCCCAGAGAAAACGAGTGAAAATCATCAGAAGCATGGATGTATGGATCAGTGGTATCGCAAAGCACTAATTAAAAAATATAAATTCCTCTTTACATCTGCTACTGAAGTATATTTCTTTTCAGCTGTTACCGTTTGTTGCACTTGCTGGACTAGGCTTAGGACTGTCATGCAAGGGAAAATTACCTCCAACCCAGTCAACAGCAGCAAGCCTTGATTATGGCACGAAGTTTCATCATAAACTCATAACTGAGTGAATAACTTAGCTACAAAACTGGATCACAACGGACCAATTTCTGATTTAACATCTAGCCATCCACAGTCCTGTACTGCCATCTATAGCCTCCTGATAATAGACAGACTTCTAAACCAGCAGGCTCACGTTGGCCTTAGCAATGGCATGGTCCCTGTAAATATTGGGAGTGTTCAGTAGCAGGCAGATGTTTTTTTCCACAAATAATATCATGTTAAAATAATCAAAATATTCCTCTTTTTCGAGATTATGTTTGTTCTTTTTCCAGCTCTTTTTATTTTCTGTTTTATCTCACTTCTCTGCTGTCTTTGCTAACAGAAGTTGAATGTCAGACCCAAAGTGCAACATGTTTAATAACCCAGAAATCTTGTAATATGTTGATAAATATAAGTGTTTTAGGAATCAGACAGGATGTCTTAGCTACATACAGAAATTTGTTTTAATCTGTGTAATTATAGTTACAGCACTAAAATTCAGGTTTAATAGAATAATATATCCCCTGCCATCTATCGCCAAAGAAATATAAACATATTTTCTTGTATGCAAAAGTTGCCTGGACTCTAAAAACATGTTATAATATGTTCTCTGTATCAGTTTATGGAAACAGATCAGCTAAAACAGCACTGGGCTGTTATCCAGCAGGGTACTGGCATGTGGCTGAACAAGATACGGTGGCCTTATCAAGCTACCGTGCACCAGGGTTGTGCAACCACAGCTGACCATGATTCTCCATGAAACTTCCTCCAGTCTGAGAGGTAAAAAACCCAACCCTTTAGGGATTGTTGAAACAAATTATTTTAACTCAGGTGTGTTCCAGGCGTTACCTCCTGGCCAGGCACCCCGTCTCCTCCGACATGCAGTAATTTAGTCATCTGTGGTAACTGGTGGTGACTGATCCCTTCGGCTCTTTTGGACTTAATTTATCTTTGTTGATGATTGTAAAGCAGAGGCATCTGCAGAGGCATTAGCATGGCATCTGCAGAGACAGAGTCACTGCTACACCAGGAATGCTATAGGATAATCATAATGATCTTTTCTCAGACAAAGGTCCTGGATTAAGATGAGAAATAGGCATAAAAAAGTCATTTGGAAAGAATTGACTGTTTTACAGTAATAAGATAAATTGAGAACATCCACTGGCTGTCAAAGAGCAAATAAGGCACCTCAGAACACCAAGTCTGTCTTGAAGGAAGCAGCTCAGGTGTACCATTTACCATAACCCCTCTAAGGCCTGGTACAACTCAAGTGTAAATCAGACCTCCTAGAACCTGAATGACTAACAGGTGTCTTGACATCGGTTTTGCACATCTTGTCCCTGTGCTGCTAGGGGTGATAGATCAGTCAGTGGGTATTGATCACGGTGTACATGCATGCTGCAAAACAGGCTGCTGCTCTCGAGGAAGTGCGAGGCACTGAGAGCAGGATGTCCCTGTAGCACTTGGAACACTGAGCTGGTGGAGGACAGGGCTGTCTGAGCAGACCATCCTTTCCCAAATTAGAGATTAAGCATGCTGCTGGGAGCTCAGTGGGAGTCAGGGAGATTCTGGCTATTCAAGAGGTAAGATGCCACATATTATCAGTGGTATCCCACCTCAGTGTGAGGCAGCAGCTATCAGCTCTCACTGTGTTCAGAATTCAGCAGAGTAAGGAACCATGAGCTGCTGTCCTGCACGGATGCCTCCCTTGAGCTGCTCTAGCACCAAGCTCCTGGCCCTGCCTCTGTCCTGCTGCTTGGTATTTAAAATCCACCCACATACTGTCTTGGGAACTCACACTTCTGGTGCTAACCCCTGCTCTACAGCAAATTTTCAAAGTAAATTATTTTCTAGTATAATATAAGGATTTGGTAGGCTTTGATCTAAAATAAAGAATGAGCCTGAAAAGATCCATAATCTCTGAAATTTATTCAGGGTGATTGTCATGATTTGAAAGATTTAGCACTGTCTCACTATCAGCCCATGGACCAGATTCTGCCTTCTGGACACTTGAAGCTATAGCCCTCATGATGCAGAGGGAGAATAACTACTTGGTCAGCTTTATCTTAAGAGCCAGATGCTTCTCCCAGTTCCTGATCAAATCACAGTGCATAGTACTAGACCCAGGAGTCTCTTAGGAGGCAGCGGTTGAGCTAGAGGCAAATCTTACAAAGGCATGTGGACAGAAAACCATCACATCAAGTAAATCAGTAAGAAGGACTCCAAAACTGGGACCCAGACCCATAGTTGATGAGGTTGGGCAGCCTGAACTGAGCACTTGCGGTTCTCTAGATACTAATGACACAAAAAAAATACACTAACTGCAGGAGCAAAGGTCTTATGGAATACATGTGGAAATTCAAACAGCACCGCAGGGATCAAATAGGGAAACATGGAAAGAAAGTGACCCGTGACTTCTCTAATACATAATGTTCTTACTGCACAAGCTGCTTGAAGGAAATGGTTTGTAATAGTACATCCCTCTACTATTGTACATGGTTTGTAATCCCTACTGCCAGTATGTGTCCTTGCAAGTGTTAGCATAGCAAAACGTAGCCAAAACCTAAAGAGAAGGACGCACCAATATTAAAAGCTACTTTAAAAAGAGGTAGATTATATTCCCTCATCATTTTTTATCTTCACTGTATTGCCGCATGTGAAGGAGTCACTGCAAAGAAAAAGGAGATTTATGGCTCTATGGGAAAAAGTACAGGACAAATTGTAGAGGTAAATGAAAAGATTATGTTACCAGAGATATTAGAGTTAAAAGTCCTACCGTATGAATTAGTGTGCAGGACTGTGGTTGAATTTTCATGTAGCCAGAGTGACATCTTGTGGCTTGTGGAGAACATTTAAACATTCACCTGGGGGGAATGAACTTGTAAATTGTTATGGCATGGTAAGATACACCCTCCTTTTTTTTCAGCAGAACAGTATGTGGCTTCCCCAGTGTATTAATGGTTGCAATCATGAAGTTTATATATAAACTTTCATTTCAGATTCTGCTTTTGCATGTACTTGTTAGCCCTGCCTCCATTTCTAAGCCTCAGCCTAATGGTATAGCTGCATTTAAAGCCACTCAGAAAAGTGTGTAACAGTAAAAATTATAAAAATTGGCTCAGCATTCAAGAACTTTTACATACTACTAGTAAATGGGTGTCCTTGTTACTTTTCTTCACTTTTAATGTCAGGATAGAAGTTTATGTCCTTTTCACCCCCAGGTGAAAATGGCCCTTTTTGATCAGCTGACAGATACCCTTACATCAGTATCTAGTGATCAGCAGTAACTGCTTATGGAAAAATATGAACATAGTTTGGCCTAGATAAAATTGGAAGATCTGACCAATCTTCACTTCTCCAGTCTTAATGAGACACCATCCTCACACCAGTTTTAATCCACCCTGACTGCCAAGAACATAAGCTCTTTTTTTCAGCCTGTAAGGGAAAGAGAGTGCGAAGATCAAAGATGATGTTGGAGCAAGGGCAAGGAAGGAATGCTGGGGATCTGTATGAGAAAGGCTAAAATAAAAAAGTATGTGCAAGGACAGTCGAAGAGCACATCCACACTGTGCCACGGTAACAGGCACAGACCTTCAAGCTACTGGTAGCCAAGTCAGTAGCACATGAAGCCTCCTAACCCTGCTGACTTCAGGGATGAGGAGCCAAGGCACAGCCCGGCTGCTTAGCTTGGAGCTGTGTCCTCTCCAGCCACCCACCCAATACTAGAGGGTCTCAAGATGAGCTCTGAGATCTTTGCACCACACTCCACTTCATGGTGTCGGCTTACTCCAAGCCATCACTACAGGTCAAGCCCAGTAGATTTCTTCAAGGGAAGGGGCAAGGAAGAGTTAGGAAATAGGTTTAAATAAACCAGGGTAAAAATAGAAAGCAAGGAAGACAAAACCTGCAGGAAGAAAAGCCAGCCATCCTCTTCTCCATGCTTTTCATGAAGAAAACAGAAGCTCTCAGAGCCACTCGCAGAGCTCTGCAGTGACACTCAACACAGCACTAAATGTCCCCTGTATCTGTAGTGTGAATTCTTACGGGAATGGAGAAAAACTGGGCCTTCATGTTATGAGTAGTTCACAGCTGCAAAACCCATAAATACCATGTACTTTAGGAAAGGCCTCTCCAGAGAACAATTCAAAGCAAGAGCATACCTAAAGCTGTGAAGTATCTGGAGTCGTTATCTCCCTCTCACTCCATGGAGGATGCAGAAGGAGCTGAGAAAGACCTGTATCCTTACCTAGGACACTTGGTTGCCCTGAACTGAGGGGCAAATGTTCCAACAGAACTTGCAGGACCCTGTAAGCCTGGCCTCTGGGCAAGTACATCCACTGTACATACTCAGGCATCCTCTGCACCCAGGAGCTGGAAGCTAGGTGTAGGTGTAATCTCCTGAAAACAAGGGGCACAAGCAGAATGTTCTGAAAATAAAAGCTGGATTTTTTTCATCTTTATTTTTAACGTGAGAGAATAGAAAGGGAGGAAGTAATGTCACCGTGCTGAGAGGTATTTCTGAGGGCAGAATGGAGCCACATGCCCAAGTAGATCAAATGACTTCGGCTGAAGTTACAGTTGCAGCCTGAGCTGGCCTTGAGCAATAAACTCAGCTGAGCCTCTCCCACACAGCTCTGCTCATGTACCTCAAACACAGCCTGGATGCAATGTCCTTGCTGTCCCAGCTGGGATCTGCTTTTCATCAACAGCTGACATTCACACCAAATTGTAGAGTTTAATATTTATCCCTAAACACATAAAGCCTGCTAATAAAAATGGACTGGGAACTATTTGGTTACAGTTACTAAGGCACCAATAGGCAAGAGTGGGAGTTCACATCTCTGAGCCTCAGGCTGTTCCCATCCTCCCTGACACTCCCAAGCCATTTCTCAGCTTCTTTGCACTTTAAATAAACTCTGCCATTAAAATGTCCAAATTCCTCTCACAAGAAGGGCAAAGGGTGGGAAAGATTCTCCCTCAACATATTCCCTTCTTTTCCCACAAGGTGATTCCCAAAAGGGAGCAAATATTTAAAAGCAGGGTATTTAAAAGCATAGATGGAGACCTGTAGGGGTAAGGGGGTACCACATCTGCATGAGCTCTCCCAGCTCTGCCCTCCACTTCCACCATACCTGAGACCATGACTGTGAAGCACTTGTTTCCCACTGCCCTTAAAACCACCTATAATATAGGCAAGAAGACTCGTTCGTTCCATTTCTTATTTCCCATTTGTCTTGATAATAGGCCCTTAAAATACAAGCATTATCTAAAGACTGAGAGATTCGCCTGTCGTTATTGCTAGGCAGTATGCAGTGTTTGCAACACAGACGCCCGCGTAGATGGGAAGTGTTCAGTCTTCCAGTATGTTAAATCATCACATTTCATGGTTGGTAACAACCACAGAAAATAATTATGAACAATAACAATATAATTAATAACTAATTTCAGGACCATTTGGTTCCAATAAGAGTAGCTGGCACACAGGTATGTAGTTACACAAACCCTTTCACAGCTCACCATGTCCAGAGGTATCAAATGACTGCAGACAGCATCACCTCATCATTAGTACAGGTTGCAAGAAATTCTTGATATGTTAACCAAGTTTAGGGATGTATATTGAATGTATGTATCATATATATCAAGATCCCTAAATTTCCTTAAAACCAGAGCAGCCATCCCAGACACAGCTGTCAGCGCTTGCTGCTGAAGCCCAGACCAGGTCACGCACACAACACTTCTTCATACGAGCGCTTGAAGCGGCATAGGTTAGTTTTAAATGGGAGAAATACTCTTGCAGTATTATTGAAGCTGCTAGGAACTATGGATGTAAGAACAGCAAGTTTTTCAGGGTGAGGCAATATTTGAACAACTGATAAAACTGGAATAAACTGGCAAACTATAAGGCATCCTAGCTGAGACCTTTCTGAGCCAAAAGGAGCCTGTGTGCCCCAAAGCTTGCCCAGGTTTTCCCATATGTAGGAGCTAGACCCATGGAGGACCATACTTCTCCCTGTAAACCTTGCCTCACTTAGGGGAGACCATCACAGCAACACAATTACTGCTAGGCACTGACACAGCAATTCAAGACCTTCCCCAGATCTGAAAAAAGGTCAAGCTGGCAGACACACAAGCTCTTTCTCAGAACGATGACTACGGAAAAGGCTTCTGCCCATCTTTCTTGCAGTGTTTTCAGTTACTGTAACAGGGAATAGGACTTCTCACCACAGGCACCATCTTGCCTAACTAGGCCATTTTGTGGTAAAGCTTTGTCTTCTTCAGCTCCCTTGATAAATATTACAGCACCATGTGGTAGAGATCATAACTTTTAACTGTCCAAACCCATACTATAATTATCTGCAAAAAGACAATGCTCTTGAGAACTGGCCTCGTCAGCAAAGTCAGTGCCCGTACCTTCTCCAGGAGGCTAAACAGTCCAAGGAAGAGGACAAAGCCTGGTAAATCTGAATTTGGCAAACACGTACTCTCAGGGCTTCATGAAGCTGTTTAGATAGGCTTTGCAGTCTCTGAGAAGTAAGCTCATGGCTGCTGTGTCTAATACTTGTCATGTCTAATTATTGTACAGTATTGCACAATTGCCTAAGTGAATTATAAATGTTTCCTTTGGAATACCATGAGCTGTACTGGTCAGCCTAAGGGACAGCATGCTGGATTTTTGATCAGTGAATCATCTAACCAGGTGAGGCTATCCTCTTTCTTGTACTATAAATGTGTACAGATTTTGTCTCAAATGGACTTGCAGAACTTAATTGCACATTGGCTCCGGGCAAGCGAAGAGGCAAAATGAGGATTTTCAGTTTCCTCCAGCATCAAAACACTATTTGTTCTTGGGGAGATCCACCAGCAGTCAGTATCACCCCCATGCAGCTGAAGGAAATCCTTTCAGAGCTGTATCCTTTACAAGCAAAGCTCCAGGGGTCAAACCCAGCCTCATGCTCCCCAGGTAAGTAGCATTGGTATTTATTAGAGTAGGTTTTCAGCAGCATACACATGGAGCTAATTACACAGCCCACATTGTCATTAATGACAGCCAACCACCTAATCCTCCACATGCAGCACGCTGAATATGTTACCCTATGAAACTGCAGCTTCACGGTTATTGTACTTCAGTTTATGTAGTTTCCCTTATGCTGCGCTGAATGGATTTTCATTCTGTGTCCAGAAGCATTCCAGTCCCTCCAGTAGCAAACAATAAATGAATCTTAGGAGGCTCTGGTGTACTTAGGAGGCTCTGGTGAACCTATCAAAAGAGGCAATTTATTTCTGAACTTGGCACTAGGCACAGCGTGCCTTGTAAATGTCAATTTGTGTATGTGTGAGCATCTGACACTACTCAGCAGCACATGGCTGGGGCCAAGTATTTGACAGATTCTGGCTGATTTGCAAGCTAAAAATATTCTCTTTTATCAATATCCATTTTATGTGCTTATTTGCATGCTAAGAAAATTCTGAGCAGGCGGTGGTTTCATGGATCAATCCACAACGGCTCTGCAGAGATCAAGTACGTGATGACCTGCCATAAACTGTGTGATGACACAGTTAGAACCATTGCATAAGAAGTGGCCCATATATAGGCATACTTTGATTTTCACTGTTTGTCTGTTCTAATCCTGCAGGAATCGGAGACATTTTAATCTCTTTTATTGTTTTGTATTCATTTACATGCAGTGCCCAAAGGCCTCTGGCAAGCAGAGAGAGGACTATATAAGTCAAATGCATTGTTATTACTACTGTAGTTCCTATCATGGGCCCACTTCTCTTCCCATTGACGTCAATGGCAAATCTTCCAATAATTTCAATGAGACCTAGATTAAGCCAAAAATCTATGATCACACCCTGTTATGTTTTATACCAACAGTACTGTGGGCTCCAGCTGAAAATCTTAGCATCTATTACAGTATGGGAAACACAGAGAACTCTAAAAGAGGTTTTGATGATAAATGAATGCATTTATGTGACAAGCTGCTGCATTTGTCATTGGAACATGACAAAGATGAGTACCAAATTAAAATCTTCAGAAATACCAAGAAAAAAAGTGAATTTCTACATTTTCTTAGAACAACTCAGGAGATATATGTGGGATTTTATGACAGTTTTGAACATCAAGAATTAGCCTGATAATACTGCACTGTGATAAAGGAGTAGAATACTCAAAGACCACCATAGGTTTACAGCTTGGGTATAGTGTTTTTCCCATTTCATCAGTCCTCTTCATTTGGTGACTCAGTACTGCTCTATCACTTTCAGTTTCAACCACTGAGCCTCTTCATTTCTTTCTTCAGTGTTCATTTTCCATCCTTTCCCTAGTCTTCTCACCCTTCTTCCTCCATTTTCATACTCTCATCCACTCACTGCTTTCCTTCTGTCTGCTGCATCTCAAAGGCCTCTCTCTCTGTCACAAAAGAAATTACAGCCACCCAGTTCTTCACACTTACAAAGCTTTTTCTCTCTATTGCCAACTTTTGTCCTTTTTCAAGACCAAAACCACATACTGCTTCCAACTCCTACTTTCAGGACTGAACCCCCTCCCTCCATCTTCTTGATTCACCTTTTGCTCCTCTTCCTTAGTACTTTGACATGTCCCCCCTGAATTAATTGTTTTTCACAGTCACTTCTTCCAACATTAAAGTTCAATCATCTGCCTTGTTTGATGGACTCTGCAGACACTGATCTCTCTTGAAATCCAAATAATAGGTCAAAACAAGATGGGTGGAAACGCAGCTAAAGGCTCAAAATGCAACAGTTAATTAATGGCTCAAAATTGAACCAACAACCAGTCACAAATGGCATGCCTCGGGGCTTGATACGGGATCCAATACTATTCAACATATTTTTTAATGATCTGGATAATGGGATTGAATGCCCACACCAAGTTTGTGGATGACACCAAACTGGGAAAAAAGATATATTGGAAGGAGATGAGCCACCACACAGAGTCTGGAAGAATGAGCCAACAAGATTGCTGTTTAATATGAGGTTAAAACAATAAATGTTTGAGGTTTAATGAAGACAAATTTAAAGTCCTGCAGCTGGGATGGAATAATCCCAAGCAGCAGTAGATGCTGGGGACTGCCTGGCTGGGGAGCAGCTCTGCTGAAAAGGCCCTGGGGGTCTGGGCAAACATCAAGCTGAGCATGGGCCAGCAGCCTGCCCTGGCAGCAAAGGCAGCAAACTGTGTCCTGGGCTTCATCAGTAAGCATGGAGCCAGCAGATCAAGTGATATGATCATTCCTCTCTACTTGGCACTTGTCAGGCCACACCTGGACTATTTCACCCAGTTCTGCTTTCTCTCTGCTCAAAAGAGACATTGAAAAATCAGAGACAGCCTGGTAAATGACAATCACTACTCTTTAGTGTGTTGGAGAACGTGATGCAGAAGGAAAGGTTGAAGAAATTGAGTTTTTCAGCCAAGAGAAGGCCCAGAGGGAATCTAATCACAGTCTTCTGACACCCAAAGGTAGTTTTAGAGAGGTAGACAGAAGTAGAGAGAATTATTTTCTTCACATGGATGCACAGCAACAGGACAAGAGGCAATGGCCACAAGTCACTACAGGGGAAATGCCATCTAGATATAAGGAAAAAAATATTCACTATGAGAACAATTCAGCATTAGAAATGGTTGCTCAGAGAACTGGTAGAATCTCCTTCACTGGGAATAGATTTGGCTTGACAGGGCCATGGATAACTGAACCTAAGGCCCCTCCCTGAGGGAGGGACAGATGATGGCAAGTGGTCCCTTCCAATCTCAGCTTTTCTGTGGTTCTCTGAAAGCATGGGGGAAGAGGCAAGTGTCAAATTCTGGATGTCTCCTCTTACAGAGGCTTAGAAGCACTAAGAACAAGGCATGCAGGTGATGAGATAGACATAGGACAGGTTCAGTAGATGAAAGCAGATGAGAAAGTGCACATGAAGGGCAATGATCTTTGTTAGGCTCTCCTCCCTGATGAAAGCAGGGCTGATCTCTGAAAGGAATAGATGAAAAATGGGTGAGCTGCTTTTCACCTTAGCACAGTGACCAGGACATTCAGCCATGGAGCAAGACACCGCAGGGGTAGGTGTTGCACAAGTGATGGTTCCTATCTGAAAGAATTTGTCCATATATAACACAGTATAAACCAGGAGGTAAATGAGAATTACAGACTCTCTGGAGAGTGCCAGAGACTTATGTAGTATTAGTCAACATGACAGCACTGGTTGGGAACCAGCTCTGGGAAATGGCAGCTGAACAGTGGAGGGCTGGGATGCAGAGCCTTCAGCATGTACCACTGGATGCAATCTGAAGCCATTACACTCTCTGGAAGCTGTTGAGCTAAGCTGCCGACAGCCTTTCAGCTCTCATGGTGCTGCTGAAAACTGTCTGGAGCCTGTGGTGATGAGGCCTGAAGCTTCATCTCTGGTGGCCCTGAGACATCCCTAGCACCTTACAGACATCAGTCATCTTGTTGCCACCCATGGGTGTGGGTTAGTGTGGGACATTTGCTGAAATTTCTAGAGCAGCAAGGGGGATGGGGTCCTATCTGAGAAATATACACAGGCATTCAAGTGGTGTGAAACATTCTTTAGGCATTATTTGGTACTCTTTTACTGATGGAGTTATGTCTGATTCATGTACTTTTTTCTTTTTTTTTTTTTTTTTTTTTTAATTCCTGTCCATGCATCAGCAGAAAAGTCAGTCTGCAAGGCAGGAAAAAGGAAGATTGCATTAATTTTGCATGGTGATACCTCAGCACACACCACAGGCTCCACACTGCTCTTTGCTTCTCGCCACAGTCCTTCAAGGGATAACTATGACAAGTAAACTAAGCCTACAAAAATGTTGATTGTATCAAGATATTTCAGATTGCTGATTAATGAGGACTAGGACTATGTCACATTTGTTGTGTTCAAACATGAGGAGAAGGCAAAGTGTAGGGGATAGTCAACAAGGTGTAGGCACATCCCATACACCATTTTCCTGACAGACTGCCCTATTTGTGCCACTATGGAGAACTTATATCCCTCAAGGAGGAGCTGCAGGATCTCCCTTCACATGTGCTAAAAGACTTCTGCAAATGTTGGCAGAAGGTTTAATGGCACCGTTAGTGCAAGTCAGTGTTAAGTCCAAGCAGACTGCTCTCCTTAACTTTCTGTCTTACCGCTGCAGTATGGCTCATCTGAAATAATCACGCAACATCCACCAACACTGAACACAAACTGATCACCCCTGAGGTATTTCCAAAAGCCCAAGGCTTCAGGAGACACACCACTTCAGATACCGTGCAATGTCCCTTGTTTTTAAAATGAATGACCAAGCATAACGTACTGCACACATGGACCCAAAATAATATGTGGGCTTTAAGAAGCAACATTCTCCATCTTAAGAAAAATCACAATACCTACATAGACTAACCTGCTGGCTGGAAGAAAAAACTTTCAGAACAAACAACTTCAAAGCACTGTATTAATTAATCTTGCAATTTGTGCATGATTATCAATGTGCTTTTAACAGGTCCTTCTGGAAAACTCAACAGAATAAAGATTATTTAGCATGATATAGGTGTATAACAACATTAGAGGCCTAGTTATTGCAATTCATTTGAGATGTGTTTACCTCAAATATTGCTTGTGTTTGTCTTCATAACATTTCTGCAGGGAAGTTAATCACAAAGGCTTTAAGTGACTTGCTTAAGTGAAATTACAGCAAAGGAGATACTTGAATCTTCTTGAGTGCTATGCTACCCATCCCATGGACCACCTACCTTAGCCTCTAAATTATACATGATGTCAATTCTAGCACATAACAAGAGTTACTTTCTGCTCTGGAAAGCAGATCTGTAAAATTAGTATATTTCTGCTGATACTAAAAGTCATAATACTTTTTCTCTTCCTGAAGTATATTTATTCTTATTTCTAACCCTTCTAAGTACTGCAAAGCCACATCCACTAAGGAAGAATGAGTAAGACTCCACTCTACATCATGTATTGATACGTTTTACTGTTCTGCATCATGAATTAAAGGTTTTCTGTTCTGCATCATGTATCAATATGTTCCAAATCCAAGGCCCTAGTCCTGTCTCTCCAGACAGCCTCTGGAAAACAGGGAAAGAAAAAGATTAACTAGAAACAGAATCTGAAGAACGTGTGCTTGCATAAATACAACGCAAGACATGGTTTGGCTGGTGGAAAGTTATGGTGACAATGAAGAAGTCAAGGAAAATGCAGCTTGGATTTCAAGAAGATTAGAAGCCTGCAGAGCTGGCAGGTGGACAAATATGCCTTGTAAACTCAACAAAATTCCATAAAAGCTGCTGTTACATAGACATGAAACTATATCACGCTATATTTTCTGTGCTATTGTTCAGAGTATGACCTAAATAGTGCAGAAGGCCTTTCAGCATGTATTTTGTACTCACTTCTTTCTGGGAAAGAAACAGAGAAAGAAAAATTCTGATTGCACACATAGATTTTTAATTCGTCCTTTCAATTCTAGGGAATAAATTCACACTTCCACAGCTGCAGATTTTGGGCCAGAGATTTTTTTCTGTATGGCTGAGCTTTTAGGACAGCAGCATGTCTGAAAATCCAGTGCAGACGGACAGGAACAGTGGGCAGAGGCGGTGACAACTGTATTTTAATGGGTCATGTACAGTTTTCCTACTGGCATGAGAGCAGACCCATAAGAAAGTCAGAAAAATAAATCAGAGTGCTAAAAAAGGTATAAAAATAATAGAGAAAGCACAAGCATTATCCTCAACTCTATACTGACCAGCTTCTCCATTAGGGACACTTCAGTTTTATGTCAGTGAGGGCAGGGGAAGGGTTGAAGAAGTAAATATTAATTTGTATTAACATGCAAAGTATGTTGATGATATTTATATCTTTTTTTATTTATGCTCAGTGGTAGAAAATGGGGAAAACAGAATACATACTCTTCAGCTTAGGGTAACTGCAAGCCGAATATAAACTGTCATCAGCATTAAGTTAGGGGCTTAATCACAGGATCTTATGGCAGACACTTAGAGCAAGAGACATTTCAAATACTTCACAAACAGTCTTGGATACATGGAGATCCCAGCTCCCATTCTGAGAGTAAAGTTTTGCTGTTTCTACAAGCTAATCAAATCATGGTATTTTTTTATAAAGATAGCACAGCAATATGCTACCTTATGTGGTGGTTTTCTTCTGTGAGTAACCACAAATTGCTACACACTGCAAGTAACCACAAATTATAAGTACTGCTGCAAGTACTTACAGTACCAGTAGTTTCTTAGACTAAAGAACCCTGAAATACTGGGTCATATAGGCTCAAAAGACATCTATCTTTTGAGAACGAAAAGTAATCATTAGACTCAGCCTACAGACACTTAATGTTTTATTGTACTTTAATCAAAGCCCAATTAGTCACAAGATAAATTTAAACAGACTTCAGCAATAAAATGGTTGTCTCAGGCTTGTCTTACACAACTGAAGAGCAAAAGAGTAATGGTTTTTAATGGGAAACATTTTTGTTTGAGTTAAAGATCATTTACAAAATTACCTGCCAAATCACACTCTTTCCAAAGGAAAAATATTTTAATTGGCTTTCAAATTTTTCCTGATGAGGCAAATTTGTTATCTTTTCCATAGAGGCACTTAAAACCATCCTCTGACTGAGAGGAGTTCTTCAGGTACTGTGTTAGCACTGTCATTATTATTCTTAGTTTAGTATCTGGACTATTGTGGTAGCTCTATAAAATGTTTTCATGACGGCACACAAATCTTGTCAGCAAATATACTTTAGTCCGTTCTTAGCTTCTACATACTAAAGATAAATAACTAGCGAATTACACATGTGACTTCATTTAATATTCTTGGTAAACTATTTATTATGTCTGTGGCTCTACGCTGCTCTCGTTCTGTCTCCCACTCTTTACTTTGCACAACTTAGTGATTAATGGTTAAAAAAGACAAAACCTCCGCCAGTTTGAACAAATAGTTCTGGGGACTCGATACAACTGGGCATGATTCCAAATTCAAGGAGGCGCCAGTAAACTAATGAAGAATGTTACTGATCTGCTCTAGCCATGCAAAATCAGGATTTCATCTTGTACAAACTACACAGGGTCAAACACAGTCGACATTTAGTTTAGGAGTCCTCAAGATGGTCCTGGGTGTTGGCGATTCATCAGGCCTGATCCAGTGACTCAGCTTGCTCCCAGGAAGGGTTATGCCGGTAGATGGGATACCAAAGTTGCAGGTTTTTGAGTCCTCAAAACCAGGAAAAATTCATATGGCACATTTTTTCATGAGAGGAGCTCTGTTAAAGTCTGCTGTGCTGGACAAATTCCAGCTCTAAATAATTTATGCCTACTTAAGTGACCTATAAAAAATTAAGTGTATATGGTTTTATTCTTTGCTTCCAGCACTGGGGCTTGATCCAGGAGCTCCAGACAACTTGAGAGGCACAAAGACCTACCAACACAGCTGCTAAATACAGTGTTTTGTGAATGAAAGCAGGAGATCTCTCCTGCAGCCTAGGGACAACCAAGTCTTAGTGGGTTTTCAAAGAGTAGGGATGCTGATTTCTGCATCCAGTAGTACATCCACAAATGATAGTCAACTGAGACTCTTCAGTCTGGAAGAGACATCTGAAAGTGAATATGATGAAGGTCTATAAAACCATGATATGACATGGAGGGGTTGGTTGCTTTCTCTTCCAGTATAAAAACTATAGGGCATTAAATGAACCTCATAGGATCCAAGTCCTGAGCAAACCAATGGATGTTTTTTGTCATGCTGTAGATCTGCTTCCCACAGGATGCAGATGTTGTGGATGATATAATGTTACATAACCTATGGGCAGCTACAGCAAATGCACAGATTAAGGGTTTTCGTAATTATACAGAAATGTCATATGATTCAGAAAGCTGGTGGCTGGGCAAATAATAGGTAAAAGTACCATACATATGACCTCTATTCCCATACTCTTCTCCAGCCTCTTTAGGCTCTGTCAGAGGCAGAAAAACTGAGAATGCTTCATCTTTGGCTTGACAGTAGTGCTACTGTCATGACTACCACTTCTGTTCTGGAAAAATGAGACAGCCTTCTGCAGCTAGTGGTGCAAACCAGCTCTGTCTGGCTGCAGTATCTGGCACAGGTGAGTGCAAGGTTCAAAGTCCTCTCTGTCACCCTACCTTGCTGATCTGAATTTAATAAAACTCCATGAAATCAGAAGCAGATAGTGAGGACTGCTACTAAGATCTTTAATATTATTATTCACCATGAAACATTAAAGAGACATCTGTAAGACACAGTTTCACAGGAACAATGTGATACATTTCAACCACCTGCTGATCTTGGCATGTAATCTGTTTTGCTTTCTATTAGACAGGATGCTCTGATAAGACTCTTCACCTGTTTGGTAGCAAACATAATTGGATTTCAACACAATTATTGGTACATATACTTGCTTCCACTGATTTGTAGCTTGAGACCTTCAGCAAAACCTGCCACATCACTTTTTACACATCATCAGTAGGCCAGTAAAAGCATGATTTCTGAGCACAGTGCTGGGTACCTTTGTTCTGTGAGAGCTGAAAGCTGCAGCTGCCAAGGGAGTATTTAAGATGGTAGGCTTTGCCTTAACAATGTGCAGCTTAAATGCAATGGAAAAGGGGCTGTGAAGTTACTAAAAATGAACACTGGCAATGGTGTATGGAAAGAGTAATCAAAGTTTATAGATGTCTTCTATTTAATGTGAAACTGAAACTTCTCCAAATCAAAATCATCATCATAAGTTATTTTTTTAAAGAAGAGATACTTTGGTAGGCATCATTTGCTAGGGCCTCAATTCAGCAAAAAGGCTTTGGCATGTGGTTAGTATGTGTTTGCTGAACTGGATCTTCTGTGCAACACAAAGAAAAGCGACTAGGCTGGGATAGGCAATAAACCCTCTCTTCAGCAGGAGACATTGTAATATACTACAGGCAAAGTGCAAGACACTGTTATCTCTGTAGGATGCCATTGAGTGGTTTTTATTCAATCTATGTCAGATGAACACCTAATCGGCAAAAACAAATTCTCTTCTTTTGTACACATGTCAAATATAGAACTGTTTTGCAGTCTTTCATGCACTGTAAATGAGACATGGGCCAGAATACTTGTAGAACTGAATCATAATTCAGAGGCATTGAGGTTGTCCAGAAAATCTTATGACTGGCACTTCCTAAATCAGGTGTTTAATTTTGCAACTTGATGTCTTAGCACTTTTATAAATAACAGGAAATGCTTTAGGGAGCTTACTTAGTTGATTTGAACTTTTTGCCTTTTTCACAAGAAATAAGAAATATAAGCTGTTTTCTTGTATCCCTGCACAAATTCCTGCCTGTGCAGCTACTGCTAAATTCTAAACCCACCTAGATATATCCTGGTTTCAGATCTGTTTCACTGATCGGTCCTGAAACCATCGTGCCTCTTTGTGCTGAATCTTGCAGAATGGCACTAAGCCTGGGGAGCTGCAGCACACTTGCAGGGCAACTGCAAGAGCAAAACACTGTTTCAGGCTTCTCTGGTGCATGTTCAGTCTGTCTTAAGGGGTCTGTACTCTCACCACATCCCTACTGTACTTCATCTTTTGTTATGAAGTGGCCCACTCTGCCTCAGCGCAGCAAAGGGGCAGCTCTGCTATCACAGTGTTGGAGCAAATGCGGTGCAACATGTAGGTAGAAACAGAGAGGGGCAGTATCCAAACAATGAGAAGAGCAGGCAGCTCTCCAAAGACAGGACAAGGAATAACTGAAAAACACAAATGCAAGTATAATCTTTCTCAGAAGACATAGCTGAAAAAAGAACAAGCAAAGGCCTTTTAGATTGTGTTAAATGCATGGGGTTGAAGCACTTCATGTTGGAAAATCCCAGTTTGTGTAATTTCTGCTGTGACTTTATGATCTGCTCTTCAGGGGTTGTCATTTCCTTGTTTTGGTGGGGTGACAGAAGCAAAGGAGAACAAAGATTAAACCAACTAGAAGGGAAGCAGAATTACTCGGGGAGGAGAAAATTAGAGAGGGTAGGCCAGTCCAAAGAACAGGGTATGTATGTGAGACTGCAGACATCAGCAAGCAAAGCAGCACAAAAGGAGCAGATCAGCAAATCAGAACCACTGATACTGAGGCCCTGATTACTGAGGTATTAATGACCTAAAGGGATTGTTAACTAGAGAACTCATTTCCCAAGCAGCGTGGTCTAGAGTGTCTCCATGATATCTCTTGCAGAAGAAATAAATTCAAATCCCATGAGGCAGAGGCAGGTCCAGCATACATGTGCCCTGGTTATCAGATACATGGATGAAAGGGAGATGGCACTAGCAGAGCCATCAAGCCCATCTCAACAAGTTTTGCAGGCTGGCTTTTTTTTTTTTCATGGATTCCTGTTAGAGGTGGTCCAGGAGGAACATGTATCTCCAATTCTGCTGTCAGAAGTTTTTCAGGTTGGAAAACAAATTAAAGAACTTTGTATTCATCCAGCCCAAATGGTGTTGCCTTCTGACATTCAGTTTGCGTAGAACAAGGCCAGCTCTCTTTGTTGTACTGCTACCCTAGTATCTAGTTGTGCAAGCAAGTTCAAACTCCAACTGAAACAAACAGCATCAGTTGTTTTTTCTCTACTTGCTTCAGGAGACTATAATTTTCCCCCTGTGCGTCTGCGTGGGGATGGATGTGGTTTAGCTTTTATCAGTGTCTGAAGAGAACCTTTTCCCTTAGCAAAACCCCAGATCAGCTGTATTTAGAAATATGTGGATGAATCACTCTAAGGGCTGTATAAACAAAAGCATTCTTCTTGCAGATTTGAGGCAGGACAACTTGGTAACATATTTTTCAAGGAATTTAAATCTTCAGTTATTTCTGGAATCCTTACAGCACTGCCAATTAAATTCACAATTCAATAAGTAGTGAATTGTGTCTATTAATTAAAAGCTTCAGGTCATTCACTTTGTATCCTCAGTTTAAAGAGTTGCACAAAACCATTTGTTTTGGATGTCTTTTTTAAGTTTGTTTTCCAAGATAAGTGATCAACTGTTAACAAATCTGAACAGCATTCTGAAATAAAATTCAAGACAGGAAAATATACTGGGTTTTTGAAACATAATAGAGGGTCTGATCACAGACAGGAAAGTCCCTACTTTAACTAAATAATTAAAATAACAAGCACAAATCCTAGCAATAGAGCAAAAAGGAGAAACATTATCTCACCATCCCCTTTGGAGTGGGCAAGATAATACAATGCTTCCTCCATTTTGCAGATGACAGCTATAATGCACAAGGTAGCTATATGCATTTTCAAAATTCAGAGTCGAGGTGAATGCCCATAATTGCCTGCGTCCTCATCGTGGGCTGAGCTTGTCTGACTGTGCTACTATTTAAGATTCACAGCACTGACAGACACCCCTGAGAAAAGAGGTCCTCACTGTTAACTAGAGGTAGGCACTCATACCTACACACTGCTGCTCACCAGTAGACAAATCCTGAGCATGTCCTGGCACAGCACTGTTGTGGTTTGAGCCTAGAGGGTAACTGAGTACCACTCACTCACTCCTTCCCCCTCAGGGATGGGGAGGAGAAATAAAACAAAAGGTTCAGGAATCAAGACAAATACAGGGAGAGATGACTCACCAACTATGGTCACAGGCAAAAGACAGATTCTATTGGGGAAGAAACAGAAAAATTATTTAATTTTAATTATTGTTTTAATTATTTTAATTAACAGCATAGGACAGTGAGAAATACCATCACATCTTAAAAACACCTTTCCCCCACCCCTCCCTTCTTCCCTAGCTCAGTTTTGCTCCCGATTTCTCTACCTCCTCACCCCCAGCAGCACTGGGGGGCAGGGGATGGGGGTAGTGGTGTGTCCATTACATGTTGTCTCTGCCACTCCTTCCTCCTCAGGGGAGGACTCCTCACACTCTTCCCCTGCTCCAGTGTGGGTCCCTCCCATGGGAGACAGTCCTCCACGAACTTCTCAGACGTGAGTCCTTCCCACAGGCTGCAGCTCTTCATGAACTGCTCCAGCGTGGGTCCCTCCTGCACACTGCAGTCCTCCCGGTGCCAAACTACAACAGCACAGGCTTCCCTTGGAGTCCCGGCCTTCTTCAGACACAGCCACCTGCTTCAGTGTGGGGTCCTTCACGGGCTACAGGTGGGCATCTGCTCCACTGGTGACCTCCATGGGCTGCAGGGGTCTCTGCTCTGGCACACCACACTGCCCTCCCTCCTCCTTTCTTCCAGTGACCTTTGTGTTTTCAGAGACGTGTCCCTCACAACTCCTCTTCCTCTCAGGTTCCTCTTCTTAAATACATTATCACAGAGGCACGGCCACCGTTGCTAATCTGGCTCAGCCTTGGCAGAGGTGGGTCCAACTTGGAGCTGGGGGAGCTTCAAGAAGCTTCTCACAGGAGCCACCCCTGTAGCCCCCTCCCCCCACTTCCAAAAACCCCACCACACACACAAACCCAGCAGAAGCACTCATGGCTTATTCAGCCAATGGGGCATCTTCCAAAACCACCATGTACAATCAATGGCACAAAGGGAGGATGTGCAAGAGGAAGGATGTAAGCACACATGTCCCCAAGAACTAGAGTAACATTATCAAATTCTTTCTAAAACGACTAAGTGCTACCAGAAGTTATAGCTGTCATTAAATATACACTGATATGGGATCTAGAAATATGTATCAAACCTAACTATCTGTACAGTAATCATGTATTTCATGAGATTTCAAAAAGACTGTGGGGGAATGACGTTTTTGTCACTCCCACAAAAGTTACTGGTAATTTATTACAGATTACATGTTGATGTTCACCTGGCAGCAGTCCCAGTATCTCTGCTGACTTTGTTTCACAGGAAGACCAAAATATCATCAGATTATCATCCCTGCAGCCACATAGTGGGCACCTGAATACTGCAAATTATATTTCCCAAATGGTCCCTAAAAAGCAGGTATGCTTTTGAATGCCTGCATATACAATGGAGTGGCAGTGCTGGGATCCTCTGCCCTACCATCTTGTCTCTCACTATTACAAAACCAGAGGTCTTGCAAAGGCCACAAGAACACAGCACTGCAGCTCAGAAGCCAGAGGGCAAGCCTGAGATCCACACTCTACAGTAAAGGTACAACAGGAGCCTGTGGGGACAAAGCCAGTTGGCATCTTCCTGGAAGGACGTGGTCAGAGAGCCTGCTGGCTAGTAGCACAGGGCACAGGGCAGCCACCGGGCAGGCGCTTGCAGCCCGTACCGGGTCCCACAATGCCAGAGCTCGGCTCTTCAACATGGGCTAGAGTTCACCACGAGTCAGAGGCAGCCTTAAAACAGACATTAGAAGAGGAAAAAGGGAATCACACTCAGGTCTCCCTTTTCAAGTGGAGACTGTAACTGGGAAGCCATGTCCCTAAGAGAGCAATGCCTTAATTCTCTCCTGACTCCCCCGGTATCTGCACATCCATCACAGATTCTACAGGCTTTATTGTATTTAGTAAATGCGTGTGTGTGTGTGTGTGTTATAGATTTTCATTTATGATAACCACAACTCTAGTTTTAAAAAACTGAAACATAATTTTACAAAAAAAGTGGATGTTTTTAAGTTATCCATTCTGTTTTAACATGACATTTTTAAAACAAAGAAAACCACTCAGTTTATTTTAAACTTAGATTACTACATTAGCTTCTTTTAAATTCTTGGGGGTTTCTTCTGAGTTTAATGAGCTTAGCAGTGCTTTTACAGAGCAAGTGTTTAACATGTGGTGACCATACAACCAGCAGGATAAGTTCCACTGAAGAAAATTATTTAAGGTTCCATAAATCAGAAGAGAGAATGTTCTATTCTAATTGCTGAGAACAGTTTGAATGCAAGAGGAGAACAAGAGCATATTAAAATAAAAAGCATATTTTAATATATTGCAAACAAAAATTTACTGTATTATTGTAGTAAAATCATTAATTCACTCTCTATCCAGTATCATGGGAGTTCTAAATTCAGATATTGTATGTGGTCGTTACATGATGCCTTCTGCAAGCTTGTTTGGGTAAAAGGCAATAGGAAAATAAAGAAAAAAAGCTTCTCACATCACACTTGCACAATCTTTAATGTCCAGGTCAGAAATAAAATTCCCAGACTTCTTACAGCCTGTCAGAAACTCTTTCCTATTAGAATGTATGTAAAAGATGTATGTGGGTGAGGACTGCTGGGATTTTAAGAGACTCATGAAGAATGCTTCTAGTAACACCAAGATAAATTACAAAATAAATGCATACATGAGAATTAAAGATTTGCTGAAGTAGCACAGCATAACTGGAATAGGTAGAACCACCCATCTTAAAATAACTGTTGTTGCATTAGCACCTGGAAGCTTAATCAGAATTAAAACCCTAAACTCCAGATAAGCCTGTTTGCAATATGAGCAAAATACATCTGTGGCTTCAGGCTAGGAGTGTGGTGGAGAAATAAATCTCCATGTGTTTGCAGGTGTTAAAAATCAAAATAACATCCAACATTTTTGTTTGGAATTCCATCATGACCCAAAGTTTCACATTTTTTACAGGTTAACTTATTACTCATTTTGCAATCACTTGCTGCATGCCACATGCAGTGTTCTGTGAAATAAGCTAAGTAATTACAAAGTCCTGTACTAGGCTCATACCCATGTTAAGCACAAAACAAACTTCCTCCTGTTCTGTTCACTTTAAAGTAAGGTTTGGAAAATAGAAACAGGGTACAGCGAACCTGGATTTCTGCAAGACATCAGAGGACTTTCAAGCATACATCTAGCACTTCCAGATGGGAAGGTTTAAAGCTTGACCATTTTGTGAGATATCTTAATTATGTCATCAGTGTCCTCAGACGTCACCCTGCACACTGCAAAAGCACTGCCAAATGGAGCACAGCTAGCAAGTTGTATTCAAAAGAAAGTTGAATATGAGGTCAAAGAGGGTGTTGGAGATCAGGATCCGGCTGTGACATAAATGTGTGTGGAGCTCACACAATGCCTGTGTTCTCCTGACCGGTCTGCCTCTCACCGGTGCTATTAGTTACGTCTGTTCCTAAAAAACATTGCGCTTGGTTTGCACAGGCTAATAAATCTTCCTTAAATTCCTCTGTCTGGTGCTCCCTCCCTTGTCTTGTGCGGGTGCTAGAAGAGGCTGCACACTCAAAGCGCCAGAACTACACTGGTCACCCAGATACCAGGATGATGAAAAGTAATTTTCAAAAATTGGAGGACAATGCTGGAAGCACAAGCAAAACCTATCAGCTGCAACATGGCAAAGATGACAGTCTGAGTGACATGGCTCTAGAGAACACAGACATCATGAGGTAACTGTACCGAAACCTCTGTATCAGACAGGGTTGAGAGGAGCAAGCTGATCGAGAAAAGGAAAATGCCTTGTGACTTGGCGACGGCACTGCATAACATTTATGCTCTAAACTGCCCACTTGCCAAAAATCCATCTAAGAAAAAAACCACACTGGCTATTTTCCCTTCGTGATGATCTGTCCTCTGTCGGATATCTGTTGTGGGAAGAGAGATGGCTGGTGGAATGTGAGATCCATTTAAGGAGTGAATTGTGCAAATAATATGCATGGGAAAAAGCAAATGGAAACTGTGCTGTGAGCTTGGGGATGCACTGGTCCCTACCGGTCTTGTGTCTAAAGCAGCACAGGCCAATGCCCTGTTTGTATTGCAGTGCATCATTTGCATAAACTCAAGCTACTTTAAGCATGAACATAACTTCAACCACTAGAAGCTGTTAGTGCAGTGACGATACCTGTAATGAGTGGAGTTGCCTTTTAGGAGACAGGAATGATTCTCCAGGAGAATTTATCATTTTACCCATCATATTTTCTCTGTTCAAATGTTCTGGCAAACAAAGCATCTGAGGATGTCTGGTGGCACGGTTTGAGGATGTGTGGGTTACTGTGCCATCTTAAAGGCCAAAGCTATTAAAGGGATAATGTCTGTGTATTGTGCAGAACAGGGTAGTTCCTATAGGGAAATACCTGTTGAATCTGGAATTTTGTGCCTTGCAATGCACCAATCTTTGCTTCAGTTAAGAAATGACTAGACATATGATCATGTAATTCTAAATTTCCTTTTTTCTTCTTTTTTTAAAAAAAAAGTTAGGTAAACTTTTTGGCACAGCTTTCCAGTCTGTAATGCATACCATCACCAATGAGCACAACCGCAGTGGGCTGTAAATAAAGAATCACATTTAGAACATAAATGCAAACAGACTTGCTCTTCCTTCCTCCCGCAAAACCACAAAGTATGACTGGACCCCAAAGCCACTGCCATTTCCATTGATTCATCAGCAAGTGGCTTTGTGTGGATGGCAGTAAACACAACAGCACTGGATGGGGATGAAAGTATGCATATTAAAAGTGGATGCTCTCAGCCCCTTGCAAACCAGAGTGGGCATGCTGTTTGGCTGGCATTTTTTACTTCCAAGGCATATTAAACCCTCAGGTTTTTTGAAAGCCTCTTTCTCATGTTTAACTGCCATGTTGGTGGCCTCCTTCTTAGCTGTGGTGATGGAGCTATACCTTTACTAACATTGCAGGGTTCTTTTTTTGTTGCCACTCCAAACTGACAGTGGAGCTGTTGTTTTGTTCAACTTTCTTTCAGCTTATAAAGATAGAAATGGGTTACTGCAAAAGTATCTCCACAGTAAGGTTATGCATTTCAATGCATATTCTTGTTAGTGTTCAAAGTGAACGCCATATGGAGAACTGACATTGTAATACATCACTATCAACAAAGGCAATAGACTATATGGATCCTTGTTTAAGCTGGTTACAGGAGACAAAAACTACGAATAAAAGGATAGAGAACAGGCTTTAGACTGAGGATCCTTGGGCAGAAAATTAGGCGGATCAGTACTGATGAGCTAAAATATTGAATGCTGTTTTAACAAATTGTTTTGAACATTCAAATACAGAATCCTATTTAATTTAGATGAGCTGACTTTTCAGTGTTTAAAATAAAAGAGTGTTGCAAACATAGGACTTAAAGTAGTGCCTGAGAGCAAGCTCCTATTCTGCCTGTTAATTCAAGGAGCAATAGTCTCAGGTGTGAAAAAGTAATGGTTTTAACAAGCTATAATCTGATCCTTTTGTGTACTTAATTACATGGCTTCTACCATGGCACTATTCAGTGCTTTGAAAACACAGCTGGCAGTACTTCCTAAAACTATTTAATTGAAGAAAATCTGATTATTTCCTGTTTGCCAGCAATGGGTGGTTTTGTTCAAAGTTGTTTAGCAAATGCTGAGTTTCCTCTTATGTCTATAATGTAAAAATCAGTACAGATTACTTTTTTAATGTAACTGATGCTCTATTTGCCATTGGCAAAGACTTGCACATTCTGCATCAGAATGTTCTATATTATTCACCTTATGGGCTAAGCTTTTCAGTATATATTCTTATAGATTTGGGGTTTTTTATTTTATTTCTAAGTGGGATGAAAATTCAATTGTTTTACAACTGAAAGAACATAAATAAAATTTTCTACATTGTTAAAGTATTCTCACATAAAAGTATGGGTTTGATATTTTCTTCTGATGTTTGCTTTTGTTATGTGAGAGGTATGTATTGGGAGTGCAGAGAAAGCTGAAAACAGCAGACAAACAAGTGAATTTAGACAGTAAACACATCTCCCAAACTATGTGCTGATCTGATCTGAAGTGATTTCGGTATCCTGCACTGTCACAGATGTCTCCAGCAACCTAAACTAAGGCCACTCATCTCTATGGGCCTGAACTTCACTATTGGTCTAATGGGGCAACCGTCCTTCCCTGCCTTATCAGCACGTGGATAATTCCTACACACCCCAGACTGTGAGAGTTCAAGTACTATATTAACAAAGACTGTGTAAGTGTTTAAGGAAAGGGAAGTACTTTGTATCCTTAAAAGTACTGTTCCAAGTTCACTGGCACAAAAAGGAAGTATGCCTTGAATATTTTACCCTGCAATACCCCTCAGGATAGTTTTCTCATTGCCCAGAAAAGACCCCCTTTTCAAATGAAATAGTGTCAATACAAAAAACCAAGTTAATACTTTAATACTTTTCATTTAATTGTAGATAGGTACATTTATTAGTTAAAATTAGATCCTGCAGAAAAACATAAAGAAATTAAGGGACCTTTTGATGGTGCTACTCAATGGGAAAGAGCGTCAATTTAAAAAGTGTAACTTAGCACAAACTATAATTATTTTTATGATTCTAAGAATGTGTAGCTTTAAATTTCAGGAAAAAATAGACCAAGAATTGTTTCTTCAGTAACTGCTCTGTCACTTTTGAAAGGTCTGTCAGACTGCTTTGAAGTTGCAAGAAAAGAAAGCTGTATTACTTCACTCATATTCAGTAAGAGACAAAAACAAAAGCAAGCAGGGTAACTAAGTGGAAATACAGGCAGTGGCAGTCACATGCAGCCTGGGGTAAGAGCCTAAAGGTCTATCACAGATTGCCAGCCCAGATTCAGCACTGCAGTATATACGATGTAAATACCTGGTACAACACTGCTTCAGCTGGCTCAGAGAATCTGGGATTTCATTCAGTACAACATGATAAAATTTACCTATTGTCCGTCTCCTCATTCAGGGTTTTTTCCAAACTGCTTTGACACATCTGAGCTACTAATTGGATGACTCTCTTTGGTGGACCATTTTTAAGTTTACAGCATTTAAATGTCTTAATTTACAACAGAACAAGATAGCAACCAAATATAGGATCACCTTGTTAATGTAATCTCACTAGCACTTACTCATATTACAAGAGAATTAAGAGACTTCGTTCAAGATTGTTAAAACACCGTAGGTAGGTTATTCTACCTTTTTTAATGCATTTAAATGGCAAAGGCTAGCCTTATTCTGCAGGAAGATACTGGTATTAGGTAAAAATTTGTGTAAATAATCTTTTAACTAAACTGTTCCTAATTAACTGAACGCAAATAAGCACCTTGGCTGAAAGTGAAATGTAGCTGACAAAATTTTCACAGGCAATCTGCACTCACCATAAATCAGTCAGGTTTTCACTCTTACTGACCCCCTGCCGCTCTGCCTCATTACGGATGCATGAACATCCCTGAAAAGGCTGCATTTATCTAGGTAGGCAAATAGAAATGTAATCACCCAAACTGATACACCTTAGACCTAATAATTAGGATTCTTTCACTATCTACTAAGCCCATAAAATTGCATTTACCAGTATTTTCTTACTGTTACATAATTAGGATGAGTTTTCATTTTAGCTTGAGTTTCATATGTATCAAAATGACACTAAAACCTTCTGGCAGAATGAAGCCTGAAAAAAAGGCACCATACTTTCTTCACACAGGGAAGCATCATGAACTATAAAAATCCATAAAAGGGGCTTATTTAGAGAATAATGATAGTAGTATTGGTATACTTATACTAAGATGCAAGTGAAAATACACAGGCATTTCCAGTGCACAGTCAGAATTAAAATAGTGGAGGCGTCATCCTCCAGAAACTAACAGCTGTAAGTTGTTTTACATCTTGGAGGCATGAATTGAAATTCATCCATTTATGTCTAAAGAAAATTTTAACATTTTTTTCAAATGTTCCAGCTAACTTAACATGTGTTACTTATCTGTTTCTCTTCCATGAACCTCATTCTTCAAGTGCTGAGATCCACGTCCCAACCATTGGAACCAAAAATGTTCAACAACTGTTCAGTCGCAAGCTCTTTTCCACAATTTCACAATTTATTTTACCTAGGGACATGAAAGGGCTTGGAAAGCATCAGCTCTCTTGTAGAACTGCAGCAATGCTCAGATACAAACATGCTCTCAGCTACCAGATAGAGTGTCAAAACAACTGAAAAATGGTTGAGTTCTTCTCCATCACCTTTAACTGAAAAAACAAAGCTCCTGTTCTTGGAGACTGCAGGCATGGATTTCCAAACAGCTGACACTGTGAAACAGTAAAAATTACTTCATACGGATCTATCCTAATGGATACATAGAAAAACCATGCATAGTAGAAATTAGCTTTTCTACTCTATTTAAGATAAATATTCTGCACCATCAGAGTTGTCAGAACTTGCCGGAGTGTGGGACAAGCCAGCTACTGGAGGCAGAGGACTTGAGAAAGTGAGCAAAAGCAACAAGGTAAGTCTCCATATCATGAAGGTGTTCTGTTGAAGAATTTATGGGAGGTTTGTACTTTTGGGAGAGTCAAGGCAAGGTGGAAAACCCAGTAGTCATTGTGTTTTAGAGGCAGATCTTATCAGGCCATGGGGTAGTGTTTAAGGAGAAGGGCTGGGCTAGTGGTTAAGTCCTATGGAAAGATCTAGGTGAGGTTAAGACCTGGAATACACTTTAGGAAAACTATTATCCAATAACTTGTTATCTCAAGCAATAGTGAGGAAACCCTACAAAACTTGCCTCTAAGGTACTGAGACCATAGAGGCTGTGCCAATATTAGTATGGCATGAAGTACATGTATGATACTGACCTTTATTCCCTTATTCCCAGTCAAATCCCTCACACCATTCGTCATACACAAAACCACATGCAATCCTAGAAACAATAGGATGTATTTCTACAATTTAGAAATCTTTGTCTGAAGCTACCCGAGATCAGCTGAAGCTTTGATAAGTGTAGCGCTCTCTATACACTTCAATGTAACTAAAACTGTCGTTGCTTGATTAAAAACAATTAGGTTGTGCAATCATTTGGCTCCATGGCTTTTGAAATAGACGATTCTGGGCTACATGAGGGGCAGGATGATTCTGAGCTCTAACTGGTCAAATCAAGGAACATTGTTTGCTGTTACAAGAGCACCTTCTACTGCCTGTGTAATGGCATTGTGTTAGGAATGCTCAATCTTAAAAGACAGGTCCTTCTGAACAGGCTTCATCAGTGCTTTCTTAAGAACTTTTAAAAGATGATCTCATGTACAACATGGCAAAGGAAATTATGTGGATTTCAGACTACTTGTAGTTTTAGAAATAAAGATTCTTTGAGCTTCAATTCAGAACACCATCTATATCCATGCTTTTACTCTGACCCATACATATGCTTTCTGCACTTTGTAACAGGTTGTACTTACATTGAATTACTAGGTTCTGTTTCAGTTCATCAGGTATGGCTGTTAGTACTATTCCCAATTTTGCTGGAGTGGGGTATCACACAGCCCATAAACCACCAATTAATAAAGCACTAATTTTAATTACAATATGTTTCCAATATTTAGGTATATGAATTTTACTTTCTCAAGGAACAACAGTGTCCAGCCAAACTATGCGCTAAAGAAACTCTAAATGTTGTTTAGCAAAATGCTACTACAGCCATCAGATACATTGAGCCATTAAAGATTTATCTGCAAGGGAATACTGGAGCTTTTCCTATTTGTTTTTCCCCTTTTTTTTTTTGTCCTCTATCCTCTTGATAAATCTGTTCAAGTTTAAATTGAGTATCCTCACCTAAATATCTTTCAGGGGAAAAATTTCTATCCATGAGCTGCATGTTAACTATTACATTAAGCAATTTAATTGCAATATGACACCAGAAAGAAGCTCTGACCTTAATAAACCTCATGGACACTAAAAGGGATGATTCAGTAATTGAATGCAAAACAATAGACTACAGAAATCATCCATTAAATCAATCAGTGGTGACAATCTTTTGTGCCTTGCAAAAGACTTGTGTACATCATGTTATTTCCAGCCTTTCCATGAGCTAGTTACCTATTTCTCCACTAATATGAGGAACCATTGCCACAAAAACAGTGTACAGTAGGCACATGTGCTAATGGTTAACATCCTTACTGTTCCCTCAATCACCAAGTGATTCCCATTAGGTAAAAGAAAGGCTGTGTCCTTTTCAAAATCTGTTCAAGTTTTCTACTGTACCTCATAACTCCCTTCAAATTCATCCTGATGTATTTCCACCTCTGCTCTTGACTTTTTCTCCACAAGATCTGTCACACACACACACACAGAGAACAATTTTGCACAGCTACACCTGCATTTCCCTTGTAGTTAGTTCCTTCAGTATCCCCTCACCCACACAGTGTGATATTTTCCCAGGGGAGGCTGGTTTCACCTCCCCAGGGACTTTAGGGGATGCCTTGCTCAGTCTGCAGAGCCTGAGCTCCTTTCTGAAGGGGACTGGAGGGAACTACCAGCCAACACTGCTGAGCAGCAACTGTAAGAAGAAGAAGAAGATGTCGACATTTAGAAGAAGGGCCCAGCGTCCTGAATCCGTAGATGACTTCATGGGCCACCTCTTGAAGATAGACTTCCACTTACAGGAAATAATACTTCTAAAGACAATGAATTCCAAATGTTTCTTAAAAAAACCCCACTAATTTCAGTTTCTGCTCTCTGCCATTTTATATGTAGATAACCTGCTCTTTTTTTTTAAGGACAAATGTAAGGAATCTTGAAAAATCTAATCAGGCCCCTGTTCCAAAAGGTTCCTATTTCAGGCACGTTATGCAAAAGCAGCCTACACAAAAGCTCGAAGAGGTTAAAAACTAATATGCATGGCCACCTGCAAACAAGTAAAGAAAAGAGGTTTTTTTGTTCTCTTAGAAAACCAGCCTGGGACTGATATTGCAATACATCTACCTGATTCTGTCATCTTTGAAGGTAAGGCTTCCAGAAGATGTTCCACGAATATTCTCTAACCATGTGCATAAGCACTTCAAGTTTATTGTATTGTTCAATCAAGATGCAACAGGATAGCCTTGTGTATATACTGCTGTCATCCCTTTGCATAACAGTGTGAGTGCACCTATGCACTAAGAAGGCTAATGAAATAATTTTCAGAGGTGAATATTCAGCAGAAATCTTAGCAGCTTCTTTTTGCATAATATTTTCCCTAATCTAAATTCAGCCCAGTTTAGCTTTTCTCCCTTTTCTAAGTGCCTGGATAATATCAAATGCTTACAGTTAGGTTAATTCTGCTCTTGTGTGAGTGAATTCATTTTGACATCATGCTAGACTTGGCATCATTTTGGGTTACATACCACTGGAGACAGGTGGAATTTCAATAATAATTCTTGTCTCCTTGATTGTGTTATAAAGCTAACCTGAGTAATCCAAGCAGATGAAGCAAAAGTCTGCTAAGGTAAAGTGTATTTTAATAAAAAAGTTCAGAGACTGAACTTTTTTATTATTGAGTATATATCTTAAATCCTATTGATAACACTATTTTTACCACTTTTTACATTGTGAATCACATAGAATAGTGATTTGCATTTATAGCACTTATTTAATTTGCCAACTTCTAAAATTATGTTGTAAGAGCCCGGATATAACAAGAATTTTATAGAACATTTGTGGAATAAAAAATGTGAGGAATTACTGCAGTTTGTTTATTTCTTTAAAATGAACTGCAGTATAAAGCTAGTTACACTGCACTTAAAATATTTCCCCATATGCTCTTAATAAGTAGTGCTGCTGCACTACACTGGCATGAAATGGATGAGGGTGACCATCTGGGGCCATTTCTCACACAAAGGGAAATGGCTGAATAATTTCATTATTTAACATGAGTGCTGTAATTAGCCAAGATGTAACCTAGTCAAATAATTACTCCAAATATAGACTTTCTGAGACTTCGAAGAGCTTGGCTGGCTGTTCATAAAAATAGTTTCATTGCCCCCTCCCACAAGCAGTTTAGCAATACAGTTTAGCGGCCGCTCTGTTCAGTCTATTTTTGCCCCCGTGTGTTTGTGCATTGTGTGTTGACAACTGTAGAATGTTTGTACTACAAACCGTGCTTTGAATGAGGGCTTAAATCTGTTCAAGTTTTCTAATGTGAAAGGAATGTTGGCACAGCTAGAGAGAAAAAGAAACCCTTTTAAAAATCTTCCTGCATGAAGAAAGAAACTTTTTCTCCACAGTAAATGTGATCTGAATAGAACAGAAGGACTAATTGTTTTCCTCTTGTTCTGGCACATGTGTTGTGAATCGGGTGTGACCATATTTAAGTGCAGTATCTATTCAAATTGGTAGCAAACAATTAAGCACTAAATAATAGTTTCATTTGGGACAGAACTTTTGTACAGCCCTTGCTGTAGATTTCTACACATACTTCTCAAGTGGAATGCTTTTCGAGAGATTATGCCTTAAAAGACACACTACACATACACACGCTGAGCAGACAGCTCAAAGATGGGTACCCTCAGTGACAGCATGATAACAATCTTTCACTGCAGGTTACTGCAAGGAATAATCTTTTTTCTCTGTGTCTTTGGTGGAAACAACAAGGAATCACAGGCTTGAACTAAAATGAAAACTGTTTAGGATAGACATTTTGTAAAGCCCTTTCTAATTTCAAGGAAAATGCAGAAGTGTTGTAGATTGCCTAGCAAACTATGGAGCCTGCATCACGGGTCAGGAATGACCACAGTGCTGCTGATCCTGCCTTGGAGTGAGGGATGGGCTACCTAATCCCCTCAGGTAGATGGAAGTGGTTGTAATGGAAGATTTAAGCATCTTTTCTATTTCCTCACCAGAAAACAGGTCAGAGAATACCCCTGTACAGGCCCTAACTCTACAGGCCTGTCCCAGACTCATCGGTGTCAAGTGCTCCACGTAGCTTTGAATCTGCTCAGCAGTATGTGTAACCATCTCTTACTACTCCTTCCACCCTACATGGCTCCTGTGCACCCAAATTTGCAGGTGGTCATCTAGAGAGCACCCAAAGCTGTACTTCCCTGTGCCAAGGATGGACCTGCTCTCCCACCATCAAGAGGGGAAGGCTAGAGAACCTGTTCTGGATGGATGCTGCTCAAGCCTTTGGCAGGTAATTTTAGGCAAGAGGAGCTGGTCAGAAAATAAAACACTTCCTTCCATCCCTTCTATGCACTGGAAGACAAGGCAGTGTATTAGGAATATCCCTACACAGCTGCCCTATTCTTATGCTGTTGTCCAGGCATCTGCTCTTGTCTGCATCCAGAGAGAGGAATTTGATCCAGGGAGTTGACAGTGCCTTCAAGCAAGGCCAGGAGCACCTCACCAGGTAGCTGTGCCATCCAGACTGAGGTAGGGTGTTACGTGCTACACGGACGGCACCGAACACCATGGGCTGCCTTCCCACATGCAGCTACCTGCACCTAACAGCACGCTCACCCCACCACTGCAGTGGAGGGGACAGCATAGCCAGACTCAGTGCTCCACAGGCAGCAACGGCCTGCCAGTGAACGCAGCAGCTCTTCTCTACCCACCCCGCTCTCTCAGAAGATCTCCCCTGGCAAATCCTATCTGTGGGGCAGCTGCTGAAAGTGGGATAGGAAGCAACCCTGTGGGCTGGAGGCTGAGTTCCTGCAGACCTCCAATCCCCCAAAGCCAAGGGGCGAGTTCTGTGGCATGCTGGCTTTCCAGGGCAGAGGACATGCGGGGGCAGGCCTGCACCCCTGCTGTGGATGGCACCGAAGGCGGGCAGCCATGTAACTCGTGCTGGTGGGAATGCAGAGGAGGGGGAGAAGAGTTACCATGACTGGCTACTCCTCCTCAGCCAGTAACTGCTGAATACTCAGAAAGCCTTCAGCCTGATCCTGCTCTCATGTGAGTGGTGACAGAGATAGGATTTGCACTACGCTCCTGCTGGATGTGGCACCGTTCCCCTGGCCATCTCCCACCGTGTTCAGAGTGAGGGGAAGACCCCCAAGCAGCATCTGTGTAGAGATGTCTACGGAGGCTGTATGGGCTCAGCCCCCCAGGAGGGATCTCGGCATCGGCCCTGGGTGACAGAGATGGGCTGTCTTTGATGTACACAGCGGCCATGCAGAAAGCTCTCCTGCAGCCCACATCTCCAGCGGGACTGGAGATATGAGCCAAAGGTCCCAACTCCTCAATAATCCTCAAGCCGTCCAGCATTCCCCTCCCACTCCATCAGTTTTTCAGGTGAAGGGTACAAAACATATAAAAAGCTGCACATCTACAGGGAGCACTGGCACAGGACAGTGGTGGATGTGAGTGGCAGGGAGCAAGGATCCTGGAGGATGTCCCAGAGGGATGCAGCCTACACCCTGACTCACAGTATCCCCATCAAGGCCTGGCATGCAGCTAATGAGGAGCTTCCAGTTTGGTTTCCTCTAAAGCAATGCCCATTCACACACACCGAAACTGCTCCATAGGTTGGATCAATGTATGCTAAAACAGAAGCAAGCAGTTAATTTTAAAACCCCTCTACAGCACCAGAATAAGCACCATGTAGATGCAGCCTTAACACATGAACTTCAGGTGAGATTCTCTTTTATTCCTTTGAATCTTGTTTCTTATCATACTTTTTCTTTCTGTGAATTCCTCACAGCAAAACATGTTAAATGATAATAGGGATTATATGAAACTTATTTGTACTGGTTGGAGCAGGCTGTCAGAACCTGTTAAACATTACAATTAACAATGAAGAAAAACACCAACATGAAGATCTCCTGACAAATTGCTTTTACTGCAGACATATCCATTACTTTTATGGAGGTTACTGGTGATTCTAGAGTATACTGATTTAGTGCATCTTCTTCTCCTTCCTTTACATGCACTTTATGCATTTTAACTACACTAAAATAAAATTACAGTTGTAAAGTGAGGCATTAAAATGTTAAGGAATATAAAATTTAAATTAATCTAGGTAATTTTAATTCAATCCCCTTGTTAATCTATTAAAAGGACAGTTATTCTGTCTTCTGCATCTTCTTCCTTCAATGTGTTTTTTAATGAAAATCATAAAACTGCTGCCTTTAATACATAACTGTGCATAAAAATCCTTTAAGCAAGGATTTGCAGTGACTTTGGAAAATCTCAGTTGGCACCAAGCTAATTCTGTCAGTACTAAATATATGTATGTCGTATATGCTTAGTAACCTGAGTTCTTCATTAATATATTCCTTGTCTGTAAGGAGTAAAGCAAGAAATCCCTGTTGACATAATTAAACTGTATATTTCATTGTCTGTTTGTCTACATAGGTCTCCATCTCCAGAAGTCTTTTCAAGCTATCTGCTGTTAATCAATAATTAAATATTTGTGGATGTTTGCTTCTGGTATGGGGTATTGAGTCTGAGCTGGAAAAGGGCTGAAAGGGTGACAAGCCATGCATAATTTTTTACTTTTAGTTAAATCATTAATGTTTATTACCCGTATTACTGATATTTCTAAAAATATCACTCATATTCCAATGTCAGTGTGACATTAGAAAAATATTTGAAAAAATAATATTTAGATAAACTTCATGTTAGTGAAATGTCACAAAGTCAAAAGAGATACGAAGAGAAAAATCATTTCAGTTCATGTTATATATTGGCCAAAACAATGAAGTTCTGTTACTTTCACATTTTCTTATTGAGTTATTTCAGTCTCCATGAAAATAAGCAAAAATCTGCATTTGAGCTGGCAATCCAAGAGGTACATCAAGCTGCTTGGTATATTAAAAAGGTGTTGCAGGCTATTTGAGATGGAGAGTGCCTATTCCTTCATCATTCCTCCACTCACACTTCTTCTTTTCCCCGCAGTGTTGACTGACCCCTGGAAATCTTCATCCTCTTGTCCCTTGTAATGGCAACCAACTGCCACCTCCAGCATCCGCCACTGTCCCCAGAAAACAAGTCTTTAGATGAATTCAGCTGTTTTTCTGAACATCTTGCTGCTGACTGAAGAATTCCGTCTTTACCTTATCAGACCACAGGGCTTCAAAAGATAAAAAGATAAACCCTGTCAGTTCCTGACCTTTTCTCTTCCTTCTTTCCCTCCATTACAAGATACTATGTTTGCACTAAAACCAGACTTTTTGCTAACTTCTGAACTTCTCGTTTTATCTCATTAAAATCCTCTTAGACATAGAGAAAAGTCAAATTGTTTGTACTTTTTTATTATAAAAATGTAGTAGGGAAACTTTCAATAAAATGTTAACTTCTTAAAGTTTCATGGATTTTTGGATGCAGCTTATGGTGCATGCAAATAGTTCAAAGCAAGGGTGTATAAAGTTATATATAGCGTCTGAAGAAAGATGACTCTTCGCCTTCTCATTAAAAAGTGCTTTTTCCATAACAACAGTCCTTATAAAGTAACTGCATTTTGATGCTTTTTCTTCTCTTGGGAAAACCACTCCTTCGCTTGCTCCATCCTCATCTGCACAGAGCCAGGAATTGCACTGGAAATAAAACATTTAGTAGCTGTTTTATTTCTGTTCCTGGGGTTTTTCGCCTCTCAGACTGGCAGCCATGGGAATGCTGGGAAGACACTATGATCAATTGTTTATGTGAAAAAAAGAGCTTTACATCTTTCACCGGTGTTCTTCCTAGCTGGTTAAAACACAGCAATTCCACGGTTTCTCATCCAATATTCCTTAGCCAGAACACTGCTGGTAGGCAATGAGGGCCTAGATTGGTAGAAAACTGAAAAGAGAAAGTCACAAAGGATGGAAGAGGATGGAGGATATGCGATACGATTTTAAATTAAGATCTTGTCTCCTTAGCAAAACCATTTACAAACATGCCAGTAATGAGGTTTTTTTTGAGGGGTTGGGGGCTTTTTCCTTATTCTAATGAGCATCCCAGCATTTCTGGGTGAAGAGTGCTGCAGCCCTGCCCACGCCACCCTGTCAGGGCCCTCGGCTCGTGTGTGAGACCCGGCCAGGCCACTTCAGAGGGAAGGGTAAACTCACGCACTTTGTACCCTGCCGGCGCCTGTTTCACCCGAGGAAAGGCGTGCTCCACTCTTGCACCCCACCTGCAGGGCAGGCAGCCGTCTGCACATCCAGTGCATGTTTTTATAAAGGATGTTCCACATACCCTGTTTGAGGTTATATGGTTTCTGTCCCACAGGAGGGTGGTCCACACCATAATAATTAGCCTGCTTGGACTTTAAAGCCATTAATTTGTAAAGAAAAGTGTCTTTGCTTAAATAAATTCTACAGACATTGTCTTACATGGCTAAAGTAATCAAGAATGTCTTTCTACTCAAAATCCTGGTTTGTTGTTTGTTCATTTTTGGAGGGAAAAGGAAGTTTAGCTCAATCCAAAATTAACAGAACAATCTTTAACACCATGAAGTATTTATGGTTTTGATTTCGATCATGGTTTTCATGTTATTTGTGTCTTTATTTTTCCAGAACTGCCAGTTCAAACAACTGTGGAAATGAGTATCATATCACCTACTTTTCTTCCTATTTGTTTCTATACCTGGAACTCTGATAAAGTTCTCAGACTAGGAAAGGCAACCCTGGTTTATACACTGTCATCAGGTGTATAAACATCACATCCTTAGCACAGACAAAGAAGGAAAAAGGGTCTTCAGGAATGAACGCTAACATCAGCATTAGCTAGAAAGATCTCATCTTCTAATTATAACTCCAGACGTGGCTATTTGTAGGGTTAGGCAAATTACATCTTCTCTCTGCCTCATAATTTCTCCACCTACAAGCTGGACCTAAGTGCAAGAGTTAACTATGTGACAGGTGGGTAGGGAAAAATAATTGATGAGCAAAAACCTCTCCACTCATTTTATACCTTTATAAAAGTATTGTTCTGATTTGCACCATTTCCATTGAAAGGAGAATGAATGGTACTTTGAAGAATTACATCAAGGCAAAATGTTGTATTTGGCATTTAAATTCAAAGTCGATAGCTGTTTCAGAAATGCCTGAACCAGATAGTCAATGCCAAACGCTACATTTTTCATATTCTGTGACATTCTTCAACAGTTGCTCCAAGACTCATACAGAGAAAACAGCGCACAATGAAGGCTGTTACTAACACTTTGATCAAAGTCATATGATTTGCTTTTCTGATTTTTTGAAGTTTTGAAGCTGGTTTTGCTTTGTTTTCTGTTGTAAGAGTTCTCTTACATATTTGCCGCAGCTCCTGAGGTTTGTACATGGGCTATGTAAGTAATAACAATCTAGGTGCAGTAAATTTCCTGAGGATTAATGACCGGCTGGGAGGATATGAAGGTCAGCAGCAGAGCCAAGGATCATTAACCCAAGCTGGTCATTAATCTCAAGAATTTACCTCGTGCCAAGGTCAGTATTGTTATTTTAAGCTGTAAATGAAAAAAACATGGCCATATGAATTTTTATTTGATAGGTTTAACTGTAACATCTAGCATATTTTAGAAAAAATTAATATTATTTGGGAGAAGTACATTAGCTAATCAGCCCACCAGCCCACCTTTCACTGTTTGATTAGTTTTGCTTTCTTTAACGTATGTACTGGACTATGACAGGCAGAAAGGATTTATAACATTTTTCTTCCACATGCAATTGCTGTGGATCTATTAAATAATGAACTTGTTTATATATCTATTTACAAGTTTTGATTTCCATCCCAAATTTTATCTCCTAGAACTTACTGATATCTCTCATAAAATATTTGTTTGACTGAACATTTGTTCAAGTTATTAGAGTTTTGAAAGTGATATTCCAAAAGATTGTTTATTGTGAAGTGAGGGTATTGTAGACAACTAGAGAGTGTCTACAATTTAGGGAGAATTTACTTCCTTTAGAAAGCAGTACTCCCTTTAGAAGAAAAATAAAATGCCAATTTTGATATCTAATATTCACATTTGCATTTATGGTCATCTAGTATTTAAATTAATGCTGCCAATTAATCCTTTCTGTAGCTATTCATTCTACTTCTGTATCAGTACAGATATGCTGGTCTTAAAAGACTTTAGTTTCTCCTTGATTAGGAAGGGTCCAGCCATCAGCTCAGCAGCCTGCTTCATGAGGGCAGGCTCCTCCCCACACTTTCCAGAAATAAGTCTCAAAAAAACTGGTGCTGCCAGTCCTTGTGTCTAGGCACCAAAGGTGCCTCAGGAGATAAAACTTCCGCCAGCTCTTCTGGCACGTTCCAATTTACCACTGATATGGGTGACAGTTGAAGAAAATATGTATAGACTCAGCAACAAGAAAAAAAATAACAATTTATCTTATACAAGAAATACTTCAATCATTCTAAAGCAAATAACATTTTCCTTGTTTCAGGGTGGAGCTTGCCTTTTGTTTTATAATGTTTCCTCTTGCTAGGAAATTTGTCCCTGTGAGTGTCTTCTCAACTTCTCAGACTTGGCAGTTTTAAATCCCCAGTCTGTTATTTCCCTCTTTGCTCCCAGCTGCAGATTTGGTGCTGAAAGGGACCAAATGGATCTTTGAGTTCAGTCCTCCAAGTTTACATGCAACTGTGCAACAGACACAGATCTTCAGAGCCTTTACTATGTTTGACCCAACTTACTACAGATCACAAAATATTTTCCAACATTTCTTACAAAGTTTAGCTCCACGCTAAGAGACCAAAGCAAGACTGTAATGCATTACACAAAGAGAGCAGGAGTGACAAGGATCCGTTGCAGCAATTTTACTTGCTCAGCCATATCCTCTTTCCAGCTGAGGTCAATCTGCAACGCTTTAGAGAATGGCTCACTAAACAGGCACCTTGAAGATTTTAATACAATTCTAAATCACCTCATTTATTCTTACTGACATATTTGTAACATATTTTTAGTATTTCCTTTTAAATATATTAACAGGTGTGCATGTGAAAAACGGACAGCTTAAGGAGGTTGTTGTTCCTGGACAAAGACTCAATTTGACCGTAGTCCAATGAAAATGTTACACTATGTAGCCTTACAAGCCGAAAAAAAAAAGTTCTCCCAAATCTCACATTCTGATTGTAGATCAAGCTAACTCAGCCAGAAATAAGCTAATCTTCAGGCTCCTTCCCACAATATATTTAGTTTCTTCTTTCAGTCCTGTTTTTTTCTATCTTCTCCTTTTACATTTCCTGAAAAAAAAAATAGGAAACGTAATTAAAGCCCTGATATGAAGTTATTGAAAACCTGCAAACCCCATGAAATACAGGATTGCTTCATAATTTATTAAGTGCTAGCAGATGTTTGTTGCTATGGGAAACCACAGCAAATGTGGACTGCCATCCATAGTCCTTAGCATTAGGTTAGACTGTTTTGGTGGTCATCTTATCTTGACTATCTTGTACTGTGATAAGGTCCTTCATTATGGGCCAAATTTGGCTATTCTTTTTTTGACTGAACAATGTGTGATTTCAGAAATTATTCTACTATCATTAGTGATTACTAGATGATTCTAACAGCATTATGTCAGTACTTTTGATCTGAAGTTTTACAATGTAAACTTATCAATCATCCTCAATATATACAGCTATAGACAACATATATTTTGTATAACATTAGTATCTTTTTCCTAAGTCTGTCCAGATGCTTTATTTATATAACCCTCAAGAAAATGTTTTCTCTAAGGTGCCTGATAACATGTTCTATCCAGTACCTACTAAGGTTGCTACATCAACATCCAGTGGTTTGGTAGACAGCTGCCTAATCCCCCACTTTTGAAGCATGACTGTAATGGACTATCAAATGTCATCAAAAGACATTTCAAGGTTGTTTTGAAGTGAAAATCCTTTTTAATGTCTCTTTATTAGATTTTCATACTAAAATACACACAGGGAAAACTGCAACCCAAAACATAATTACATCCAGATTTTGTTTAGTTTCTTAATAGTCACACCTTCCTTTACTGACGACACAAACGCATTAAAATTGTCCAGGAAATAGTATGGATAAGAAGATGCTGGCAAAATGTTCATAATACATTCAAACAAAAGGAGAGAGACATAACACTTACAAACGCAAGAACCACAGCCTGCTTAACCCGGTATCAGTGTCTGTGTAATCAGTATTGGCAGCGTCAGCCAGAGGGTACATGAAATCTCCTCCAGGGTGGGTGTTTTCCTCAAATTTTTTACAAGCACACTGTGTTGTAATGGACTCCTAGGCAAGTTTTCAGATGAACAACTGGGAGGACCAGTTCTGTGGTGGAAGGACAAGAAGCAATGGGCACAAGTTGAAACAAGAGAGGTTCAGGCTGAATATAAAGAAAAACGTTCTCACCCTAAGGACAGTCAAGCAGTGGAATAGGTTGCCAGGTGCAGGCTCCATCTTTGGAGGTTTTCAAGACCTGCCTGGAGAAAGCCCCAAGCAAGCCTTGTCTGATCCCAGAGATGGCCCTGCTTTGGGCAGGAGGTTGGGCCACAGATGTGATGCCCCTTCCCACCTCTTTGATTCTATAATTAGAGGCCTTTTAATAGAAATAGTAAGATTAAAAAAAAATCAACTCAAACCTTCTCACAATATTTGGTTCTTCTTAGGCCTCTTCCTTAAAGATGACTCAGTTCAGACTGAATCACTTTGCTTTGTGAGCTTCTCCTGCTATTCCTGGCATAACCTGCTTCAGCAGGTCAACAGAAAATGACTTTTTTTCTACTAATGACTCTCAGTAGTCACTCAGTGTAGAGTAACCCCATCAGAATTAAAACTAAGTGCATAATGTTTGAATAACCTGACCGTTTAATAAATCTTACTCTAAGTGCCCATTTGTGGACAGCTGCTTTTTATTTGAAGCAAAAGTGTTGGTGTCTTTTATTGCCTGTTCCTTAAATAAATTGCCTCAAACTGTTGACTTCATTTACATATTTTGAAAATTAGTTCTATTACTTAATTATATACTGTGAAAAAATATATCTCTCGCCTTTAAGTTTTATGAGTTCCTGAGAACTAACTTAACGTTTCAATTTCTTTAGTTTATACGACCTAGTTTTCACCACTCACTGCTTTAAAAGTTTCAGTTGCATTTTATTCTTACTCTTCCCTTCTCTAGCATCCTAATCTATTCTCCAGAAAGTCAAAGTCTCTTCCTGGCTTCAACAGCTTTCTATCCACCACTCATTTATGAGCTTCTTTACAAAACCAACACACAATAAATATATATACACATCATCAGGTAACATATATTTATGCACATACAATACCATTTTTATATAATGCCATTTTTATATATGCATATACAATACCATTTTTATATGTATGCTTACATGTATCAACAGCAATACATAAATGGTATTTTAATATTTTAAATTTTATTTTCTCTCCTATTCTAAGCTATTCTTATGGTATCTCTTGCATTTGTTACACAGATTTTCACTGATTTCCATGGCAGTGATTGATTCACAGTGACACAGATTTATTCGAAATGTATATGGACAATTATAATTGCTCTGCCCAGTTTTTTCTGTCTTGTGTTTATGAACACTAGAGTAGCTATGACTCTGGTGAAGTCCATAAAATTATAAGAATTTAAAATAGGTAAAGATTTAATCTGATGTATTTATACCTACTCAAATACCTACAATAAGACAGGATGAGTCTTTATTACAGTCTTCTCTAACACTGACTAATTTAAATAACTGACTGTAGTGTTGTTGCTTCTCTATACAGTCCTGTACGACCTCAAAATTGTTTCAGATAATTTGAGCAATTTGTCAAACTGGTTTTATCCTGGAAATTGAGCTCATATTATTTTATTTCCTTCTTGAATGTTCTCTAAGCCAAAAAGGAGGGTGTTATCTCTGGCTATCTTATAATGTTCTGTCAAACAAGGAGAGAAAGATTTAGCGGCCAAAGAGCTTCTTAAGGAGATGCAGCAAAAATTGTCCCTCCTGGGATAACTTCTGAATGTATTCAGTCACTTCTGTTTAGCTGTTCAGTTTCACTCCAGTTCCAGTGGACTGACACATACAGAAATTACCCATTATTCATGTAATGAAAATGTCAGTTCTGCCTGAGCTCTGAAACAGGAAAGATTTTTCATCCCTTTTAGAACATGTTTGCTGAACATGTATCCTGGATTTTTTTGTTTTATACAGCCTTGGGAGAAATGCCCTTCTAGCCAGTATGTGTTTCTCCTGTGTCACACTGCTCCCTGCAGACATATACATTCCCTTAATAATGTAATTAAAACCAGTAAAAGTCTCTGTATTATGTATATGTATATTCAAAACAGCTATTTCTTTTTTAAATTCCTTGCCATGATCCTACTGAAACTGACTGCATTGCAATTTTGCTATTTGTAAGAGATTCTAAATTCACCCCTTACATCTTCCTGATGGCTCTAGCTAAAACATACAAGGAATACAGCTACATTTTAGACTATCAATCATGAGTGCTGCTGACAGACTAACACGGTGATTAGAGTAATCCACATCATTTTTAACTTTTTTAAAAAGGACTCCTGATCTTTTATAACTGTCAAGAAGGTATTGCCTTGTAACTGCACATAATTTTCCTGTTTTCTCTCTTTCTCTCCAAATTCTCCATTCAAAGTCTTCGGAGACAAAGAAAGAAAGCATACTCAAAACTAGCCGTCATTATAGAGACTTCAGTATCTGGGCAGGCAGGAAGTAAGGGAATCTCTTATCTTGATAGTTTGCTTGTCAGAAACCAATGCAATAAAGCCTTTGCAATAAAGCCAATGCAATAAAGTCTTATTTACCTCCAAAACCTAGCAGTTTAAAATGGCAAGAAAAAGCAAAAATGCCCTGAAAATAGCTGAAGGAGCCAATCTGCCCTCAGGCACATGGTTGTACATTCTTGGGGAAATCAGACATCATTCCTACCCACTGAAGGAGGCAGTGTTGGCAACCAAGTTATAAAAGAAAACTCCCTTATGACTCTGCTGATTGAGGTGTTGTGTTTTAAGATGTAAATGTAAACCAAAGGACTTGATCATTTGCAACTTAAAAACCCCAATTCCATTTTTTTGCATTAGCAGTAGGTTTTTCCGAGGTCTCTGGCCTACATCCAGTTAAAACAACTATATATGACTACTTACCTAAACATTCTTTTTCTGCTCAGTTGATTATGATATTAGTCATTTTCTCTCCTGAAGTGTTGAAATACTTTTGTACACTATTAAAAAGTTCCTTGCCTTCTCCCTGAGGTAGTTGCATTTCAATGATGAGTGATGTAATGCCTTCAATAGAATAGTTGGTAATTGGTTTGTAAAGTTTAGCATGCACGCTGGGATCATTTCAGGAAGGGCTATAAACAAGTATCCATCATTCTTACTCTCTAATATGTCATCCCTGGACCTTTCCTTAGTGGGTCTAAACATTCCACAGCTGTGATGATTAAACATTACCATGCCATGGTGTATTGAAGCAATGTCATGATGTAAGGGCAAGAATTTTCATCAGTCAGTAGGGAAGCAAGGAAGTGAAAAAAGATTCAAGCTATTCACCTTAGAAATACAAAAGAAAGAAGTGTGTAAAAACTAGCATTGACTCATCTGACAGTATCTACGGAGAACAGAGAGTAGAAAATTTTTATTGGAGTTATAAACTCCAGGGTTTGGTTTTTGGCATGGTTAGGGAACTCAGTAATATGATTAGAAAGGGAAATGTATTTGGGAAATGTGACACTTGGAAAAATAAGTTAATTATCCAAACCCCAAAAATTAGTAACATTCAAGTGTTCTTCACATCAACAGTAGCATAGTTCTTCACTTAATAGTCAGAGAAACTTTGCTAAGTAATGAACATGTTACTTCAAGGATGTCAAGGAAAACAACCTTACATGACTGGTCATGGAATAATTTAATATAATTAAACAAAGGATAAACAAAAGTAGGTCTGTAACTAAAACTCACTGTTCTAAAATGACAAGCTTTAATAATTAAGAGAATAATTGAATGAAATAAATCAAACTATGGAAGAAAATTCAGGATGTGAATGTGAAAGAAGTCCGAATTGCTTCAGGTCAAAAGGGGATGACAATGTTTGATCGTGGTTAAAAGTGGAAGCATGGGAATGAATGCCTGCAGAAATAGGCTTCAAACCTAACCAGTTAAATAACTACCTCAAGCAAGATGTTGTGAATATGCAGTGTCAAAAAGTAATAGAACAAAAAGTCTGATTAGTAAAAAAGTTATGTCTTAGAAGATAGAAAATACCAGGTAAAAAAAAAAGAATTGTTAAAATCAATTTGAAATAGTCTTAATGAAGATAATAAAACATAGAGCAAAAACGTTTGCACACATGGTCAAAAAAGACAAGAAGGAAAGCAGCAGGACCTCTGTACCATTAAGCTGGGATAACGATTAGAAACAAGATGGATGATGATTTTGGCCATGATGGCAAAGGCAGTACATCTTGCTACATTACTCCAGTGTCTGTCTCCATTTTTAAACAAGAAAAATGAAGCACAGTGAATCTACTGAGACTCCCATGCAGCTTTTGATGTGATGTTACGTAGAAAAGTATGAATTAACTTGGATATGATGAAATTGGCAGAGGAAACATGAGATGAACAAGAAACCGAATAAAGGTTAGATAGTCATACATCATACTGAAAAGGAATAGTATCAGGTTAAAAGTAAGTCACTAATGACTTCCTGAAAGATCAGTCTTGGAGATGATTTTACTTAGTGACTTATTTAGTGTCTTTATCAATCTCCTTGACATCCCTCTGATGACAACATGAAGTCAGGAGACATCACGCAGGGGGAACAAAATGACCGTAACGTGAGCAACAGGCATGCAAAGTGGACTAGTAAAAACAATAAAATGCTACAGAATTCTCACTTTATAGTCAGTTACTTGGAAACCATAAAGGAAAAAACTGAGGAAAAAAAGCTGGTCATAAAATGGTAACAAACCATTTCTGCAAGGAAAATGCAACCATGATCCTGGGATGTACCAGGACAGTTCCAGGAGAGATAATGAAGCCAGTAAATTCTGCAAAGCATCAGTAAGGCATTACCTGGAGCGTTTTATACAAGTCACATCTGGGGTGAGGTCAGACTCCTGAAACCACAAACTCAAAGTCTAAAAGAGTGGCAAGAGAAATGAAAATAATGTCTTATGACAGGAAACTTTTAAGAGCACGTTTTATTTAGTCAAGCAAAACAAAGGCTGATAAGAGCCTTTCTCTGTCTACAAATGCATCAAGTAAAAACTATGAAAAGAACCACATAAGCTTCCATACTTGCCAAAGACTGAGTATAAAACCTATCACCACTGCATTTAGGCTGGGAATTACAAGGCTTCTAGTCATGAGAGCACTGAAATGTTACAATAGATTTTCATTAGAAATGTCGATGGCAAGAAAGCTAGCTACTTTTAGGAAGATACTTGCTCAGTTTAAGGAAGGAGAACACATGAAGTGGTTGCCTACTGGACTACATAGATAAAGAGCTTTCTTCCAAACCTCCCTTAGCAGTTCTGACTCTGTAGTGATCTTGGCGGATCCACTTCCTCAGACGAACCAAACCAGCAGTATTCATGGGCCCAGCACAGGCCTACATCTCCTCCAGGATGCGGAGGGCCAGAAGCAGCCATGAAATGTTTGAGGAGTTTACAGTGGAGACCACTGAGGGCTGACAGGCAGCTGGGAAGTTATGGGTTAAGCATCACTGTATGAGAGCAACGGCACTGAATTCCAAATGGGATAGAGCCATACAGCTTAGTTAGTGTAAACAAATGGTTATGATTCCTGTCAAGAACAATTTTTCATCTCCATAAAGCCTAGTTTAATAACATGGCACAGGCACCACTGAAAACGGGAATATTAGCTTCCCACCAATTTCCCAAAATTGAAATAGAATCTGTTTTGGCAAAAACAGGACAGTTGTCTACCAAGAAAAACATTTTAGGTAGTTATATAAGCAATAAAAATAAATGTTTTATAAAATTCACCCAGAAGGACTTATAAGTATTAAAAAACCAATAATAATTAACCAGATTTCATGAAGTATGAAACAGCCAAAAATAACCAGGACAGCTGAAGATGGTGAAGTCATTTCTTCTACTGCACTCCAAAGCCCGACCACCTGTAGAGATTAAAAAAATATGTCCAAAGAATTAATTTTCCTCATATGGACACAGTGCAAAATTCTGTCTCTTAATATGACTTCATTTTGCCGAAGTAATGGAATTTTATGCAAGCTTAATGTTTTACAAGTGCTTCATGCAGCAGCAAACCACTGAGAAGACAGATGAAATGAAGGACTATCTATTGGGTTTCCTTTTACATTAAAAAATGCTATTGTCTTCTGTTAAGATCCTGCTCACCACTGCCCCCTGAAGCAGCCTGTGCACCACTGATGACCGAGGTCATTTAGGAAGAGCAGACTGATTAATGTTAACCTGTGTCGGAACCCGCCATTCTGCCACAAATGTGATAATACGACTCTGCATCAGCCAAGGGATTCTCAGTAAAGGAAACCATTAGTATTTTCTCACAGGCTAAGATCTCGTTTTGTCTGTATGTGGACACCATGTTGAAAGACAGATATCAGAACAGCTTCGGGAACAAACAGGATTAGGACATAAATTAGGAGGCAACAACAGTTAATTTTATTGGTGAAATGAAGGTTGAGCTAGGTATGGGGGAATAAATTAAGAGAAAATAACATTTTAAGCTGAAATGTAATACTAGTACAAGATCAGGTCCATGAATACATCCACTCTGGAAACTGAAGTTCTCTGAACTTCTGAGTTTCTATAATAGTTTCCCTGCTAGACAGTGGACCAAGAAAGCTACTGTTTTAAGATAAAGCTTGATGGGTTAATTTCTGTGACAGGACAAAAATGATCCTTGAGTTAAAAGGTCATCTTTGGATCTCTGATTATTAATCTCTGAATATCTGGTTGCACTGACTTACCACAAAAGATTGGACATAAAAGACACTTGCTTACTACTGACTGATCATAATTCTTTGCATGTATTTCTGGTATATTAATTATAATTCTCCATAATTTCTGTTGGCTACTTGAAAAAGGATTGGCTTTTACTTGGAAATGTTGAAGGTGGGCCACAGCTAAAGGCAGGTGGAAGGCAGGATGTAATAATAGTGAATTTTCATCTGAGTCTTCCAGATACTCGACTGGTGAGCTGGTGTCCAGCGCATGCATCAGGTAACACCAGTCACCACATCTGCTGTAAGAATGGAACTGTCCCCAGTTGTAAGAGTCCCAGAGATTCAGTTTGCTGGTTTTTGGGTTGGGTTTTTTTTTTTTTTTTTTGTCTGTAGTGTGCGGACACAGTCCTTTCTCTAAGAATTTACTTAACAAATTTCTTGTTACCGCAAGGACTAAGTATATTGATGACATCATGACGACATATGATGACCTCACACGGTTATGTGGAATAGATGCTCTGTGAACTTTCAGGACAATGTACTTATTCCACAGCTCTTTGCAACGGAAGGTAAAGGGTGAGACCCCCGCCCTGTTAAGCAGGAGCTACCTTTCCGTGTTTTCCTATATCCTTAGGCAAAGGTGACCTATGATGGATACAGAAAAAAACAGAATAAACCTAGCTTCAAAATTAGTTAGCTGCATTTATGAACTATGCTCAAAAATGAAATTGTTCTTCTGTAGGAATGGACGATACTTTCTGTTTTACAGACGCCATTTACAGTTGCAAGTGAAAAATTGAACTTGGTTTATCCTTCTCTAGTGCCAAAGCCAAAAATGGAGGCTAGCAAACAAGACACACCTCAACCCTTAAACGTGCTTAAGGCAACAAAGATTAATCTACTGTGTCAGTCATGTTCTTGTTTTTCCCCTTCTTTCCCCAAAACTAATGTTCTTTGAAATGGTTATAAAAATAACCAAATATAAGATTCTGGCCTGTGTATTAGCATCACCCTTTTCCTTCAGTGAACTAGATACTTATCGCACTCTCAGAATTTGAGTGTTCAGTGTATTAAACATTAAACACAGACATTTCATGGGAGTTAGAGCTCATACACCTCACTCTCCTGATTTTGATTAGAATTTGTTTGCTCGATAGTGCTTTGTTGTGTAGACTGATTTATTAATCTGATCTGTGCGCTGAAATGTCTCTTCAATTCTTAGCTTTGCAGAGCCTCATTGTTTGAATTCCGGAGTTCATAGGGTTGGACCCAAGGATGCTGTCAAGTGTTGCTGGCAAAGAATCACCTATTCTTTCATAACTGGGAAAAAAGAGCTTCAAAAAAGAAAGAAAAAAAGAGTATCAATTTAAGTCTTTCCCGTGTGTTTTGCTGTAGAATTGCGACTTGGAAACTTCCTCAGCACCTCTTTCGCTTGGCTACCTGCTAACTTGCTGTGCAAAGGTGATACTTGCCACGATGAAAAAGCAATTAATTTGGAAATCTGATGCAAAAATGATAAACAAGAGGAGCAGGTCCCTTTCCCATCCACCTTCATTGCCAGCCGGGTCACCTACTGTGGGGATTGCTGCACACACTTAAACTGACTTTGTGACGATTTAAAACGTTCGGTAAATTGAAGCGGTGTGATGAGCCCCGACGTCAGAATCTCCCTGAGAACGGCAGTGTTCACTGGAAGTTAACCTCTGAATTTCACCAACAACGGGGTCAAAACCGCCGCCACCGCCGCCGGCGGCACCCACGGGTCGTTGGGCCCGCGCTGGGGGCGGGGCCAGCCCGACGCCCTCCCATTGGCTGCGGCGGCGGAAGCCAGCTCCCCGGCTGCCCCCTGCCCGCCTGCCGCGGCCCCGCGCAGGCGCAGCCCTGGGCCCCGCCCCGGCCCGGCCGGGATGGCGGCGCCCGCGCTCCCTACGCCGCGGTACGAGCACGTGGGGGCGCGGGGGCCGTTCCGGGATGTGTACGAGCCGGCCGAGGACACCTTCCTCCTGCTGGACGCTCTGGAGCGGGACGCGGCCCGCCTGAGAGAGGCTCGGTAGGCGCGGCGGGAGCGGCCGGTGGGGGGGTGGTGCTAAGGTCTCCTCGCGCGCGGGGAGGGGGAGAGCGGCTGCCCCGTCCCTCGGGCCCTCGGTTTCTAAATGCTTTGTTCCCAGGGTGTCGCCCCCCCAGCCGCTAATCGGGCTTCAGGCCCTGGAGGGAGGCGGGTGACGCCTTCCCACCGTGAGCGGAGCGGGGAGAGGCGGTGCACCCCCGCCCCCCCCCTCCCTCCGAGCAGCGAGCTGAGGGGAGCGCGGTGCTGCGGGCCCGCAGCTCGCCTCAGAGGGCCTCGTTGTCTGCAGGGTGGTACGCTGGGAGGTGATGCCCGAGCAGCTGCGTGGAGGGCTGATACTTCATTTTGGTGGGAGCGGCACGTACCTGAATAGGTTAAAAGGGCCGTATCTCAACCCTGATGAAGCTGTAGGAGTTGCATAGCTGCTCAGGTTGCTGCCCACTGTCAGTCATCTCCACAGCTGACGTATGGCTACGTGACAGCTGTGGAAATTGCCCAAGGAGTTAATTTTATGAGTGATTATTTTGTAATTGCCTGCCGCTGCTGTTTGTCCAGAGCTGGCTGACACTCCCCTGAGTTATTCTGCATTTGAGTCTTGCTTTTGTTGTGTGGCTTCGTGGTGATCTTTCAGAACTTCTGTCGGACTTCAGTCTTGCTGCAATAAATGTGTAATAAATGCTATAGAAATGTAGCCTGTACTGTTGAGATTGTGCAGTTAATGAAAATTTTGATGTTAGGCATGGGGGAGACCTGTGTTTCCCAAAGTGTCTTGTGATAACCAGGAACTGTCGGTATGGGCACCAGTAGGCCGGGCAGCCATTATGAAACAGATGACATAATGTGGGCTTTGAGGGCCCTATGATCAAGTATTTCAGTACCATTGGGAGAAAGGCAGCAGGTTCCATAACACTGTCTTGATTAATTCTGCATCTGTTGCAGGTGCTCTTACATGTTACAAGTAAGTGTCATCCAGAGTTTTCTCTCTTTAGACTTGAGATCTGCCTTGAAATAGGATCTGGATCTGGTGTGGTTTCAGCATTTCTAGCTTCTTCCATTATTGGATCCAATGCACTGTACATGTAAGTATATAAGGCATCCTGGCTTGTGTCAGCAGTAGCATGGCCAGCAGGGACAGGGAAGGGATCTGACCCCTGGACTCGGCACTGGTGAGGCCGCACCTCGATTCCTGTGTTCAGTTTTGGGCCCCTCACTACAAAAAGGACATTGAATGACTCGAGCGTGTCCAGAGAAGGGCAACGAAGCTGGTGCAGGGTCTGGAGCACAGGTCGTACGGGGAGCAGCTGAGGGAACTGGGGGTGTTTAGTCTGGAGAAGAGGAGGCTGAGGGGAGACCTCATCGCCCTCTACAGCTACCTGAAAGGAGGGTGAAGAGACCTGGGGATGAGTCTCTTTAACCAAGTAATAAGCGATAGGACAAGAGGGAATGGCCTCAAGTTGCACCAGGGAAGGTTTAGACGAGATATTAGGAAGCATTTCTTTCCAGAAGGGGTTGTTAGGCGTTGGAATGGGCTGCCCAGGGAGGTGGTGGAGTCCCCACCCCTGGAGGTGTTTAAGAGTAGGGTTGACATAGTGCTGAGGGATATGGTGTAGTTGGGAACTGTCAGTGTGAGGTTAATGGTTGGACTAGATGATCTTCAAGGTCTTTTCCAACCTAGACGATTCTGTGATAAATAGCACTTAAACTGTTGCATGCAATAATAAAGAATACCTAGCCCTCACATATATACTTTTTATTTTCACATTTTAAAATATTCTTTCCACAAAGAAATACTACCTCAACTCTACAGACATGGAAATCAAAGTAAAGAGAGCCTAAACTATTTACTTCAGGTTCTGTAACAGGTAGTGGTGGGGCTAGAATTCCATTTTCTCACTTCTTAGACAAATTACTAAGTTTACACTTGTGTTTTCTGGGTTGAATCCTAAATTTTAGTCACTGACTAGTCTTACTGAGATATGATGATGTTAGTTACCTGAGTGTTGGCAGTAACTGAACTGAACTGTATTATAGGCATGTATGCATATATATTTGTGCAGAGCTAACATTGAAAAGGAATCCTTATGTTTCAGCTTTCAGACAGTCATTAAAACTTCCAGTGTAGAGTTGAGTGGTTTAGCTGAGGATACATTGTGTGTAATTTACTAGGTATTTTTTGCTATTTACTTGCACAGTAAAGCATGCTGGAAAGAATATTTTAATTGAGAGTACATAAGTTAGCATGGGGTTCATATGGTTAAACTTCCAGATACAGCAGTAACTTACACTTGATAATATTTTGCTTTTAGATGTACAGATATCAACCCGCTGGCAGCTTACTGTACACTGGAGACAGCTCTGCTTAACAATGTTCACCTCCAGCCAGTCATTACTGACTTGGTAAGATAGATGTTTCAGTAATAAATTCTTTATGGTTTTTGTAATTTTTTTAATACTTAGAGATACTGAGAAGTAACCTTGAAGTCTAGAAGAGACATACAAACATTCTCTTAATAAGCACGGATGAAAAAAAGAAAACAACAAAATGCCAAAGTGTTTTTAAAAGAAGGGAAAACCAAATTACTTAAGTCTGAAATTCAAATTTAAGCTTTAACAATACACTGAATTAATTTGAAAAATAAATTATGTAGACATCATTTGGAAAATGCTGTGCAAGAAACTGTTGTAACCCAACCCTGTCACAGACCTCCCTTTAATGCAGTTCTTGGTTCTCAGCTCTCTGATTTGATTAGGAACTGTAGGTATTCTTACTTTTTTTGCTTACAAAGTTTGACATGAAGAAAAGCTACGTTTCTCATCTCTTTAGGAAGATACTTGTTTAAAATACCCTGAAGATGATGAAGATAGGCAACAATAAATGTGATTTAAAATGGATTAACAACTGCTCATACTTGAGAACTGAAAGTTGTCACAGACTGGTCATTTTGGGTAATAAATATTAACTGATGATAAATTCAAAATTACTATATATGTTTTTTAAAATCAATATTACTATATACATTTGAGCAAGAATAAAGTACTGCCTTTGCGTCTGCATATATGTCTCTTGTTCTTCTGCGTCCCGTACATAACGTAGTCTTAAGACTACTGAAATTGTTCTGCTATGCATGGGTACTTCTTGGTGCTTCTTTTGCATGTAGAAAGTAAGGTTTAATGTTCCTGAGTCAGGCTGAAATGCTCAGAATATCTAGCACTATGTAACTGTATTTTTACAAAATGTTTGCATTATGTTTAAAAAAAAAAAAACAAAACCAAACCATCCAATCATCAATGGTTTGGTTTTTGGTTGACCTTCATCCAGGTCAAAGGACTGTCTCCAAGATTAAATGGGAAGGTTGATCTACTGCTGTTTAATCCACCATACGTTGTAACACCTTCTGAAGAGGTAGGAAAAATTTGAAATACACAATAAAAATGTTATGTCTGCTGTCAGAGGAGAGATAGCAAATCAAATACTCTAGTATGAAAACTGGAGGGGTTTTTTGGAAACAGTAAAAGCTGTGGTAGGACCAGCATTGTTGCAACATCACTGTTTTAGTGAAAATGGTTTACTAGAATTGCTTATAAAGACTGCATGAGAATAAGGATTGCTAACTGCTGTTGCTGCTTCTGAATGCTTGCTTTCTACATCAAATATAAACTATGTAAGACTTGTTAGGCATCTAAAGGTATTCTTATAGAAGACTTGCAATGGAAAACGCATTTGTTCCCTGCAAAATAAACACCCACTGCTTCTGCAGACTCCTACTCTCAGAATCTGACCCATGAACACTTAAAGGGTTTTCTTCCACTTAGCAAACAAGCTCATAAAACATTACAAGAAAATGCATAGAGAGCACATGACAACATAGCTCTTTTAATTCAACTTAAGAATAGAACTTGAAACAAAAGTGGTAAGCTCATGGTGTAGGAAGTAGTCTTGAAGTGATTTTGCTGCATAAACTAATCTGCTGAATCAGAGTTGTCAGATTTCTAACAGCAGACGCCTAAAGCTAGAGATTATGGTGATGTTTCTCTTTTAAGTACCACTGACACTTTTATTCTTCTGTATTATGACAATCTTTCATTCTTCCTAGGTGCAAAGCCATGGAATAGAAGCATCCTGGGCTGGGGGCAAAAAGGGCAGAGAAGTAATGGATAGAGTTTTTCCATTAGTACCAGACCTACTTTCACCGGGAGGATTATTCTACTTGGTCACAATTAAAGAAAATAATCCAGGTGATCACTTTTATCAGACCCTTAAATGTGCCAAACCAGATTTAACACTATATTAATCAAAATGCTGATCACGGCAGTGCTCTCTAGGTTATCAGACTTTAGCAAACAAGTAGTACATAACATCAGTTGAATCTTTAACATGATAGCAACTAACTGAAGATTGACAGCATGTATTGAAATTCATATAGGGGTTCTAGGTCATTATTTAGAAATGCTAGAGATGGCTAGAATGTATCTGCATGTTTCATACAAACCCTGGCATCTCTGTGCACTCTGGTGCGTCTCATCTTTCAAGTTTGTGTGGGTGTCTAATCCACAGAGGGACTTTTGCATAACCTGATGCCTTTTGGAATCCTTTTTCTGAATTAATGTCTTGTACATCCATAGGATGGTGAGCTACACTAAATAAATCAGCAAATTTACCAAAACTAAGAACTCCCTAAGCTAGTTTGGAAAATGGTAATGTGTAGGTCCTGACCTCAGCAGCTCTGTGAGACTTCAGTTCCAAGTCTGAAAGGTGATTATAAATCTTCTGAACTAAGTAATGAAGTCAGGCCAACCCTTTCTCGTGAAAGAGAATGGTGGTGTAAACTTGAAAAGCAAAAGCCTTTAGTTGGAAATGTGATGTCTTTCATTCTGACATGCAGAGAGAAGAGATTTGGACTTGCTCCTTGTGATCTAATGCTTAATGGCTGTACATTATCAAGTAGTTTCAAGAAGAGAGATTATTCTTTCACACCAGATTGATTAGGCAGCTTTTGGGAGAAGGTGCTACAAATTTCAGTTTCTCCTACAAATTAGCTTCATAACTGAATTATTCATTGCTAGTAATAATACAAAATACACAACTTCAGTTAGTAAATTGTAAACTTCATTTGTGCTTGGTGAAAAACTACTTTGCATAAAAATTACTGTACAAAAGAGTAAGAGAACACAGTTTATAATCTGCTTTACAGCTTGCTTGGCAGATGCTTTAAGCACTGCATCTTATAGCTGATTTCTATATAAACTGAGTTGTAACGCTACACTTTCAATTACAGATGAAATTCTGGAAATGATGAAGAAATGTGGCTTAGAAGGCACACGAGCACTTTCCAGGCAAGCAGGACAAGAGATGCTTACTGTCCTCAAATTTAGGAAGTCTTGATAACTGCTCTTAACCTTCCAGATACTATGCATACGGAAAGTTGAACACGGATTACTGAAGTTGTCAAATGAATTTTTAAGCCAGGATTTTCACCCTCTTAAGGTGTATCCTCACCTCCTGATTACTGCAGTGAAACTGATCAAGACTGGATTTATTTTTTTTATTCTTGATGTTAACCAGCTGTTACCTGCTGTCAGAGGTACAGTTGTCCTCTGGCTATCTGCAGGACAGTTGTGGGGGAACTGTGAAATACCCTGCCTTGTTGCACTAGCACTTCAGCACTAAAGACTTTTTCCTCTATAAATAGGTATTTGTATATTTGTCATTGTGGCTTATTAAAATAATGGCTTATAATTCTTCCTGTTCTAGTAGCTAGTCTATACCTACACATGGTCTAAATGAATAATTGGAATCAGTGTTACTCATTTTGATATAGTATCAGGCACTTTTACAAGTCTAAGGCACAATTACTGAGTCTGGTTCTATTGCAAGGAAACAGTGTACTTCTGAACAGAAAGCTGCAGCAAGTGTAGCTCAAGAGTTGGTGCAAAGGCAAGCTATTATCTTCCTGAAGTCTTCTGGGCAACGTTGTGGTGATTGTGCTCCCTTTTATGCCATTTTACAAGGAGGGTACTGCTATGGAGCACTGCAGATTAGATTAAGAGTTCTCATCTATTGGATGGTATTAAGGGGGGGCGGGGGGGGGGAAAGTATATGAGATGCTATTAAAAAGGCTAGTTACGGGTACCTGAAAAGAATGAGTGTCAGTGGAATGAAAGTCCTCCCTCAAAATCACTATCCAACATGGGAAGCTATTTCCTGACCCCCAGACCCTGATGAAGAGCTTTGCTCTGCAGCCTCTTCCCCCTCCCAGAGCCCACAGGAGGTTCTAATACAGCACTGCCCCAGCAGCAACTGGTGTTCACTCACTTGCAGCACAAAGGTAGAGACAGTTGTAAGCAGCACCACTACTGCTGTCTGGGAAAATGCTTTCAAAAGAAGCTGATCTTTAAAGATTTATGTCAAGTGATGTTAGGATAAACTGTCAGTTAGCTCCTTGATAGAGACAGGTTACAAGGGTTTTTTGTAGGATGCTGAGGCAGGGAAGAGACTACTCCATTTAAGACCAGAACTAAACTTATGACTGTACTTGCCCAGCTTGCAGACTTTCTAAATTCTTCCATGTTTTAAGCTGACCACCCAAAAAACTTATCTAGGAAATTGAAAAAAAGGAGGTTTTGCACAGGCAGAATAACATAAGAAGTGGAGGTGTTGGTAGCAGAAACACATGACTGTAAACCTAGCTCGATCATTTGAGGTATTTTACTGCAAAGGAATGTGAGAAGGTACTTTTGAGTCATACAGGTTTAGACTCAACTTTTGCTGGTCTGGCATAAAAGTTGTTCCTTATACCATCCTGAGGAAAATACAGAAAGGATTAAATTTAAGGAAGTGGGGGGGAAGTGTGATTGAGTGATCCTGAGTCACCATTCCTCATCTTAGAAGATCACTGAAGAGCAACACTGCAATTCAGTTCAACAGTTCAAACACAGCTAATGCATCCCCTTCAGTAAACTCTTCTGTCAATATAGTTTTATTTAGATAAACATGAATGTTACTTGACATTCTAAAAAAATATAAATGCATTTCATTGGCCAAAGTGTAGCTTGACTCAGGACTTTGTAGATTCTTACCTTCTGAATAACTTGTCTAAGGAATGTCCGAGTTGAGAAACAGAGGAAACTTTGTGGCCATATGAAATAATGTGTTCCCACTGAAGAATTTAAGCCAAGTTTTGTTCTTGCAGCTTACCAACCAGTCATTTCTGAGAAGTCATATTTCATTTGACTGCTTCCTACTTCTAGAACCTTTTTGATTCGATGGCACTCTCTTTTGTTCAGTTTTTCCCTTACAAAACTAAGAAGAGGTTTTAATGCTTAGTGATTTTGCTTTTATGTGGAATCCTGGCTTCTGAGGTTATAAGCATAGCTGCAGGGCTGTTTGAACCAAAATGCTGTCATCCTTAGACCACCCTGGAAGTTTTATGTTGTTAACCACTTTGGCTAACAAAGTTAGGTTGCTGAGCAAAAGTCATAACATCAAAAGATTTTACAATGTAGTCAAAACATGTAATGGAATCAAACTGCAGGTTTAACAAAAGTTTTAATTTGTCTAGCTTTTAGTTATAGCTAAAGAATTAGTTTTAAAAGAGGTAATAAAGATAAAGGGCAGTCATCAGGCACGGTAGATCACAATGCTCAACAATGTATACACTTTTGAATTATAGAGGACAGAATAATGAAAATCAAAACGATCAGAACAGAAAGTGTAATAAAACCTACTGTGCTTTCAACAAAAAACTATTACACTGGATTATTTAACAACTGGATATTTGGACAAGGGAAATATATGCATCCACTTGTAACAAACCATGAGTCAGTTCTCCTGGCCCCACTGTACTGCTGTCTGCTGCAACTTCAGTGGAAGCACTTGTCAAACTACAATTCAAGTAAGAACAAGTGAGTTCTGTAAGAAGTGATTCTTACTATGCTCCATCATTCTGGTGAAGATGGAACTAGTGACAAGCCAGGTACCTTGGGGTTTTTTTATTTATTTTGAAATTTGCTGTGTACACAGAGGACTGCATGTACCCTTAGCATTTGCCAGGGCACACCTATCCCCTTCTAGAAGACCAAATAACACACCACTTTCTGGAGAGTTTTGGGGAAGAAGCCTAATGCCTGCATTCAGTGAACATGAGAATAAGCTGCATGGCAGATACAGACATTCAACATAAGTTTGACACTTATGAAGAAGAAAGCAAAAATTCTGCTCCCCCAAGCCCCCTCGGCACTGCTCTGTCAGCAAGTACCCATGCCAGAAGTCGTACTGCTGCTTTGCAAGCACCTACACTTCCTTGTAGCAGAACCAAGACAAAAGCTCTCTGCAAGGTGGTTCCTAGTAGACAGTTTGCAAGTTAGGGTCTGCTACAAGAGTTTAAAGACGGCTCTTTTCAAGCAATACCTGGTTAACAGATGGCTTTCAAATCAGTTACTGAACTTGCAAAGTCATTTAAAATAAAGTGATGCAACAGAGACAATCCTGGAGTTTTAATACCAGTAACTGTGAAAAAAAATAGAGCTTGATCCTTAATCTGTGTTTTCAGTTAGACCTTTTCAATACCAGTTTTAAATCCTTTCCATTCTCAAAAAAAGGTCAAGAAATTTCTCCTCTGGAAGCCCATTATTACCTGTTAAAAATAACAGACTTAAGTTATCAACAGCTAAAAATAATTTCTAGAGCTGTCACCTCAAAAGGGATCCAAATTTGAGAAAACATAGAATCTAAAAAAAATAGCTGTTGAGGTAAAGCCAATTGTGTATGCTATCAACTTGGCATCTGAAAATTTATCACACAGAGAAAGAGACAGCAATCCACAAACTACAGAGATTCACAATTCATTTATTCCCCATCCTTTTATTGACTTTTCAAAGAAATCCACTACAAAATCCATCCTAGTATGCTACTGCTGTTAAAAAAAAAAAAGCATTAAAAAAGTATAGTTGAAGACAATACTGAATTCTGATAGAACTGCCATGTTCATTTAGAGTCATTATTATTATGGGACAGTGGAAGTGCAGTGTACATTCAGTGATAATTCCTTTGCTGGCTAATGAAGATGTTAACCAAAATAATGAGAACAAGAATTGATCAGTGTATATGCCTTCTCGTTAGAAGCCAATCAGCCATAAATAGGGTTTTTTCATTGTCATGCAGGAATGATTGTACTCTCTCTACTTACTTGGGCTTCTGAGTTTTCATGTTTTTAGGGAGCTGGATGGCTGACAATTTTTGGGAAAATGAGAGTGTTAAAGGTGAAAGCTGTTTATAAATGTGTTAATTTAGAGCATGCTATGTTTAAATTTTATGCTTTTAACAGAAGGCTATCGCTCTAGTTCCATGCCTTAATGTCTAACAGCAACAACATTATTTTTTCCCCATATGAGGAACGATTATGAATGCACTATAACCAAAAATCAAATCTTTACACCACCTATGTTAAATTCACCTGTTACATGAAGAGTCATGATCTGGGTTAAGTATCTAATACTGTGTTAGAATGTACCTAAAATAAGAAGTTTTAATCAACTTCTGCTGTAGCTTATGCACCAGACATAACTCTGCATTACTTCTGAAATTTTAATATATCTTAAAAATATACAAATCAAAATAAATTATTCTTATATATTTCTTTATATCAAAGCATAATCTTCAAACTTACAAAAACCAGTCCAGAGGTAAGTATGTGCCATATCCCACTAGCCAAGAATTTAAAGTAACTGCCATTATGTCCAAGTAGTTAGCTTCATTCAACATACAATTTATGGCCTCCTCTTCATTTATTATTTAGTTCACAGAAAGAAGACAGACTCTTATTTCAGAAAAATGTCTCTCGACAGAGTGGACAGGTGGATTTGTTGCTGGATGTGAACCATTTGTACTGAAAGAGAAATAAGTTTAATATATGAATGCAAGCTGAGTATCAGGAACACTGGTTTATCCCCAATAACAACCATTATTTACAAATTAATATAACTATCAAAACATTATACTTAAAAAACCCCAAGAAACAGTAGAACAACCTTTCTACTCGTGTATGGACGTATATATATATACATACGTCTTTGTATATGTATATACAGATATTACACACACAGAGTACTAAAATTCTATTCTAAAAATGTGACACAAAGGAATTCTCACCCAGTCTCATTTTGGAATAAAAAGCTAGCATTTTTAAAGCAGTAGCAATTCCTCCATTGTATGGCCATAGAGATGCCAGTCTGTTCCAGTATACTCTCTAACCATACAACCAACGCCTGTGATCACTTGGATACATTTAAATGTCATGGTCCGTAAATTAAGATTCAACCTTTTCTATTCCCACATCTGTGCTGATAACAAGATGCTGTTGGAACACCCCGCATAGATCTAACGGCTTATGTCTTAGTGAACACGAAACACATAGTTATCTGTGAAGTGTAGCAAGCCCTCCCTCAATTACATGCCCTTACAGCTTAGTACAACATCCATACAAATAATTTATGAGTTCAGTTACTCCCAGATACTCCAACAACATAACAGACAATTGATGGTATTACAATACAGGTTCCTGGTTCAAACTATAAATGGATATTTTGCCTATTTAAAAAAGATTTCATCTAGGTACTTACCAAGCAAGCTGAATGAAACTTTTTCTTGCATGTTCTGCAAGCTTTTTTGGGAAGAGAATAGTTGGAACCATGAATGACTGAAAAACAGATCATGCAATCTTCAACGCCCTCAAAACGTTTATCCACATTATTTTTCCACAAAGATAAGCCTTCCATAATACTTCCATTCTAACAGAGAGAAAAGAGCTGTTACTACTGTAGAATTCCTTCAGAATATTCTGTTATTCATAAGCACACAAAGGAAACAAAGCCTGAAGGCTTTGTAATCTGAAATTATATGCAATATACACAGTGAATAATTTATGAAGCCACCACATGAAATACAGATGACAGTCTATCCATAGAAATGCAAGCATTCATCACAACAAAAAGAACCAACTTAGGAGCACTTAAAAGGGGATCATAAAATTTTAAATCACTGTTTTGTTTTAAACACAGATTATGCAATTTCAGCAATCACCAGTCTTTTAGAGAATTTCATTACTGGGTTTTGGATTTGGGTTTGGGGTTTTTTTTTTCAAATTATAGTTGAGATGGCATTGCCACATGGGGCAAACAGTGGCCCATGTCTTAGATCTAAATTTTCAACCTTGGATATATATTTAACAGGACATATTAGGCCAATAAATTTACCTCTCTGTTTCAGCATCTGGAGAAAAGCAGATGGTAAGGGTGACCAATTCTGTGAAGTCCTTTGAGATCTATTGATGAGATCCATTATACAGATCTAAATAATATTGCATTACTAGGAATATTTTTCTATTGTAAGGACTCTCTAAGTTTTCAGAACAGGGGCTTTCTAACTAAACTCACCTGATGTGTAAGATACGTGCTTAACTGTAGCATCCAATTGCGCCACTGCTGTACAGCCACACCAACCCTCTTTCCACTCTCAACTGTTATGGATCCCAGTGGGTAGTTTGATGGAAGCTGTATTATTAGTTCAATAAATATATCATCAACTGAATAGGTAGCAATGACTTCCCGTGCTGCAGACCGAGCTTTCACCTATGGAAAAAATCAGGGGCTTAAAAAAACTCCAGAGATACGCGCATCATCTCTAATCTTTTTTTTAATATATACCACACATTAAATAATTATATTAGTCTAGGTAAACACTTTTCTCAAAGAAAATAAAAATCCACTCATATCCTGCCACACCAAAATGAAATTACTAGCCGTTTTTCAATCTCCTTATTAATTTTTAATAAACCAAAAATAAGTATAGTGATAGTGTCTTCCACTTACCTCCTCAAAACATCATAAACCCCATTCTTTTCTAATTTTTTCCGAACACAATATTAATGAACATCAACTTAATATATCAATACGTTTTTATCAGTCATTCAGAACAACAAAAATGCGATCTCATAAAACATTGTAATGCACTCTGGTTCTAAGAAGTAACATTTCTTAAAATGTTTGCAATAAAACTAAAGTAAATCAAAAAAAAGAACAAAGCATCTTACTAACCGTCATGCCATTAAATAGCTGCGTGCTAGTCTGAACAGAAGATATTTCCTGTGAAGAAAGCACGCTACTGACATATTTGCTTGTAAATTTATCTACAACATTGAAGACACGTTTCTCACAGCTGTTCCACCAAAGCCTGACCATGGCCGGCAAGTCTTTCAGTGTTATGTGGTACACAGAGCAGGCCAAGTGTGGAATCTGGGATGACAGGACTCCTGTCCCTGGGAGGGAAAGAAAGGATGTTGAAACACTCTTAACGTGTTAGTCACAACTGTTGGTTCCTCCACACTACATGCAAAAATTTTTGATATCAACATAAGTGTAGCAACCGGAATTTCATGTTCATGCTCCTTCTATATTTGCTACTGTAAGTGCCTTTCTCCATCAGGCTGGTTTCTTAGTTTCTTAGGCTAACACTTTACAACTGGAAATTCATCTTCTAACTTAGAGAGGAACTCCAAGTGGACTACCAGAAATCAAGAATAATTTAATGTTCTAGAAATTACAAAATGCTCACTTTGTAGTGAACAAGCAATAAAGATGTTTGGAGCACATTTGAGGTTTGCTGTGTTCTACAGAACTTCAGAAAGAGATAAGGGAAATCTTTCTCTTGGGATGTCATGTTAGTAATTCTTTTTACTGTCATCCAGATAAATTGCTCTGAAACGTACAGTGATGTTCAAGTGAAAAATTAAGAAATGGAAACTCAATATATTTGCTTACATCTATACAGGTACATAAAATAACAATTTCAGTGAAGTAACATTAAAAACTAATTCTCCTTTTCAATTTTCTCAATGGAAAAACCTACTGTATCTTCTCTCATCATGGTTGATTAACTGAGTCTTCTGAACAGCATGATGAAAACAACATACAATTCAACATCTCAAACATTTTAAAAAAATGTATTAAAATATATTTTTAATTTGTTTTTATTTAGGTATTAAAATGGAACCCCAAAAAATAGAAATTCCATTTAGCATTAAAAACCCAGTAATCTAGAAGCAATGGAGAAGTCCCAGAATAGATCACACATTTTTAGTATTTTGGAATCTTTGCATACATTCAGGGTTCAGATAGTAGCAATGTACTATTTCTGCCCTAAGAGAATAATCTAAGCATTTCCTGTTTTGTCTTTTTTCCCCTTTATTTTTCTGATAAAAATTCCAACTTGGGTTAAGCTTCAAATGGGGAGCATTAGCCAAAGATTTTTAAACATATGTATTTGTGTGTGTATATCTATTTTATTGGTAAGATTTTCTAAATATGTCTTTAAATATGCTTTTCTGCCTAAAAACTTTAGCAATATCAAAACTCTCTCAAATGCACAAATACAATTTTCACTAACCTTTGACATCTAAATGAAGCTCTTCAGTAAAGAAGGTTTTTGTGTCCTTATTTTGAACTTCTGAAGTTGGCCCAGAAAAGACAGGGTTTTCAGGCATAAGCCTGAACAAGTTATAAAGCAGTTTATTCAAGCTTTTAGTTCTTCTAAGGTATTGTGAGTAAAGAACTCGCAGCTGATAGCGTTAAAAAAGAAAAAACACACATATAAAATACAGATGAAACTTAACACATACAGCTTACTCTTTAAGTAATACAAATATGTTTCTGTAGGGAGGAAAAGCAAGACTCTGATTCAGAACAAGTATTTAGAAAAGTGATTTAGCTCTCTGTACCATTTTGAATGATTAGAAGATCATAAAATGTAGCAAGCTTATTTGAAAATGCGAGAATTACCTATTAGTGAATCTTAATTCTTTATTACTCCAATATTACCATCCTTAACTATTGCAGTGCAAAAATCTATAGATGCTTTCAGAATTTCACTAATTCCACAAAAAACAAGAGGTAGAAAGATACATAATTAAAAGAATAAAAAGGCTGGATGAAACTTCAAGATTCAAACCAAGTAAGCATGTTAAGGGATTCAGTTAAAAGGAAAAGACTCTGAACATATACCTGAGAAGAAGCTGCTTTGAAGAAAGCTAATGTTAACTTCCAGGTGAGAAGATATCCTAGAACAAGGCAGAACTCATCACTCAGAGGCTGAATAACTGCAAATTCTCCAACTGGAATGCATTCCAGGATGTTTTCTAGCAAGAGTTCTTCAGTGGCCAGGACAGACATAAGAGCTGCTGGAGGTGATCTACGGAAAAACATTATCTGGTACAGTAAACTCAAATCTTGAGCAGAACATTAACTGAGTTTATATTCACAGCTTTCCTAGAAAAGTCATGTTAACTAAAAGGGGCCTTTCATTACAGGAAAATTTACTTTTGGATTCACACATTAGTGCTAGATTTTAAGACTTGGGTTTTTTCCCCTGAAAAGGAAAGTTGGTGTTTTTACCTCTTGCAAGACAAATACAAACTGAATGCTGATCACTTAATCTGAAAGTGGTCTATGGCTGAGCTGATTTAACCTACATCATGGACAGCTGTTTGCTTACTTGCTTTGTTTGTCAAGTCACAGCAACAAACAAGCAACCGAACAATGGATCTAATCACTGAATGCATTAGGTTTGGATTAAAAAGCCTTTTGCAGCTCCATAGTAAGGAAAGGTATTAATCATTGGGCTGAGGTAAAAAAAAAATTATTTTTTCTTTTTAAATCAGTTACCATACACCCTCTTCAAACCGTTGCCTTTATCAGATTCAAGCTGTATAAAACACCCAGGTCAATTTTGGAGGTTCAAGAAACTGAAGTTATTTGTGCAGCTGGACACATTCTGAATACAGCAGTCCAGTAAAAATCTGTCAAGATTTTACAATATAAAGCACGTGTGTTGCACTTACACTAGTAACTGTACCTAGAAAACAACGGCTAATAGTTTCCAGTTTTAGCACAAAGGCAGATTTAACCAATTATATTGAATATTTTCAATATTTATGACCCTATTGTCATAGCCACGTCATTTTGTTTTCTTTTAAGATCTCCTGACAGACAACTACTCTGCTGCAAATCTCAACTCCTATATTTTTAAAATATGAAAAAAAGTCATTAAAAAAATGAGTAAAAAATACACACAATGCCAGTTCTTCCTCTTCATCACCATAAGATTTGAGATCTTCATCATCAAATTTAGGCAATTCAGGCATTAATCTACAGAAATATGGGAAGAAAAACAGATTTCGTTTTTATTATTTTAATATATGTGATGCACAGTTCTTTGCTTATCACTGTCAACATTAATGATAAGCCATAAAATAATGGCAATTATTCCTTAGTAACCACACAGAATCTTTAAGAGTCATGTCAGCATTGCAAAGATGGTTCCTGAATGACAGTCAACAAGGACACAGCCTTGCTTGGTTCTCTTCCAGACCTTTTACACTTCCTGAGTCATGCTAAAATAAACTTCTCTATCAGAATAAAGCTATTGCAACTTTATGCCTCCGTTAAGTGAAGGATAATAGTAGCTGCTTATGCTTAAACCAGCTGCCTTGCAATCTGCATTTTGGGCAGTCAAATGCACATACTATTTTTCAAATTCTGTATTCTCTCCTTTGGTATTAGAGATATCCAAAAAGTTCACAATATTACTACACATTTTTATTCATGTTCTTAATTTCTTCTCTAAATTAGTGAAAATAAGGTAATACTATTTAATGACACTGTCAGACCCAGACCAAACCTGGAATATTTCAGTTTACTTTTTAGGATTCTAAGAGTGTTAAAATAGGCCAAAAATAAATAGTTTTATGGTTATGATACCACTATCTATGTAATTACAGTACAGAAAATAAAATTGTATCTTCATGTAACTGAAGTAAAATTTCTGAAATATTTAGTCTACTTTTACAGTTAAATTTAGATTCATAGCTTCAGATACTGTCGTCCAATACCAAACACAAATTGCCCAGCTAAGGGTTTTTTCCCATAATGGAACATGACTTTGCTAAACACACATCTGTAAGTGCATGTTCTACAGCACATTTAAAAAAAGGGGGGAGTGGGAGGTGAGAGAAGTGAGAAATTTGTTGATTCTTACTTATACAGCATGTGGTAGACAGAAATCTGTACAGGTCTAGCCCGGAAAAGCAACAATGGACATAGTGTATTTAGTAGAGTCTGAAGTTTATCTGGAAGATTTGTCTTCTGGCCTGCAACAAACTTTGCTGGCAATTTATGGTTTAACAGCTGGTCCTTTGAGATGTAAGTTAGAGCTTCACCCAAAGACGTTAATACAGAGTTCTGAAAAGAGCCTTCAGATGCATTTTTGGTTTCTCCTATTTAAAATGAAGACAGACAAGCCATGATACAGAATGTGTGGATGATACCATAACAAGCATTACTAAAAACAACTCAGACCGTGCTTATCAGAATCTATCTAATCTTTAGAATCACAATGTTAAGTGCCATTACTTTAGTAATTAGTATGTAAATGTTCAAAAAAGTGAGTTTTTATAAACTATGTTGACATAATATTCCTATAAATTAAAAAAACCAGCCTGTCAAGTTCTGTTTCAGAACAGCCCGACAGGTACCACTATTACAGTCCTTGCCATATACTTGCCTGTGACTTTCACCAACAAAGGTAACAGCAAATTGTGAATTCCCTCAGAAAAGAACTCTTTCCATTCACTGATCAAGTTCACAGGAAGGCTTCCAGTAGTTTCGGGAGCTGCAGCTTCAAAGTATGCACTAAGGGCAGATGCCAAATCACAACTGACACAAGCGAAAATCTGCACAAGCGGGACGTGATAAAGCGAACGGTTCTCACTTGTTGTCTAGGAGGAAAAAATAAGAGGAAGCTTTCTTAACCATAAATTTGCATTAAAATGTTTCACATTCCCTGTGAAACCAGAAAGTGTAATTTCAAATAAGACTCAATTGCAAAGACCATTTTAAAACGATTGAGGAAAAAAGTTTAAAAAAGTAATCTGTACTTTAGTAAGACTCACTGAAATGATTTTCCAAGTCTCACTGACATTCAGAAGCCTGAATTACTTCCCTTATATGACCTTCTTTATAATGACAGAAAAAACCTGCCACCACGTGGATTCAAATAGAAATGTACAAAGCTGTAGCTTATCTGTAGCACTTGTGCAGCCAAGTGCGCTAAAACTGATATGGGAAACGCTCTCAATTTTCTCTCCCAAACATAAAAGCCACACCAATATCATACTTGTATTTCCAAATTGCAAAAGGGAATTAACAATATACAATTTTAAATTGGAAATTACTGAAGTGGCTATCAGGAGAATATTTCCTCTCCCCCAATACAGCTCCTTCTTTTTATTTTTATTCTTACTAGTTTTCCCCCAAAAAATGAATACCATTAAATATTAAAAATATTCCCAAGCACTTTATCTATGCAACAAGTTTTTCATACAAGTTTGTTGTTTGGTGGGTTTGTTTTGTTTTGTTTTTTTTAATATAGTTTTGAGGCACATACAACATAGGTAAGAAGATTAATCCTCAGACCAAGAAAGGCCACATGGAAGTTTTCGGCCTGCCCTTGTAAGTATGTAGTGACAGAGGGCCCTATAATACAAATTTTAAAAGCTAGAAGATGAGGGATTCTGTATCTTTATTTGATTAATAAAGAAGTAGTCAGCTGTTCACTCTGACCTGTTTTCTAACAGTGTCAAAATATAATATGTTTCATCTTATCAGTTAGATATTGAAATGCAGATGTTGCTTTTCATTCAGTTAATTTTTATGTGTCACATTAGACTTTGGTCTTAAAGGGATATTATGTTTCAACATAGAGACCTATAGCAGACATATTTCAAAATCATTCTCCAATTACCAATACTAATTACCATACTAAACAGCATATTACTTTAAGAGTAAGGTAATCTCATCTCTATATGCAAAAAGAAACAGGAGATATAATATTGCTTGTGCTTTTAAGCCACACGTGACCTTTGTCAAAGCTCAATGTAAAAAGGATTTTGTGGAATTCTTTTTAATATTGTGTCAAATATTTGCTAAGCTGAGATGACTATGTACCTGCCATATGCAGGGAATAATCTAAAAAGGTAAGTATATCAAAAGTGAAGATGCAACATTAGCACTCACGTGGTAGGTACTGTTTATTTTCTTCAGTATTTTGATTGAGATGCTTTTTAAAGTTACCTTTGAAATGCAAAATACCTAGCTATTAATATTGATCATTACTCTAAAGTACTAGAAAGTTAACACACGCATTAGATGAAACAAAGGTAAAACTGTTAAGACCGTTATGTTCTAAAAATCTAAGAAAGAACCATTAGGGTTTCCACTCCTCTTGTCAATCCTTGCATCTTTGTTCAAATTTAACTGCTGTGTGGCATAGCTTCTACAACGTTTTACTGTATCATCCTGACACCCAACTTTCTACTTTGTACACAGGTAGGTGAACTTTTAACAAAAGTTTCAAAGACTTTAATGATGAAATGTCAATCAGACAGCCCAGTAAGATTATAAAAATTTAGCTATTTTGAAGCCTATATTTTTAGCTTCTCCTCCCCTTCATCAGCCCAGTAGGATCCTATGAAAAGCTGCAATCCAATAGTTATTACCAGTCCCTTTCATATTACCTCTAACCAAGCCAGCATGGAGCACATGATAAAGTCCCATTCACTATCGGCCAAAGGAGCTGTGGAATACTTCAGCAACAAGGGAAGGTAACGTATCATCTCGATGTTGAAACCAAGCAACTGAGCACTCGTTTCTTTCAGATTGCTGTAACAAAAATACAACTGAAGCTTACAGGTCTTCATGTTGTAGATATGAGTATTTATATTCTTACCTTCACTCCTCTTCTGAGAACAAACTAGTCTTGCACCAGGCTCTGCCCTATGTGCTTTTGATACTCTTTCAAAGTTAGAATACTACACTAGCTGCCAAGTCTAAGTCAGTCAGTCAGCAGGTAAAAAACAGACTATGAGAGCTACTTGCCCATTTGTATGTTATACAGATTCCTAAAATTGTGAAATTTACATATTCACTCAAGTAATATACTTACATTATCTATGAAATTTAGCAATTTTACCTAAATCAATGCAAGAAAAATGATGATTTATTAATTTTAAAAATAAAATAAAAGCCCTCAAGTGTGCAGTGTACCTTTGTTGCCTGGATTTTTCTCACTACACTCAAGACAAATGAACTTCAGTATATTTTCACTCCTTACCGGAAGCTTTCCAAGTTACATTTTCAGATCCAGAAACCTAAGTTTGGTATCCAAATTTTATTTCTGCTACCTAAATAAGCAATCGGAATTTGGAACGGAATATCCAGCAATACCTACAAAAGCTGGTCATTTCTGAATGCTTTTGAATACACGACATCTAGATACAATAAAAAAGCTCCTAGTTTCCCAGCTTTCAACCACCCAGGTAGAGACCTAAAGACAGGCATATTAAACTGGAGGGATGCAGTTCTACAAAACCTTAAAAATGTAGTATTATAGCAGTGGATTGTGGTTTTAACTTACAAATTCATTTTGTTCATTTTGTTTGAGTTAATAACCACTCTGTATTTTTAAACTCTTGTTTCAGAAATTAAAAGAAAGCCAAATTCTCAAAGATGCACTCACCAGCTAAAGAGAAAGCTGTCCTCATTATCGTTTTTCCAAGATATTATGATTTTTAATATTCCAGGCAGTAGATGATCACAATCAATACTTCCATCATTCAAGCAGGAGTTCAAAATGGAAAGACACCCAAATGCTCCTATAACATAATAAAAATATCATACTCAATAGGTCTTAATTATCAAGACAAAACAAACATTAGAATGTGTGTCAATTGACTGAATCGTTTTATTTGAACTTAACATCATAAGACAGTTTAGATAACAACTAAGCTTTCTTGTTTGAGCACTTAAACCAGAGATGCCATTGTTAAATCAAAAATACTATATCCAATCCAAACTTCAAAAAACCCAAATCAAGGCCCTCAAATTAACTAAAAAATCCTAGAAGATTAATTGTTGGGTTATACAATTACCAAAAAGGAAAAATACCTGCTAAGATTTAAATCTATTTGTGTTGCTAAAAATGTAGTATGCTAAGCAGTAATTTGGACAGATGAGTAAATGTAACTGCGAGTTGTGAATTCCAGTATTACTGCAAGAGTGTTGTTTTACTTTCAGAGTGAAGTACTACTGTTGCATTATTACTGTTTGTCCTTTTGAAGGCAAACTGCATGTATCTAGATTTCCTGGAGAACAAGAAAACTTCTTACAAGCATGATGACAAAGACCTGAGTTAAAGTACCATATATGCATAACGAAAACAACAAAAAAAACCCCACCCCACACTTCACTTAAGCAGCAGTGCAATGATTTACAAGAACTTTACCAGCACTTCCGTGATCTGAAAAAAAAATTAAAACTTGAATGGTAAGCCTATAACCTATGTCACACTTAACAGGAAAATTTGGGTATATATTGTCTGCTCAGAAATCCCTAGGAAAATTAGAAGCAGCAGAAAGGAAAATGCAGACCAGCATTACAAACAAGAACACTCCACAGCAGGGGAGGAGTGGGGATTCTTTTTCCCATTTTCCGTGTAAAGTTTCACAGACACATTTGGTTGGTTTACCAGTTCACTCAGAAAGCCATGAAGGCTTAACTAAATCTGAAGAGTAAGAGTTAGGGAAGACTCTTCAGATTTAGGGTTAGGGAAACTAATTCCTCTCAATTGCTGCATGACACTAACAGTGAAAATTTTCACACTTAAGAGTGACATCCATCTGAAACCTGAGGGATGTCTGCCAAGGGACAGATGTCCACAGTTTAAAGTCAACAAAGATTTTTTTTTCAATTTAAGTAAGTACAGTCCTGTTAAAAAATACAAAATCAACTTTAAAGTTTTTATATAGACCAATCAATAAGAGTATGTGCAAGAAAGCACAAAAGCACTACTGAGAAAAAAAGAGAAAGCTCTCATTTAAATGACATCTAATTCAAACATGTAGGACTGTATGTGAGTATTTCCAAAGAAATTTCTTGAAAAGCAACAAGTTTGTGAAAATAGAAAGGTCTTCTAAAGTGTGATAGGTGGTAAACCGTCTGTTCATCAAATTCAGCAAGAAGACAATAGAAAAGTGAACTGTCATATGAACTATTGCATATTGTGTAAAACTAACAGCAAATGCTCAATTGAACTGACATGATAGAACAGTATTTTGTAAGAAGGTGACAGGAAGGAAGGGGGAGAACAACAAGAGAAGAAGCATCTGTACTTCATAAGGTGTGAACAGATGCAGGCGCCTAATTAAGTAAACAGGAGGATGTTCACAACCATAAATCTCCTTGTTCAAAGAGATTACTGGGCCTAGGCTGATAAGAACACTGCAAACTTGGAAGATCATCACATTCCAGGCAAAAGGTGAAAAGTACACTGTGAGGAGGACCTACGGCCTTCCTCCCAGAAAACCACCGCCCATAATTTGAACACCCTTGCCTGCAGTTTTAACAACTTCTGCGCAAGCGTAAAGGACTGATAAGCTAATTACCATACGAAGCGAGAGTAGGCAGGTTTAGGTAATGTATATGTATAGGTGTATAACGACTATATAATGCTTTGTAGTATAAGATTGACACAAAATGCCTTGGAAGGTGCGGGCTGTTGTTGGAGCAGGAGACTCCCTGGCCGCCCAGCTCTGTTTGGCTTGTTGCCGCTTGCTAAATAAAGAAATGGGGAACTCTGACTCAGCCAATTTTAAGAAGTCAGTTTATAACAAATTGGTGCCATGACTCGGATTGCGGTTTCCAGATGGAGCCCCATATGGGGGAGGCGCCCCGCTGGATTTCGGCGGCCCCTGCCTGAGGACTGCTCCACCGAAGCCCCGACCGACGAACCCTAAAATTCGGCAATGAGCAAAAGAACACTGGTCAACCCCATAATCTTTGTGCATGAAGTCCCGGACGAAGACGCACAGGGTTGCGTGAGTATAGGCCTGTTTCCCGTTCGGTTGGGGTTGGGTTGCCTGGAGCGTGGTGTGTGAGATGCCCAGCAGGGCAAAGCGAGTGCAGACCCCTCGGTAGTGCGGTTCCCATATCCCGCGAGGGACTGGGCCACAAAAAGGGGGAGTAAATTGTGTGAGTGTGAGCAGATGCTCCAGAAGGTGGGACAAAAGAAGAACAAGCCTTCTGATCCCATGGGTGGTGTGGGAACCCAGGTGAGGTACCCTCAGATACCACCAGAGAGCCCTTTAGGATTGATGTTAACTAGTTGGGAAAATTACCCCTCTAGGCGAGGTAAGGACAAAGTAAAAATGATTTATTATTGTATGGAAGTTTGGGGAGGCAAACAAATTAGGGACGACCACCTCTATTGGCCTGTTTTCGGGTCCTTTGAAGAGTGGGTCTGCCAAGCTTTAAATATTTATGTTAATTCAAAGGAACCTTTTAATTTGGAAGAAAGTGAGTATGCACATGTATGGATAGCATCAGATACTCGAATAAAGTTATACCCTCTTAAAGAGGGTGGAGGGGAGGTCAGAAAAAAGAAGAAACGTACTGAGGATGAAGCTTATACCTCACCCCCTCCTTACATTCCTCCACCTCCGCCTTCGGCACCTTCACCTCCCCCGACCGCACCAGAAGACTTAGGAGATTTAGATTCCCCACCAGATTCTCCAAGGGAGCAAAAAAGAATAACCTGGGGTCAAACTAGAAGGGGAGGTGGTAATACCAGCTTATACCCCTTAAGGGAGGTGGCTATGGGGGGACCCCAGCCGGGCGTAGGTTACGTAGCAGTTCCCCTTAACTCAGGGGACGTCAGAGAATTTAAGAAAGAGATGGGGAATCTGCTGGAGGACCCTCTGGGTGTGGCAGAACAAGTAGATCAGTTCTTGGGACCAAATACTTACACTTGGGATGAAATGCAAGCTATAATGGTGATAGTATTCACTGCCGAGGAGAGAGAGATGGTCAGGAGAGCAGGAATGAGGATTTGGGACCAACAGCACCAACAAGGTCCGGCAGCAGATGTAAAATGGCCTCTGAATAGACCCAATTGGAATAATCAGAATGAGATCGATAGAGGCCACATGCAGGACCTAAGGACAATCGTAGTCCAAGGCATAAGAGAATCAGTCCCTAGGGGACAAAACATAAACAAAGCCTATAGTGAACACCAGAAAAAGGATGTAACCCCTACTGAGTGGCTAGAAAGGCTGAGAAAAAACCTCCAGCTCTACTCGGGAATAGATCCAAATACACCGGTGGGGCAGGCATTGTTAAAGACACAGTTTGTGGCAAAAGCCTGGACAGATATTAGAAAGAAATTAGAAAAGGTGGAGGATTGGCAGGATCGGGGGTTAGACAAATTGCTTAGGGAGGCACAGAAGGTTTATGTCCAGAGGGAGAATGAAACTCAGAAACGGCACGTTAGAATGATGGTAGCTGCGATAAGAGAGGGACAGAGAGTAGATGGGGGTGGGAGAAAACAGGAAGGCCAAAGAATGGGATCAAAGGAATCGGAGAGCGGGAGAGAAAAGAGGGCTATTGCCTGCTTTTATTGCGGAGGTAGAGGCCACACAAAGAAGAACTGTAAAAAGAGAATGATGGATGAGAAAATGTTTAAAGAAGAGTAGGGGTGTCAGGGGCTCTATTTACTGGGGACTAAAGAACGAACTGAGCCCCTGATAAAGTTAAAAGTAGGTCCCCAACAACAAGAGATAGAATTTCTAGTGGATTCAGGAGCAGAGAGATCTACCGTTCAGTCACTGCCCCAAGGTTGTGAAATTTCATCAGAAAAAGTACAATGGTTGGGGCAAAAGGGAAACCATTTGGAGTACCTGTAATCAAAGATGTGCTTCTTGAAACAGATTCCAAAATGGGGATAGGATCTTTGCTGCTTGTACCTGAAGCAGACTATAATTTGTTGGGGAGAGATTTAATGATCAAATTGGGAATTAGCTTAGAAGCAACCAAACAAAACCTTAAAATTAAACTATGCCCCTTACAGGTTGAAGATGAAACCAAGATAAACCCCGAAATATGGTACACTCCTGACACTGTAGGGAAATTGAATATTGAGCCTTTTATGGTGACTATCCAAGATCCTAAGATACCAGTGAGAATTAAACAACACCCTATATCTCAGGAGGAAAGGCAAGGATTAAAACCAGAAATTCAGAGATTGATAAAGCAGGGATTATTGGAGCCCCGCATGTCTCCTTTTAACACCCCCATATTGCCTGTAAAAAAGGCAGATGGGAATTATAGATTAGTCCACGACCTAAGAGAAATCAGCAAAAGAACTGTAACCAGATATTCCCCGTAGTAGCTGATCCACACACACTTTTAAGTCAATTAGGCCCGAATGACCAGTGGTACAGTGTAATAGACTTGAAGGATGCTTTCTGGGTGTGCCCCCTTAAAAGGGAATGTAGAAATTATTTCACCTTTGAGTGGGAGGACCCAGATACTCATAGGAAAACCCAACTTTGGTGGACAGTCCTCCCCCAGGGGTTCACCGAATCCCCAAACTTATTCAGACAAGCTCTAGAACAGATCTTACAAGATTACCAGATAGGAGACACTCTCACCCTGGTTCAGTATGTAGATGATCTGTTAATCGCAGGGGAAGATGAAGAGATGGTGCAAGAAGAAAGCATCAGGCTGCTAAATTTTCTGAGCTTGAAGGGACTAAAAGTGTCTAAATCCAAATTACAATTTGTAGAAAAAGAAGTTAAATACTGAGGATATCGATTAAGCCAAGGAACTAAGAAGCTGGATCCAGAAAGAGTTAAGGGAATACTTTCCCTACCATGCCCAAAAACCAAGAGGCAAGTCCGGCAATTATTAGGATTAGTTGGGTATTGCAGACAGTGGATCGAGGGGTACAGTAGAAAAGTAAAGTTCTTATACAACGAAACTAAGGATGGATTATTAGAATGGACCCAGGAGGACGATGAACGGTTAGAGGAACTAAAAACTGACCTAGTAAATGCTCCTCTTCTGAGCTTGCCTGACTTAAAAAGACCCTTCTTCCTGTTTGTTAACATAGAGGAAGAAACTGCATTTGGAGTATTAGCTCAAGAATGGGCAGAGAAAAAGAAACCAGTAGCATATATGTCAAAATTGTTAGATCCTGTAAGTCGGGGATGGCCTACGTGTCTACAAGTTGTGGTAGCAGCCGCTTTGTTAACTGAAAAAGTGTATAAAATAACCTTTGGAAGTGAATTGAGAATATTATCACCTCATAATATCAGAGGTGTGCTACAACAAAAAGCAGACAAATGGATAACTGACGCGAGATTGATCAAATATGAGGCGATTCTCATTACATCCCCCCACCTAACCCTTAAAACCACATCATTACAAAATCCGGCCCAATTTTTATATGGAGAACCTTATGAAAATCTCTTTCACGATTGTCTTAGTAATACAGAAGAACAAACTAAAATAAGGCCATATCTGGAAGAAGAGGAATTGGAAAAGGGAGAAAAATTATTTGTAGATGGGTCCTCTCAGGTGATAGAGGGGAAAAGAAAATCAGGATATGCCATAATCGATGGAAAAACCTTCGAAGTGATAGAGTCAGGACCTTTGAGTCCTGGCTGGTCAGCGCAGGCATGTGAATTATATGCTGTATTAAAGGCTTTACAGTTGTTGAAAGGAAAGGTAGGAACTATATATACAGATTCTAGATATGCTTTTGGGGTGGTGCATACCTTTGGGAAAATCTGGGAGGAAAGAGGTTTAATTAATTCCCAGGGAAAAAGTCTGGTGCATCAGGAATTGATATTACAAATCTTACAAGCTGTACAGGGGCCAGCCGACATAGCAGTAGTACACCTAAAAGGACACCAGAGGGGGCTAAGCCCCCTCATAAGAGGAAATAACCTTGCTGATCAAGAGGCAAAAAGACCAGCTTTGTTAACATTACACTTAGACGACCCCATTGAAACCAGAAAACAGTGCGTTAATTGTGGAAATAATTACCTCTCCTGCTATGCTTGCTGGAAAGATTTCGGAGTAGATGGCATAGAGTGTATATGCGAAAGGCCAGGCTTTAAGTGGTGTTTCTTTCATGGGGAAACCTATAAGATCTTAAGTTTTACTACACAGGAAGAAGAAAAATTGAAACAAATGGGAATTGAACAAAAACCTAATGGTAAGTGGGAACTCCCGGATGGCCAAGAAGTTCTCCCAAAACCTGTAGCTACCAAAATAATACAACAATTTCACCAAAAGACTCACTAGGGAACCCAAGCGTTAGTAGATCAATTTGCAACTAAATATATGTGTATCGGGATATATGATATAGTCAAACGAATGGTGGGGGAATGTCTCATTTGCCAAAAAGTAAATAAACACCAGATAAGAAAACAAGTGCATGGAGGAAGAAATTTAGCTCAGAGGCTTTTTGCGAGAATACAAATAGACTTTACCGAATTACCAAAAGTAGGAAAATATAAATATTTATTAGTAATTATAGATCACCTGACCCATTTTGTAGAAGCCTTTCCCACGGCATGAGCCACAGCTCATACAGTAACAAGGATATTACTTGAAGAAATTATACCTTGATATGGAATAATAGAAGTAATAGATTCAGATAGAGGCCCACACTTTGTATCTAAAGTGGCCAAAGAAACTTTGGCTGCCCTGGGTACACGGTGGCAATACCACACCCTGTGGCACCCTCAAAGTTCAGGAAGGGTTGAACGCATGAATGGAGAAATAAAGAAACAGCTTACCAAATTAATATTAGAAACTAAAATGTCCTGGGTAAAATGTCTCCCCTTGGCCCTATTAAATATCAGAACCCAGCCCCGAACTGATGTAGGGATCTCTGCCTTTGAAATGTTATATGGAATGCCTTATGATTTGGAAATGCCCCCTGATCATCCTCAAATTAAAGATGCAAGAATAATATCCTACCTAATACAACTAATGGCAAGGAGAAAATAACTGCAAGCCCCGGGAATGGTGGTACAAAGGCCTCCTTTGGATATAACAATGCATCAGATTCAACCAGGAGATAAAGTATTGATTAAATTGTGGAAAGAATCCTCCTTGACCCCCCGTTGGGAAGGACCCTATGTTGTTCTTATCACTACAGAAACTGCTATTCGAACTGCTGAGAAGGGGTGGACGCATGCCAGTCGTGTAAAAGGACCTATACGAGATTTGTCCTGTCAAGTGACCAGCTCTCCCGGAGATCTACGACTTACCTTCGAAAGACCTAAACGAACACTGTGAAAATCAAGGTACAAGACACCACAAAAGGACTCAGTAAGTGAGCCATTAATATTTTGTCCAATCGAAACCTGTGTTTCCCTTTTGTGTGTATAGAGAATAACATATGTAAAGAAGGCTGGTGGATTCATAATCTCCGATCTAGCTGTAACCTGTGTTACTGACTGGAACGGAGACTAACTAACTGGGTCTTAAAATTGGAATAACAACGGAGAAAACAATTGAAAAACTCTAAAACTTGGTGGGAAATAGTTATTAAAGGAATAAATCCTGAAAAAGAGTGCAGTCACCCTAACTGGCCTAAAAAATACCAACTTCAAATTCTAAGAGTGATCTGCAGAGAGCAGATCCCCTGGATCCCCTGTCAAAGGCCTGAGGTTAACTGGGAGGCCTATGTATCCTGGAGTAGAGGTAAAACGTACTCCTGAAGAATACGACTGCTGCCGAGAAGATGAAACACCCTGCTGCTCTACACAACAGAGTAGGCAGAGATGTACACAGGTGGGGAAAAACTTCAAACCCTACTCTGAGAGGAAAGAGGCTCCCAAGAAGTAAAGGCCAGAAAGGGGTGCAAGGCACCTTGACTCTACAGGAGCAAGGCCCCCCTTCTATAGAAGTTGTGAAAACTTTCAGAATCCTACCAACCTTCTATTGGATTTATTGGACTATGTGGATAACAAAGAAATGGAGTTTCCACCCTTCTCAATACATTCTGAGCATACTACTCATAACACATCTACCACAAGCATGGGCTGGACTGAACCACCAGCCCCATCAACCTTTTGAATGGACCCTAACTACTGAAAGGGGTAACCAAAAGCAAATACAGACTATAATAACATCAGGGGCACCATCATTTGTAAGTCCCCTGTGTACACTGGTGCCCGTAACACCTTGCACACAGGACTCAGGATTTTATATTTGCCCCAGTTCCAACCCAGGAAAAAGCTACTGCAATTACCCTGACCAATTCTATTGTAAGTATTGGGGATGTGAGACTATAGCCTCAGATTGGGTACCAGGAGCAGGGCTGGACAGATATTTGAAAGTACAATGGGGACCTGACAAGTGTATCATTCCTCCTAAGGACTTCCTAAGGACAGGGTTCACAGAAACTCGTGAGCGTCCCAAGAAATGGTGTCAATATCTCATGTTAAATGTAACCAAACCCCAAGATCCTAGTTGGCTTGTAGGAAAAAGTTGGGGAATCCGACTTTATGAGTTGGGAAGAGATAGGGGCAATTTTATTCAAATAACAAAGAAACCGGTCCCAAATGATCCAATACTGGTAGGGCCCAATCTGATATTGACTGATAAATTGGTTGAAGAAACCGAAGAAAGCATAACAACAATTCCAAAAATCAATAGCAGCCTAACCACCCAAATTTCTGATGAAACCATTGAGGATAACCCCCTCTGGGAAATGATACAAGTTAGTTACCTATTACTAAACAAAACCAACCCAAACCTTACTGAACATTGTTGGCTGTGTTATGGAATAAAACCACCCTTTTATGAAGCTGTAGGAGTAAATAAGAAACCCAAACGGGTAAATGGCACTAACCCAGCACAGTGTATATGGGGCACAGAGAAACAAGGAATTACATTGACCCAAATAACAGGAAAAGGTTTGTGTGTAGGCAAAGTCCCAGAGCACAAGAAACAACTGTGTGCCAATAATAATAGAAAGAGGCCGCAGAAACCAGAAAAACCTGCAAAGTGGTTACTACCTGCTAAAAACACGAAGTGGATTTGCTCCACTATAGGAGTTACACCCTGCCTGTCGTTACAACATTTCAATGAATCCTCAGACTATTGTATTCAGGTGGCAATTGTCCCTAAAATTTTTTACCACTCTGAAGAATTTATTTTTAATTCACAAGTTACCCAGGAACACCACTTGTTTAAACGAGAACCTTTCACAGCATTAACGACAGCCACTCTAATGATTTTAGGAGGGACGGGAGTAGACACTGGAAAGGCTTCACTGGTACAACAAAGCAAAGAATTTAAAACATATAGAATGGCCGTAGATGAAGACCTTGTAAGAATTGAACAATCAATTACTGCTTTAGAAAAATCTGTCAGGTCTTTATCAGAAGTAGTACTACAAAACCGAAGGGGGTTAGACTTAATGTTTTTACAACAGGGAGGATTATGCGCAGCACTCCGAGATGAATGTTGTGTATATGCGGATAACACCGGAATAGTAAGAGATACCATGACCAAACTACGGGAAGGACTAGAAAAAAGAAAAAAGGAACGAGAAGAACAACAAAGTTGGTATCAATCTCGGTTTAATCATTCCTCATGGCTAAGTACCCTACTATCAACCTTAGCAGGGCCGCTCATATTATTAATTTTAACCTTAACTTTTGGCCCTTGTATATTTAACAAGATAGTAGCAATCATTAAAAATAAGTTAGAAGCAACTCATTTAATGATCGTGGGAACTAAGTATGAAACTCTGGGAGTTTCCAAAAGTGGAGGAAACTTTCATCCTGAGCCAACAAGCACTCGAAAGATTTGATGAACAACATGGTGAAAAGAAAAAGGGGGGGATTGTGATAGGTGGTAAACCGTCTGTTCATCAAATTCAGCAAGAAGACAACAGAAAAGTGAACTGTCATATGAACTACTGCATATTGTGTAAAACTAACAGCAAATGCTCAATTGAACTGACATGATAGAACAATATTTTGTAAGAAGGTGACAGGAAGGAAGGGGGAGAACAACAAGAGAAGAAGCATCTGTACTTCATAAGGTGTGAACAGATGCAGGCGCCTAATTAAGTAAACAGGAGGATGTTCACAACCATAAATCTCCTTGTTCAAAGAGATTACTGGGCCTAGGCTGATAAGAACACTGCAAACTTGGAAGATCATCACATTCCAGGCAAAAGGTGAAAAGTACACTGTGAGGAGGACCTACGGCCTTCCTCCCAGAAAACCACCGCCCATAATTTGAACACCCTTGCCTGCAGTTTTAACAACTTCTGCACAAGCGTAAAGGACTGATAAGCTAATTACCATACGAAGCGAGAGTAGGCAGGTTTAGGTAATGTATATGTATAGGTGTATAACGACTATATAATGCTTTGTAGTATAAGATTGACACAAAATGCCTTGGAAGGTGCGGGCGGTTGTTGGAGCAGGAGACTCCCCGGCCGCCCAGCTCTGTTTTGCTTGTTGCCGCTTGCTAAATAAAGAAATTGGAAACTCTGACTCAGCCAATTTTAAGAAGTCAGTTTATAACATAAAGGATATTCAAAGCTATAACACATCTCAATCACCTCTAAGTAATTTTTCAAAAGCTGCTGAAAGTTATGTACAGCAGTTCTGCCTCAGCACACTACCTCATGCACTAGAAAAACTACTCAAAAATTATACATAAATTGTGAAAAAGTTCTTGCTAAAGCATCTAAAGACCATCATTACACTACCAGTTGACAATAGCAGTATTTTTGCATGCTGTGTAAAGCCTAAACGATTAATTGGAAACGTCAATATTAACAGATGTATTTAAGTCAGATAGACTAAACAAGAAGTATGGCAATATCAGATAGACCAAACAAGAAGTATGGCAACATCAAAATTCTTTTAACAATATCAGCCTAAATCCTTTAGTTCTATTTTTGTACCAGGCAATGTAGTTTGTTCTTCCTTAATAAGGCACAAAACTACTATGCCAAATGGTCTAGAAGAAATATGCAAACTGAGAAGACATTTCTTTCTAGGAAAAGCAGTATTACAGTTAGAACTTTTTACAAAATAATGTTTTTAAATTCTAATCAAGTGGACTGAGGCAAGAACATACTCACCATCAGTGCTGGAAAGCTCTGTCTGTGTGCATGTCATAAGTTTGGCCACACAGTGGAAGACAAGTTCTTTCTTTGCTTCCTCAATTAAAAAAGGTGATAGACACTGAAGCGTATGCAATCTGCCCTCTGTTAATGGCAGAAACCTGTTCATACAAGCAAAACATCAAGAATGAAACAAGCACAAAAATTTAACTAGAAAACAAAATGTCATTTGCTTCATAAGGATTAATATTCTATGATTTAACTAATCCCACACACTAAACAGAGTCTCACTTTTTCACACCATATATTACCAAATTTTACATATATTACCAAATTTTCAGTCTTCAGTTGTCATTCAACAGTATCAGTATCATTTAACGTTACCAGCATTTGCAACAAACTAGAAGTTTACAGGCAGCTGTATTAAGATACCCTTCTGTGGTCTTAAAGAGTTGTTTCATCGCACAGGATACAGTGTTTTCCACACGAATCACTTTAGCCATGGTTAAGGACCAGAGTCTTCCATGTTCCTCTGATCTTAAAGGAAGAAGAAAAACCCTGGTTAATATATACGGATGCACAGTTCACAACAAAAGCATTTGGATGAAATTTGAATCAATACACATAAAGAAATCTGGTGGCACTCAACAACCTATACAATGCAAAATATGAAGACAGAGTTAAGGGTTGTTTTGCTTGTTCTCACATACCTATCAAATATTGTTTCCTGAAGACTAGCTGTATTACTAAGTGTACTGAACTTCTCATATGTGATGTGCATTTCTTCTAACATACGAAGATATTCCAGAAGCAGATAAGGAGGATTCTCCAATTCTTCAATCCATTGTAATGAGTACAACAGTTCTGCAACTAATTAAACAACAAAAATAGTGTTTGCAAATAACTGCTGAATATATTCAGTGCATAAACAAGACGTTTCAGATCAAGGTTTTGCTGGTTTCTTGACAATGCTTTTAATGCATTAAAAAGATGATATTTACATGCAATCTCAGGTGCTTCAGAGCACGAACTGGGTATCTACCATTGCATCATAAAATACAAGAGAAGAAACAGCTACAGTAATCTATTCTAGATGTTCAGAAAATTTTAAAAGCAAATCAAGCATGTCAAGAACCCTAACTCTTCTCTATTCTCTTTTTCTTAAAATATCTCTATTCTCTTTTTCTTAAAATATATATACACGTATCTTGCAGACAAAGCAACCAAGATGTAAGTCCAGAAAACAAACAAATTTTATGCAGTTAGTTAACGTGTGGTTTCTTCATTAGTTTACAAAGACCTACACTGAACAATTACACTTCTCACCATGGTGAGACTTCTGGAGATAGAATTGTGAATTTGATAATGCTGGCTCTAATCTGAGCATTCTATAAATAAAAAGAAACAAGATTCCTACTGGTGCAATTAAGAAAAAATGCTGCCTCAAAATATCTTTGTGTTATGGCAAAACACTCAGAGCATTTATTTGATGAAATGGATACAGTTCCTATTGCCCACTCATGCCAACACACCACGTGTTTTGGCAGGGAACAACTCTAAAGTTCATCGTAAATTCAAACTTCTCCAAATTCAAAGTTCTGTTGAGATAGCACATATATAATCACAAAAGGTCCCAAAATATAAACACTATACTTGCACATACTTAAGCTTTTAAAGAACTGAAGAAAAAAGAAAAAAACAACAAAAGGTAGAGGGATGCCAAACTTTAAGTATTCATTTCTAATTATCAGTTCAGGTTAATTTACAAATACTATAAAAAGAACTTCCTTTAAGTTTTGCCAGTGTAACTTACTTATATTGTCAATTTTCTTTCTTTCGGCATCATCGTTTCCATGGACTACACCGTTTTCCAATACAAGTAGCACCATTTTACTTAATAAGGCTGAAGTACACAGATGGCCTGGAAGTTTAGTTGTGCCACACAGCTTAACGCATGATCCCAAAGTTTCACAATTCATACTAAGTCTTCCTTCCAAAAGAGGTTTGTGCATCCACTGTAATATGAAGAGTATGAACAAATAATTAACATTTTAATGATGCATAGAAGAGCTATGATCTGTTTAACCTTGAAAACTCAGAATTATTAAAAAAATAAACAAGATAGATACAAATTAACACCAAAAGCACAGTGGTGAGGATGACCCACTCCAGCATATTAAAAAAGCCTAAATGCACAGCAGTAACTTGAAACTACACTTCTGCCTCAGAAATAAACATGTATCTTTAGAACTCTATATTTTACAAGAAATACAAAGGTTACTGAAGATTGGTGGTTGGATGGGAAATTTATGTCCTTATCCCCACTCTCCACTGTATGTATGTGAGCATGTTGTTGATAGCATATCTCAGCATATCATGTTCCTCTGCAGATATTGGTGTCTTTCACAAAGTGAATCTTAAAGATAAGAACACCTTCATGACGCATATTCTGTCATACAGAATTCCTGAATTGTAAAGTTGCTTGTCCTCCATGCAGAGAAGGATAATTTTGTAGATTTTTATTTTCTCCAGTAGTAACAGATAGGGCCATAAACATACAGATTTTGTACCCTGTCATGGACAGAGGCTGAAAAGACCTTTGCACAGATATATGCACATTCATAACTGCAGTGCCATGTCAAAATAAAGAACGCTTATCACCCTAAAGGCCAGACACTTGAGGTAAGATTGACTACTGTATGTAAGTCCATTATCATTTTCATACCTCAGTGGATAGAGACTCATGCAACTTCTGCCACTCAGTTTTGTTTGGCATGATATGCTCAACATAAGTTCCCACAAGATATCCAGACTGTCCGTCAGCTTCCATAAGCTTAGACAACAAATCACTAACTGCAGAGATCAAAACCTGAAGGCTGAGAAGAGGCAAAAGCACGTCAAACAAGTCTGGTACTATCCAGTACAAGCAAGCTGATTTATTTTACATTGATACAATGCTATCCACATGCTAGACCAATGGCATTTTAAGGTGCTATACCCACAGTTCTCACCTCTGACAGGCTGAAAAATCTTCCAGTAAAACAAATGTCAATTAAACATAGTATAGCACTGATCTTAGTTTGTTTTGGATAACAACATATGAAACAGACATGTGCATCACAACTACCTTTTAACATCCAAAGAGGAAGACTGAATTTGATTCTTGACCCACAGTGCAGATTTATGCAAAAATGTACTCTGTTTCTGCATACTCCGAAGCTGACGCACAAGTGAATTTACCCCAGACATCCAAGTGTGTTTTAATTTACATACAAGTAAATCTATTGTAGAGGAAAAAAAAAAACACCACAACACATCAACAGACAATCCAAACCACCACAAGCAAGTAAACTCAAATTACAACCTACTGCATACAACAACATGCTCTAAAAGTCCTAGAACAGGAAAAGGACTCTCTTTTCTATGTGGTTACATGCAGTAACTATCAATGGCAAATACACAGGTTTCTTGGTGTAAAGCAATAGTAAACTAACTCTGACACACAGGCAGTATTTGAGAAGAGCAATGTTCCTGTTGTCTACTACAATGTGTCCGTACGGTCTTCAAAAAAGCACAAACTTTTTAAAATAGCGGAAATCTGAACATTCACAGCATGAATAGCCATTTGCAAAGCAGCAGTGGTTTTCTGTCTAGTGTGGTCCTACTTTACTTCTACAACAACACTGAATTATTTTCTCCTTTATATTTGTCAGTAAATGCATATACCAAATTTATCACTCAAATTCTGCATTCAAAGAATTTACACTAGGATCTCAGTCTGAAAGTGAGACTCTGGTGGAGACAGGAATGGGTCACAATTTGTCAGAGCAACTTGACCAATATAAACAGTTTCAGAATAAATATACGTATCTTTAATGAAGTGATTGCTCGCATTTTTTCACAGGATCCCCACTATTGCAGAATGAATGAAAAAAAATGCTCATTCTTTGTACTTCATAGATTAAATTATTTACATGTACTTCATACTTATATTATTTACGTATCATTGTGTGAAACATCACAGCCTCAAAGATAGCTGAAGTATGGGGATACTAACATCAAAAAAGTTTAAAATCCTTGTAAAGGTGTACAGGACGATGTTTAGTAGTAACTACTGGCATTGTAAATTAAAGCACAAATTTTCATGTCAGGTACAGCTGCAAGTGCTCAATGTCTGTGAACTTAATATTCTATTATATACTTGAATCTGTCTCATAAAAAAGAAGAATTTAGATGTAACCATCAACTACAAAAAAGTTCTTTTTCCAAATTACCTGTTAAGTGCATAGCATCCTGCCTCTGAGCGCACAACTGGAAGATGGTAAGCAGCAAGTCTTCTGAGGACGGCATCAGTAAACACCCTTTAACTGAGCTGAAGAAGCCTGAGGCTACATCGCAGATGAAAGATACTGATGGTTCAGTATTTCCGGCTTCAGAAAGATCCTTAGCTTTAGACAAAGCTGCTTGAAGTTTATCAATAATCCTTTCAACAAAAGTTTCACCAATCAAAGATTCTATTGGGGAGAGGAAAAAGACAGCATGCTTTACTTGATAAACATGATCAAAGACTTCATATTAATATGTACTCACTAATTTTTTATTGACTAATTTTGAATGTAAAATAAACTGCAAAGTAGTTTCAGTCTAATTTATACCTAAATTCTCTTATTCCACAGTCATCTAGGATCACCTAGCCAAAGTTTCACATTGCCAACTATCCTTTCTCTAAACAAGCTGAAGCAACTTAGACAAAAAGTATATAAAACAGAGCAAGTGCAGAGTGATCCCTTTGCCTTTTATGACTTCCTAGGTTCTGGCAATCAGTTGTGAACCAGAGATTACACCTGCACCATTGCATATAATTAACCCAATTAGACCAATCCTCCATGAGTATTTAGTCACTTTCTCACAGGATTTAAGTAGGCTAATCCCATTTTTATCCTCAAACTCTACAGTATCCTGTGGCAATGAGTTCCATGATTTAATTATGAACTGTATGAAGAAAGTATACTTTTTCCAGAAGCCTACTATCTAAACATCTGTAAGCAACCTCAGGTTCTTCCATTTAAAGAAACAATGAAAAATATCTTCCTATTTGCTTTTTCCATACAAATTATGATGTTATGGCTCTTTCTCAGAACCCCATCCCCAATCACTTCCATTGCAAGCTAAAAAAAATCTAGTTTGCTTTATTGCCTCTACAAGCAGAAGCCACTGCTTTTGCCTAACCCTGCCTGCCTAATTCTGTTACACTTTTTTTCAAAAGCATATAGGTGAACAAGAATATTGCAGTGACCAAAACTACAGGCCGTATTTCAAGATATGGACACACCAATGATATAACATTTTTCATTTGTCTTCTGTTCATTTCACAGCAATTTCACTCCTAATAACTTGTATTCCTTTTTTACTGATGAGCACAAACCTGCCACTTACAGGGAACCACCACAATGATTGAAGATCTCTTTTCTAACTTTTAACAGCTCAGAGACTATCACTGCATAGATACAGTTACAATTATGTTTTTCCCATGTATACTTCTGATATTTATTGGGTTTTAATTTCATTTGTAATTATATCAGTTAATCATTCAGTATCACACCACACTGCTACAGCTCCATGAAGTTTCATTTTTGATTACTCTGAATAATTTATCAGAAACAATTATCATCCTTTCAACATCCTTTTTCACCTTTAATTCTTATCATCTGATAGGTTACTTATCCATGAAAGGCCCTTCCATTTACTCCATGACAGTTTACCTTGAGAAATTTAGATGGAGATCTCATAAAAAAATCTTTTTGAAAGTCCACATACTCTATTTCAGCCTAAATCCCTAAGTCAAGAACCACCATAGCTCCTGAAGGTCTCTTAGACTTCATCCAACATGCATTAGAAACTGGTGACACAGAACCTAGCACAAAATGAGTTCAGCAATACCTCCAGCTCCAGAGCCAAAAAGCCAAGTCATTGGACAATCAGCCCTAGGACACAAGTGAGCAAGTTGGTTGAACTCTCTCTGGTAAGAGGGAACAGGTTTTCCTGATGGTCCTCTACATCAGAAGTTCCAGTAACAGAATTAACAATTTTACAGCACCTTCAGGATGCACTATCTATGAATGTCCACTGCAGTCAACTTGTTGTGTGCATCTTTGAAACTTGAAGGCGCCACGCATGTACCCAGCATTCAAACAAACCGAAATACGTTACCTCAGGGATCAAAGCAAATGCTGAGTTTAAAAAAACACAAATTACAAGTTCACATGAAAAACATCAAGAAAATCGAACTCCACTAAAAATCTGCATCACAGAGACCACAAAATGCATAGGAAGTTATTAATAATAAATAATAGATTACATATACAGCATAAGCACACACACAGAGTTTTTAAAATACATGACTAACTGAAAATGGCTCAAAGCAATCCATAGGTCATGTAACAAGGCACTGCATGGGTCCATAACCATTGATTTTTGATATTCTACTTTTGAAGAGAAGTTTCAGACAGTATGGTTTAAAAATTAATAATATTTTATAGCACATCAGCTAATAAATCAAAATTAAATTTTCCTCATGTTTTACAGGCTTGCAAATCTGAATCTGTTCTTTAAATACTAACTTTTATTTAGCAACAGAGACACAAAAAATTGCAATGCTGCTGCTGCAAGTTAGTGTTTATAAAATTAAAGTGAAAGTTAATTGACTCAGGTAAAATAAAAACCAAAAGAACAAAACCAAACAAACCCCAAAAAGCCAAACAATGCCAAAGTCCCCTCCAAAAACAAACAAACAAAAAAAACCAACCACAAAACAACACAACAACAACAACAACAAAAACTAAAAAAAAAAAGCAAGCCTAGATATTAACAAATCAAGTATTCTGGAAGATCTCAAATTCCTTTCATCCTTCTAGAAAGCCTAAGTGCAGTATTTACACTTCACAAACTCCAAGGAATAAATATGCTCACCATTTTTAATGTGTTGTGATAACACCAAGCTCAGGAGGGTCCACCTTTCTGAAGGGGATGATTCCGATGAGGCTGCTATTGGTTTTAAACCCAGGTGACACAAATCATCTGCTAGCATTACAAGTCTTTCTCCAAGTGTATCTCCTTTCAACCAGTCAGAGACTAATGAAAGCTTTGTTGTGCTTGAGCATGCCTGAATCACAAGAAAATTATTCTAATAATCTTTTGAGGGTATTAACTTTTATTACTAAGCATGAGATCAGTATGTCAAACCTGCACACACAGAGTGGGAATCATATCATCTGTCATAAACAATAAGTGTCCGGGTGGTTTTACGTCTGCAACAATGCTTCAACTTTCTTTTTTGGTCAGAGATGGCAACTTATGGCTAGGTCAGACCTCTACTTTACAGTGAAACAAGCCATCTTCTGAAAGATGCTCTTTTTCCTTTTCTCCAATTACAGTGCCCAGGAAATGCCTATATCTGAGTTAGAAAGATAACCTCTGGATGACCAGGTTGGCTGAAATAAAATGTTTTTACAACATAAAATCCATTCACAGCATCTGAATTTCTATAAAAATAAACGGAAGGTCACAAATCAGAAAAACATTATTTTGGTGACAAGCCATTTTAAGTTACAAAATCATAAAAACTGAGGATTCCTAAAACACACAGTATCTGTGAGGAAAGATACTATGGTCAACACAATGGATTATAAATCAAGTGCTATGAGTTCTTGTCCAAAAACTTTCAATACTTTTAATATTTCATCCCAGGAAATCACTTAAATGTCAGTGTCTCAGTATCCTGTGTGAAAAAAATGGTATACTATCTTTTTCTTGTAAGCGCAATGTAAGGGTGATGATACAAACAGTCATTTAAATTACCGGTGTAATACCCAACTCCATTCTCTCCAGCTTATAAGGGATGACCAGAAACAAATCGGAATCTCTCTGGCTCAAAGAGCAAACTGACCAAAACCAGAAGTGACAAAGATGCTTTTGTTTTGGCATCATCATTTCATTTCTAAGACTGTCCCCCAGATTTAAACACAGTTAAAATAAACAACACTCAGAAACTATTACTACAAGATTTTCAAACTATGAAAATTGTCACTACTTCAATGAAGAAATATTCAAAATTATGCAAAACAAGAACAAAAAAAGCATTAAGAGGTACCTTTTGAATTATCTGGAGGAAAATAATCCATTTCAGATCCATCTGAAAAGAAAACAAAAATATTTTTTAAATTCTTTGCTGAAAAGGAAGTATTTAATACCATTTTAACTGTTTTACAACTATTTTCTGCAGGGGATAAGCAGAAGCTGCTAAGTTTCAGAAACAAAGTTATTGATTAAATAAACTTTTTGGCTTCCAAGTCTTTTTCTGCCACAGAGATCAATAAGGGACTGTATTTGTAAGAAAGGCCACCAATGACTAGTATAAAAGCACACTGAAAAGAAGCAAGAACAGAGAAATACTGATTATTTTTTTAAAACTTATTTACACTATATAGAAAGGGACCTATGTCATAACCTTTCACCCCAACAGTGTCATGTCAACCCTTCCTAAATCTACCTTCCTTACACTGAATTTATCCAAGTTCATGTAGAATATCTTGCATTCCACAGCCCCAAAATGATTAACCAACCACAGCCCGGAAAGAGCAGTCTCTCTGATAAAAACTAGTAAAAGAACATACAAGAGTCATACCTTTGTTAAATCATCAAGAATAATTTTTCTTTCCTTGTTACTGTTGCAACAATTAAGCACACTGTACAAAATATCAACCAGAAAATGTGTGTCTTTCATCCAGTCTTCTTTCAGCCAAGGTATTAAATTCACATATAGAAATTGTACTGATGGACTTCCATGATGAGCTTTTGTTTCATTTTGCAATTCAGCTTCAGCAGTGCTTGCATCATTTCCCTGCTCTAAAAGTACTTGAAAAACTCTGTTTGAAGAAAAAGATTTGAGCAGGGCAGAGAGAAATTTCAAATGCTGTTCTGACTTCTGTTCATTGACATACACTATACTCAGTTCTGCAAGGCTGCAGACTAAATTCTCTAAAGGTTCTTTCCTTTGAAGCGAACAATGCTGCAAGTCAGCCTGTATTTCAGAGTCACTATTTCTCACTTCTGTGAGCTTTCCGTTCTCAGTGTTTCTTTCAGATTCATCCTCATCTGTAAATGTGATTTTTAGAGATTTTCTGTTGTTTGGTTTTGTAGCACTGTTTGGATTCTGAAGAATTTCTAGCATACCAGATATGGCAAACAATGATTTCTCACCAGCATCCAACATATCAACGTGAAGTACACACATTTTTAAAAGATGGTCCCAAAAATTTGACAACAGTTTCTGGAAAACTTCGTCTGTGCTATCATCATTGGAGAGTTCTGCTTTAGCTTCCCAGGAGCTCAGCGTTTCTGCAATTTGATAAAATAATGGTCCATTTTGTAACCTGGGCTCCTTAAGTACAGCATTGGTAAGAGGAATCAGCTATAAAGACAAAAAAATTATTAAAGAACAGTGATTCAGCTAGATGATCATTTTATTCTTTATAATACCAGATAATTCTATAATTCTAAAAAACATTCTGGAAGAAATTCCAAAAACATCAGAATTACTCATGCCTGAAGACTTAAAAATATAAAGGGTGGAATGCTCTTTTTTTTTAAAAAAAAAAAGTAGTTTAACTGTATAGCAAAAGGGATGATTTTATAGGAAAGAAAAAATTTACTAAATTCAGTAATGTTACTTTTTCCATAAAATCTAGTGAAACTTTCAACAGAGAAGTAAATCCTCACATAAATTTATGGTTTTCTTTAACTCTGAATTATTACATATACACACAACAATATTAAGTATTTCTAATAAGTACCTGGTCATAGATAAGCATTTGATGAATTTTTCTTTGGTCATCTTCTTCATCTATTTTCTGCAGTATGGCAAAACGCAGACATTCCATAAATGCAGTTACAATTGCTGAACTTTCTGAAGGGCTGGCTATTGCTCGCTCACTGGACAACCTATTGAAAGGCAACATCAAAGGCAGGGCACACTCAGTCACCTGCACTGCCGAGAAACCCAGTATGTATGTAATGAACATAACCTTGGTTTCGCTGTTCTTATCCAGACAACATCAATATGAGAATACAGAAACACAAGAGTCATCGACATAAGTCAGATCAAAACAAATTCAACAGGACATATTTAAAGAGTCAAAACAATAAATCTAATCTAAGTTACATCTAATGTAACTTACCTTAAAATAACTTTCTCATCTAGTTTTAGCATTAATAAAAATTGCGAAAATTCTTTCACAATTTTTTACACACACCACAGAGGTTTAGAAAGAGTAATTTCCTATCATTACAGAAAAAAGAAAAAGCCACCAAATGACAGTTTCACTATAGCAAATTTGAGTCTGAACAGCTGTGATTTGTTTGCTTTTTAATGAAAATTAGACTGTACCAATCATCATACAAATATTACGACCATTTTAGTACTTTAAATAAAAGTCTATACACTTTTCAAAACTAACCCATATATAACTCTCTTCTCCAAGAGCTCTGCTAATGGCCACACCAACATCAATCAATAATTTATTTTTGTTTAAGTAAGTTACATTTTAGTCTTTCGTAAAATAACTTATATATGCTTTTGAGTACACAACGCACATGCATCTATTTCAATTAGATTTGACAGAAAGTTGGTTTTGATGTACTTTAAAGGCAAAAAAATGATAGCCATTTCAATCCTTTCAAAATCAGTTACACAAAAATTAAAGTTCCTGCATACAGGAAATTCCTCAATCACAATACTAATCTCAAATAACCTTTGTAGTAATTACACAGTGGTGAGAAAAGCCTGATCTCTTCAAAGCCACTTGTAATTTTAAATGAATTTCCCATTTAAAATCTTATGGAATAAGCACAAAGCTTTGACAAAGAAAGATAAAAATGCTTTAGGTAAGGAAGATGCAATAAAAATCGAGAAGGCGGCTGAAAGTTTAAGACGACAGGCACAGCCACAGAGGACTGAATCTAGTTTTGGGTATTTAAAAGTATTTTAAAAATACTATTTTCAAACATCATAATGAAAACAGTCTTTTCTCAAATAAAAAATTAATGCATATTTATATCTCAAGACAAATGATATGTTACTTATCTTTAAATGCTTAAAGAAGATTAATTCTCCTATTTCCAATTGTGAAAGAGACTGATTTCAAAAAAATAAGTAAATAAATTTGTGGTTCATACCCTTGAATTATAGAGCTGAAAAAAGTTCTGAAATATTCCATCTTTGGTCCTGCAATGCCAGGAGGTACCTTGCTAATGAATGGCAAGAGATTTGGGTATATAATGGTAGCTAGTCCTCGTCCACCTTCTCGAAGCACTATCCACAGCTTTGGTAGAACTCCCTTTTTGGCATTTACATGACTCCAACAGTCCTACAGAAAGAAATACACTTTTACTGTAAATTAAATGAAAATATGTTGCCTTGGAAGAACTCCCAAGCCAGACATTTAATCTACCTGCCTATATTGTAGCTGAAACATGTTATTCTACAACTTAAATTCACTTGTCAGTATTTTTAAAAATCACTGTCCCCCTACTTTAGCTTGTGAATTAAAGAAGTTAACATGATAAAACTGTTTCTCTGTTGTTTGAAATCAGTGGACCTTCCTTGTTAGCAAACTGTAATTAAAGGCTTCTTTTTAATAATACTTTAAGGATGCTTCATAAAAATTATTATTTCAACTGGTCCTGTATTTAATTCTGAGTTCTTATTATTAAGAATAAACAATTATTTCAAAATCCTAACTTTAGAGGCATCACTAACTTCAAAACTTCCCTCAAAAATCTTCTGATGGTTACAAAATACCTTGGTGCTTTTCCCTCCACATCCCAAAGTTTTCTGTCATCTGATCTGATTTATCAAAGTTCCAGATATCTATACTTACAGAAAGCTGAACAAAGATTTCTTTCTTCCCCCCATAAATTGTTTCAGTTTATACCAGCAGTATAAAAGAGATCTGCAGCATTAAACCCTCAAAACAACCCAGTCTATGGCAACACTGTTCATCCTGCTAATAAATTCAAAGATGGCATTTCACTTATATTTAAAAAAAAAAAAGAAAAAAAAAAGGTAAAAAGGTTCTATAACCAACCATTATATTAGAAGGGAAAACAAACAAAGCAAACGCACTGCAGGTCGTTTTTGTAACCACCTCTAACCAAGAAAAAGGTTTTAAATATTATTTTACTTATTAATACCTATTTAATCAAAGGGATTCCAGTTAATTAAACTTGTAAAACAACTCTGATTTTCAAACATGCTGGACACAATGTATTTGAAAGTTACACTGAAACCCTAAGGAGGAAGAAGGAGCATGTAGCATTGGTAAATTCATGCTATTAATCATAAAGAAAACCCAGTTAAGCTATTCCTCCTAATTCTACACAGAGAACAATGGCACTTGCTAAAAAGTTAAATTCCAGTAAAATATCTGCCCCTTAGGCTTCCCACGCTACCTCAATAGTAGTGACAGCATAAAGTACAGCTTCCCAAAGAGCAGGACACACCACTGCATCACTGTCATCAATGCTGAGAAGAACAGCAGGACAAGCTCTTGGTGCTTCAGCTTTCACCAGCTCAGGCAAGTACTGGCAAAAAGCAGAAGCCAGCTCAAAGAAAGCAGAGCGAACCTGACACAGACCACAGAGAAAAAAAAAAAACACAACAAAATAGTCAAATGACAACTCACTGTAACTTACAACATGTGGTCCCCATATTTTATCGCATCAGCAAAGGTTTAATTATTAAAAATAAAGAAAAATAAATTGACAGGTCTGTTTAATATTTTAAAGTAATTTTTTAGTGATAAAATGCTTATCAAAAATTTTATCTTACTACACTTCTTGAAAGGTGTGTTTTCCTAAAAGCACCTTAAAATTTTTAACAAAATACTACCAGAATCAATTAATCACTCTATGCACTATTGGTCTTAGAGACCAAAGACCAATAAAAGGTTGTAAAAACATGAAAATCCAAATGCACTAAGAACACATGCAATAAGCTGACACAGTCTGTATCTTTTACATGAATTGGAAACGATGGCAGAGTGCCAAGTAGTAGATGATGGTGACACAGAATAACAAATAAGCCTATTGGGCAAATTTTAGAGTGACATTGACTACTTGAGGCCTAGAAATCTGAAGGTTGTTTCAAACATAATTCAGTAAGTACAAAGTTAATTCTTGTAGAAGACAAGTAATAAATATTTGCTTAGGTTCAGTGTATTATCTTTAACTAAACTCAACAAAAAATAAAGAAGAAATTAAAAAGTCACCTGTGGTACACTGTGTTTGCTGTATTTCCAAAATTTGTTTTGGGACAGAAGTGACATTAACTTTTCCTCCAGTGAATGCATCTCTTTCTTTGGCAACATGCTAAGCAACTTTTTTAAAGCTAACAAGGAACAGGTCAGAATTCGGAAAAATTTGGCTTCCCTTTCCTCCTCCGGTACAGTTCTCGGAAAACAAAACAAAAAAAATTGAACCATAAATAAATCAATAGGCTTCTCAAGCTCTTCTAAACTGCCTGAACTAAACTGTCTTCAGTTTTTCTGTTCTTCTTTTGATTTCAGATGTTAGCTATGTAAATATATAAACTTTCCATAGGTTCTAAAGCTACCAAATGACATCATAAAGTGTTAGAAAAGAGAGAGTTCCAAGTCATCTCATCTTCCAGCTATTCAAAAACGCTACTCCTAAAAGAGCTGAAATAAGAATTAGACAACTGATAACACTTTCAAAAGCATTTATACTTTCGTCTCAATTAAATTTGCTGGGATCTGGACTCAAATAACTACTCTGTCGAAACAAAACTAAGTCCACTATCTCCAGGACAGAGAACCCAGTACAGAGACTTAAACAATATAGATTAAAGCAGGCTAACATACTGGGGGTCACTGAGTGTATCAGGAGTTTCTTTCAGAAGGTGATCTTGAAGCACCTAGGGGAAAAAAGATATATACACATGAGAATCTAATATTCATGGTCTATACATTATTCAAAAACAGCCCTACAATAAAACTTCACAACCTCCAAGTCAAATACTTTAAACACATTTTAGATATGGTAGTGAACAGGAGCATAATTTAACGGACTCCTGCTGAACATAGTACCCGTGGTACTGTTTGAATCAAGACTTCATAGTACTGGTAATCCTATGCCAACATGCTTCTGGTAAAAAAAAGCCAAACTGAGACAAAACCAAATGGTTAACTGTATATGATGGGCCGGCAATGCAAACTTACACTTTTTTTAATTCAGTCAATTCAGTTTCATATATGACTAGACAAGAGCATTAACCTTGGTCAGAACTAAACTTGTAGAGGCTCTCTGAAACACTGCTCAGCATTCTTTAATCCTTTGCCACTGCAGCTATACCCTGGAATGATTATTTCATCAGTCAGCAACATTACATGATGACTGAACATCATTACACAGAAATGCACACATGAAAATTCACTTATTCTTCTGCTTCCAGTCATTCTAATCCCACATCAAAAAAATAGAGGATGGGTCTTTGCCCCAGTCTTCTCTCCACATTAGCAGGAGCAAAGTTTCAGGTGAGAAATAAATTCAACCATGACGGATAGCTGGAGGCAAGATGAGTTTTAAACTTGTCGTAAAAGTTGACATCTACTCGACACAACACCTGAAAGAAATACAAAAATATAAACTCACATTAAGAATTTCATCTTTACAGAATACTAAGGCTTCAGGTTGTTTGCTTGAAGGAAAAGCTTTTTCAAAAGCTACTTTTGCAGCAGAAGCAGCAGGGGAGTAAGTGTCACATTGAGCAATCAGCCAGTATCCCATGATACTTTTTAAGTAAGGAGCTAAGTGTTTCTTTACTTTGAGAATCAGTTGCTCAAAAGATTGCTGAGTTGCTTCTCGAACACGGCGATCATGATCCTGTTTAAAAAAAAAAAAAAAAAAAAAAAAAGGAAAATCAGAAAGGTTTATTGTTTTAAGAAATGTACCTTTGATGCCAGGTACTTCAAAGCAGAAGTGTTGACCAAAAAAAAAAAAAAAAAGCTGTGTCACAGTTCAGCCATTTTTTGCAGTGAATTGGGCTCTATAGATTTGAAAGTAAGTAAACAGCGACAAAAAAGTCTTGGTATCCCAAGATAAAGGAAGAGTCCTAGCGTAGCAGCATCATATTCCTGATGTGTTGTAGAGTCAGAATTAAACACCTTTTCCTGATATTCCCAACTACAGTTTCTATTTCCATTTTATACAAACATTTAACAGAAAAGCAAGAGGCAAGAAGCCTTGAAGACGGTTTTAGGATTAAAAAACCCCACAAGCCTAAACAAACTGTACATCATTATTTATTATTTATTAACTGTATATGAATTTACAACATCATGACTTTCTGTGCTCTTGTCTCCTGAAAGAAATACTAGGAATCACTCTAACGGATCAGATAGTGATTCATTTTGTCTAATATCACATTTCCAACAGTAGCCAGTCCAGACAGTTTGGAGATATATTAAAATATATCAGAAAATGATGGATTATCTGTGCTCTCTTCATGTTTAGGTTTGGGTTGTTTGTGGGTTTTGGTTTTTTTTTGGGGGGGGGGGTAGGGTTTTTTTTTTTAAATATTAAGTCTAGTCAGATGTTAGTCCTAGATCAAAATAATTTATAATTATGTTAACTGAGTAGTACATTCTCTTTAGTTATCGTGGAATCTACATAAAAGAGCTCCCCATGAAAAGAAATATCTTGTCATCTTTTTAAGATAAAGGTCTAACAAACAGCTATCTCCATCCAGCAAATACAGTCCAGGCATCAACAGTTCAAGCTTCCACCCACTGACAATACTGAAATATCACCATAAAGACCACTACTTTCCTTAAACTTCATGTTTTTCCTAGAACAAGTCAGTAATTCAACAAAGGCAGATATATCAATAAAGACTGACTTCAAGCTTTTCTCAGGACGTATCCAGAGAAGTTTTTAATTTAGATACTTTAATACTTACTAGTGAGATTTTACAATAAATTCTTGGCCAGTAAGGAAGAACGCCTTTAACAACTTCCGCTTCTCTTTCCTTGCACATTGTCCCAAACTCCTGCATAGCCTAAAATCAAGCATGATTTAAGAAGTCATAGGTATGTTCTGTAATGTAGCAGCTTCTACCAGACATTGCAACTCTCTTTCAAAAATCAATTAATTTCTTGCAATGGAGTTTCTATAGAGTTAATTCTACGAATGCTCCATCAGTATTGTATAATGGACCTTTTTATAAGTCCTCCAAAATACACCCTGGATCGCAGTTCTAGCAAATCTACCACTACCAAATTAGTATTAGCTACCTTGATGTATTCCTCTCCCATCCTTAAGAAAAATGTATTATTTTCCAATGAAAAAATTTAATGAGGGACAAAGGATACACCTACTTTCAATTTTGTTGTGATATCCCTTTTAGAAAGTTTTCGCAACACCATTCGAAAATCAGCATCCACAAGGCTGTCTATTTCCTCTGCTCCTTGAACTGCAGGAACGTATCCTAGATCACTTTGAGATGTTCCAAAACCAATAAACCCAGGCACTGTTCCACGTTCTTTGGCGAGGAGCTCTGCAGCTCGGCCACTGCTAGAAGGCTGAGAAAAAACAGGGACATAAGTCAGTTATTTATTTCAGTCATTTTATTTTGCACACATCACGCACTTGAAATAATGATCTTATTTATCATATTATTGTGTTTTATGTATATTATACAATTATAATTATATATGATTAACCTTTTATTTAAAGCAAAGTCTCACAAAAAAAGGCCACCTATGCCTTAAACACATAAGTTTGACCTTGAAAATTATTCTTCTCTTCAGAACCAGCATTCTCTTTTCTCATAATCCATGAATACTTACAGAAAATATTATTGGTTTTATATACATACAAAAAAGTGTAACAGAAAAGTCCTTCTGTAAGTGAACAATTTATTAAGAAACCATTTACCCTCCTTCACTACTGTTTTTACTAGCTCTTCCAACGTTACTGCATATGGAACAACACAGCTCCCAAGGAATGCAGTTCCTATCACTGGGAAAAATAAAAACACAGATGAAACAAAGTATGCTACCAGCAACAAAGGGGCCAAGAAGGATTTAGAGGAATAGAGCAACGGGGTATGTATGTAACACAGTATAATACTATCTCATCAGTATTACAGTGAGTGTTCTGGAGTTCAGCATCTCTTCTAGCTTGCCCCAGTTAAGTCAATACTTTGCTCATCGTATCAGTGGCTCATGTTTATTTCAACCACGTTCTTTTGAAAAGACTTCCAAAACCCGAGTAATGCTTTAATGTTCTCCATGATACCTTAATAGTCCAAACACCTTTTATTTCCTACAGGTTTGTGGGAGGCTTTTTTACACTAGTGACAATTTGCTGAAATTCATTGCACTTTTCTGATTTTCTTAAGGTATGTAAGCAACTACTATATCTACAGATTAAGTTACTTTTTCTCGTGTGAAACCTCAACTATAAGTACATGTGTCTTAGTGTCCCCTAGTCTTCTCTAAATACACTAGAAGATCTGTAGGAAACGCATAACCTGAACAGAGCGCTTAAGCCACAACTCTCCCATCCTGAGCAAGCGCCACTTATGAGGGATGACACACTGCTTCAGGCACGGTGGCAAGATGGAGACACCATGACAGACGCACTCTAAGACTCTCCACAGAAAAACACACGAAATGTACATTAGCTGAACTTACACCCGTGGCGATTTTGCAGTTACAGCCTCCCACCCTTGACCCTTTCTGGAAAACGCCTGCAAACTCCACAGGACGCTGCAGCCGCGCTCCCCTAAAGCACAGGCCCAGGCCAAGAGTCACCCCTGGGGCACGGGCACGGCCACAGCCCCGGCCTCGGCCCCAGATACGGCGACCCGGCCCGAAGGCAGCGCCGACTCCCAGCGAGAGGCGCGCCTCACCGGCCTACAGCCCCCTTCCCACAGCACCGGGAACGGCGGCCTTAACCCTCCCGCCGATGCCGGAACCCCGGGCCTCGCTGAGGCGGGGCGGGAAGGGCCCGCCGGAGCCACTGGCGGAGGCCGCGCGGGACCCGGGGCCCACAGGCGCGGCACGGCGACGCTCGCCCGGCGGGGCAGCTCACCCGCAGGTTGCCCTTGGTTCGCTGCTTGTTCTTGCCCCCCATGGCGGCGGCGGCAGAGGCGGCGGCGCCGGGCAGCGGAGCCGCGCGGCCGGGACGGGCGAGCGCGGCACTTCCGGGAAGGCGGAGCCAGCGCGGGCGCGCGGCACCCCCCTCAACCCCCGGCGGCGGGTGGGGGCATGAGCCGGGGCCTGGCGGGGAGGCCCGGCCCGGACCCCCTGCCCTTCGCTCCCCGGAGGGCGGCTGTCACAGGTGGGCCGGCGCCCGCAGAATTGCCGGCAGTTTCAGTCATTGCGAGCGCGTCGTTGTGAAACACGGCGTTGATGTCATCGAGTCGAAATGTCCTTAAACTTTGTACCCGTCAATAGGACTTAAACGTGCGGAGACGTCAAGCGCACCCTGGGCCCTTCATTAGGCTGCGGTATTCTTGTAGGCTTACAAGGCCTCAGGATCTGCCAGTTTCCAATGAAGGCAAATCCGCGCTTCCTGAATGAAGGAAACCACCGCAAAACGTCACTACGAAAGGTGTCCCAGTCCATGCCGGTGAGCTCAGTGTTAGGCATTTTACTGGTTCTACACAGAAATATTTAATCAACTTCAGAAACAACCAACGTCTGCTTTTTATGACACGTACTTGACTTAGATACAGAATCCATAAGCAAAGAAACAAAGCGGAATTCATTGATACAAAATTGTTGAAACCAGACTCAAAACCATACGCAGCATAATGCACTTTAAATTAGTGGTAAGAATTGTTTTAGTGTTTTGGAGTGCTCTGTAAGTGAGCCCAATCCATGTTAAGCTTCTGCTTTTACATCAGTAAACAGACTACAGATGTAGTCGAGCCTCCACAGTATCTCTCTCACTTGCATACACACTTTTACCCACAGAAAATTCTTACGGCTTGGAGTAGGCATCCTAGCTCGTCCTGTTTGGATGAAAAAGGCTTTTGTCAACTTTCTCCCTCCTTTTTTTTTTTTTTTTTAATATTAATCTCATGGCTTGGTATACTTTCAGGTAGAAAGTAGAAGGAAAGATTGTTTAAAAAAGTCTTCATCTAGTGTATGTAAACAGTATCAAATAATATAAATATATCGCTTCCTCCCCTGAGATAGCCACACTTTATTCTTGTCTCTTCTTATTCATATATTCCTTCACCATAATTCCATCCATTCATCTATAATTCTGTAAATGCCCAGTAGGTAATCAAACATATTTTCTTTCATTGTAATTAGGTATGCACCCTAAATGTCCTTAAAACCAGAAAGCCTAACAAATCATTCATCTAGTCATTTTCATTATTCAGGATTTCACTAGATACTTGTTTTCATTGAAAACTGGATTAATCATATTATCCACAAATTCTTAATTCCCTCTCCGATCAACTGTTGCAGAACAGCTAAGGAATCTGTTACAAGGATTAACTGACAAATGTAGGCACTTGGACCTGTGGTGATCTTCAACCCCTTCAATGACCTTCAACCCCAAAATACATTTGAAAAATGTCAGCACATCCTTTTTCTTCTAAAAAATGATAGAGCTGCCCCAAATCCATATGATTTCCTCTGGCACCATGTGCATCAAAGCATTTTTCCTCCAAAGTGGAGAACTTTCTTTGTTTCTGAATCTCAGCATGTCCTCCGCCTTCCAAAGAAACATCTTCTCTGTGCCGAATGAGAATTCTTTTCCATGTTAATCTCCTTACTCTGAAAGAAAACAGAGAAATATGAATCTGTCTATAAAATAAAGACTGTTTTAGAGAATACCATGAAATAGCTATTATCACAGAAGCCAACAAATTCTTTCTGTACATATGTCTTGACAAAGATAATGGTTCCCCAGCTGGTCACGCAAACGCTCCCATAAGCAGGAGCTTGTTTCTTTATATCTCCTCAGGATTCAAAAACATTAATGTTATTCCTCACAAAATAATTGATGGCAATGTGGTTTCGATTTCAGTGCTCACTTCTGCCCTGCCTGCGCCAAGAATTCTCATACTCTCTTAGCTGTTATAATCAAAATTACAATGTTCATTTAGTCTGCACCGCTTAGAAGTCTAAATGATGGTAGGAGAATAAAACATGAATGTAAAGCGATATAACAGCATACATATCTAACACAACTGGGGTATTGCAGTCTGTTGTTATACAAGTGAAATACAGAGGAAGATAGAAATAAGTGTGTACCATGTGGTACTTGTAGCTTTGATTGCTTCAGCCAGCAGTACAATAGGTATTTAGAGCTGTAAATACCTTATGATAAACACAAATACTTTGCAGACCTTTACAGGTTGGATTTCCCACCTTCTGGCCACACATACAACATGAAAAATGCAATATTCTAACTACTAATGGTATTTAAGCACAAAGGAAAACTAACCTTGACCAGAACTCTTCACAATTATTTTGTAGACCTTCTACACAAACAACACCTGGTTTCCCTGGCATGCAAAACCCAGACAGAGCGAGCTCCTTGGCCCAGTCAATAATATTCTTTCTCTTTTGCTTGTTGTAAATGTGATGACTATAGATCCACAATCGAGTGAATGTGATGACTTCTGGCTGGATGGCATTTGATGTCGGCACAGAGAAAGATGAAGGCTCTTTGTCAATGTAAGCAGATGCATGGTCTTTAACCCATTCCCTTGCACTCAACATGCAGGGCTCACCACTGCAGTTTTGCGTCAAATACGTTTTTAGATCAGAGTTCAGGTGAATCTGCTGAGAGCGGCTTAATAATGATGATCTAAAGAAAAAGAAAAATATAAATGCAGTGGTAATATGCTTACAACTTAGCACGTTTTTCAAACAGTTTTACTTCAAGCAGCCAAAAAAAAAATCAGGCCATATTTAGATGGTATGCATTTGCTATTGATCAATTTAAGTCATATCAGGTATAAAAAGGTCTATGCTAACTCTTGAGTTCATATATAGTACTACCAATCTGTAAATGAAGAAAAAGGTACTTGAAAAGTAAATATGGTGGCTTAACTAATTTCCTATAATATGCAAGTCTACTTCTTTAAACAGAAATGTTCCAATAAAAAATAACAGAAGCCTGGGAGTAACAGCATTTTGACAAGGAAAGAATAAGACCATTGAGTAACTTGTCACTCCTTTAGTTAGTGTTAAGCCTAGTCAAAATGGACAACAGTCCCTCTCTTGAGCATCAGACCTATGAGCAGTATCTACATATAATCCCTCTGTACAGAAGATGGCACTCTTCCATGCTTTTCTGATTTTCCTCATTTATTTGCTAAGGACACCAGAGAAATCATAACCTTGTAGATATTTCTTCAACACTGTTGCCCATCTGGCTTAATTACAGTAAACTATCAAAAAAGGACTGCTTTTTTCCTATTATAACTGTATTTATGTAGTACACAATAGGTTCTAAGTGTTTTTATTAGCCGTCCTTTTAATGCCATACCTCACAGTAATCTCTGGTAGAACAGTTGGATATTTGAATGGTAAAGCACAGGCCATAGAGAATTCCACCTAAAAACAAATGAGCAAATGTTCAGTTCAAGTAAGCTCTAAAATCCTACAAAGTAAAAATGAGTAGTAAAAAAAGAAGAAAGGTGTTTACAATACCATAGAGGCATTAGAGACTTCTAGCTTTATGTTCAGTATAAACTGAATTTTCGAAGATGGCATCTCTGCAGACTCATTTTCAATAAAGTGTTTTAGTTCAGCTACAGCCAGCTGGTCAGTCACAATGAACTCTTCCTCGTAAGGAAACATGCTAGACAGTAAATCTAATTCTGAAATTTGTATCTCTGCCTCTTCTCGGTTAGTCATTTCTGTTGTTTCCTAAGCAAAGAAATCAGGGAAGAAAAACAGGGCTTGAAGACTGGACAAAGTCCATTAACTACACCCACTTAAATCATATTAATCCCTACAGCCAAGCCCATCAAAACTAGCTCATGTGTGTTGGGCAGTTAGGGGCACGGAGATACTCTGCACGGTCCCTGTGGTTCCCATTGGCCTGACGGGACAGGTCGCGGTGCTGTGTCACCAAATCAACTTCTCTCTGGCAGGGCCGCACGCTCGGGGCGCTGCCGCCTCCACCGCGCTGACGACCACAGAGGTGGACGTTACGGTGCCTCGGGAGCCTCCACTGCCTACACCCCGCCCCGAGCAACCCCGGCCCCGCCTCCCACCGACGTCGCCCGCGGCGCGGGGAGGCGGAAGGCGCCCGCGCATGCGCAGACACGTCCTCATGCCCGCTCCCGTCACTGCCCTCCCCTCGCCGTGCTCTCACGGCCCCACAATGCAACGCGCCGGAAGCGCGCATGGCAGCCGGAGGCCGTCGCCCCGCCGCCTAGAGACGAGGTGAAGTTGCCGGGCTGCCCCGAGACGGAGCTATGCGCCACCAAGCTGTTGGCTCTGCGACGCCGGCAGGTGAGAGACGGCGGCCCCCCGGTCCTGCCACCGCGCTCCTGCCACTGCGGCCGATCTCCTCCCCCCCGCCCCGCGACTCACTCCTGCGGCGCTCCGCAGCCTCCGCTCTGGCCGGGGCACTCGGCTTTCCCGATTGGCTGCGGCGCCTGTCCGTGAAGTCGCGGAAGGCGGGCGCGGGCCAATCGGCAGCAGGCGAGGCGGGGCGGCATGGTGGGGTGCGCGGCGGGACCGGGCGGCACGTGGGTGGCGCGGCCAGGCCTGACTCAGCCCAGCTCGGCTCAGCCCCGGCTCAACCCGGCCGGCGGGTCGGAGTGAGTGGGGTGGCCCGGCGAGCGGCTGGGCGCCGAGTCGGGCGCCCAGCCCGGCTGTGTCGAGTCCCGGAGCGCCGCTGCTCCCGGGATAGGGAGTATGGGCTCCCCGCCGGCGGCTGGGGCCCAGCCTGCTGCCTGGGGCAGGCGACCGGCGCACCCCGCTGGTTTCCCTCTGCAGGCATTTTTCCCGGGTCTCCGTCCGACGCAGGTGCACTTTTGGTCGTTTGCGGACTGCGCTGTCTTATTTAAAAAATAAAAATAAAGCAAGCAGTCGTTTTATTGCTTTAGCTTTCGGTCTCTGCAGCACTTTTCCTCGTGTGGGCTCTTCCGTGGAAAAGGCTGGTGAAGAGCCTGTCAGACAAGTCTGTCCAGGCACAGCGTGGATTAAATTGACGGCTACATCTGTTCGTGCTGTCCTACCTTCCCGGCAGGAGCGAGGTCGATTTGGAAAGGATTTTAATGGTTTAGAGTTCTTCATAAAATATTGTAGTTTTTTTGCGGGAAGATGTGCTGTAGAGGGAGTGTGTTGGATGAGCTGTCATTTCTTTTTCGGAACAAATTGAATGCTAAGTTGTAAAAGGTGGTAATTCTACTCTTGATGAAGCGGCTGACTACCTGTCACTTAACGTCTGGGTAATCTGCCCTAAAAGCGTGCTTCGAAGAAGTTTTTCATCCTAAAATCTTTATAGTTTCTGTCCAATTCTCTTGGGCTGGCTTTGGTTTTTGGCTGTGACAGCTTGAAGCAGGCACCTGTGCTCTATGGCCAGTGTGCTGTTGAGTACAAGCTAAGAAATGGTTTTGAAAGGACAAACGTTACAAGTCAGACTTAATGCTGTGCTAACGTGTTTACATGCAGCATGGACAGCGGGGTTAGGCCAGCCTTCAAAGGCTGTGTAAGAATGCAGAGACTCGATTTTGATCCCTTTTAGCTTGCATGTTTTCACTATAGCATATGTTGATTTTTAAGTTTACCTGATAGTTTTGAATGACCTTTGAATGTGAGATAAGGCACAGGGCCTTACAGAGACTACAGACTAGAAGCTAAAAATGCCCGACCGTATGTGCAGTAGTCAGCTTTTTGAAGGCAAGCAGATGGTTTAGGACGCTGTAACAGTGGATCAGTCTTGTCTAGAAGGGTCTACAGAAATACCAAATAAACAGACCGCACCTGAATTATTTGCTCGGTATGTTGGGAAGTTGATGATAAATCTCCCACAATGAAGAAACTGAAAAACTATAACTCCCATTGTCTGTATATTTTCAAATACATTATTTGTGTGGGTGTCAGACTTCATCAAAGATACAAGGAATTTACAGTAAAGAAAATGGAAAGATTGTAATTGCGAATAACTTCAAGATTTATTTGGGACAAACCCAATTCTTTTTCCTAAAATACCTGTGCTATTAGTTAAAGTACAAATTCTAAGGGCTTATAGGATTTTTTGATACTTAAGTTTCCTATCCTGTTCTTTTGTGCAATGCGTTTGATTTAAGGTTTTAAATCATTTGGTTTTTATAATTCACACTGTGATCTTGCTTATACAGCAGTTACAATTGTTTCATGTTAAAGTATAATTAATTTCTTTTCCTCTGAAAGTATCAAATAAAACCAAGTTAATTCACATAAAGGGATATCTTGGCCATAGAAATAATTTATTGTTTAGCAATGAACATTTAAAACCAAAGCATACTTTTTAATTTACTATTTTTCTTTTCTAGGTCACTGTTTCATGTAAGAAAAATTACAGACTACAAATATGGGAAAGAAACGCATCAAAGGCAAAACTGCACAGTCTGAGTCTCTGGATACACTGGGTATGTTTCCTCAGAGAAGTCTGTGTTCCTAGTGTTTGTTTTAACCTCAAAGGGAGCTTGAAAACTCATTAGTATTAGAAGGCCTTTACATTAGTCACTGGCTTTGAAGTCTCATTTACAAAGTGTGAGTTTGTATAATTGAAACTGAGATCTACCAAGAAACGTAAGTGTTGCTACTTTAAGTATGCTAGAAAATAATAATCTTGTCCTGAAAACTATAATTATTTTCTGGTTTTCAAGCAACTCAGATGCACAGTTCTTTACTAATACAGAGATCTTACTGAATTGTATAAACTTCCTCAGAACTTAAAGAGTTTGTAGAGTCAGCTACTAAGTTTGTCATGATAGGTTTAAGTAGGATTTTCGTAATGAAGAATTTTGTTGCAGAAGATTCTTGCTTCCACAAAAAAGATTGCGATTAAAATATTTCTGTGAAACCATTTATTTGTCTTTACACTAGCAACTAACTTAGTACTGATGCTGGACACTTCAGCTGTCTAGTCATAGTGCTTTTTGCTTAAAACCTCTTTCTCACCTTCTGTTCCTAATCCCAAATAGTTAATGTTATCCTTCTAGTTGTACTAGATCTCACCCTTCTGTTGAAATTTGATTTGTTATCTTTTTTATGTTGTTTATTATAGCTCTTGTTTCTGCTTGTGCCGTGTAGTATTCTCTTCTATCACCTTGTCTACCAGGTCACAGATTGAGTCTTGCCCATCTTTTCTGTTGATTCTTACTGGAGAAACAAGTTGAGCCATGCTAATGTAGCAGTGAGAGTTTTAGGCAGGAGGCTTGGTGTGATGGCCTGTTTATTTTATGTTTGTCTACTTTACTTTGGTTTCCTGGTTGTCCTAATATTGTGGTAGCTTCTGTCTCCTATGGCTTTTTAGGTTTTGTTTTTGTTTGTTTGTTGTTTTGGATTTTTTTTCCCTTGGAGTCAAGATCAATGTCTGCTGTGACTTCCTCACTTTTCTCCAGCAAAGAAATCAGTTATGGTGCAGTTTCTGGTGGCATCTCGCTTCTTTGGCTA